>NW_027491167.1:600000-985000 GCF_021521415.1 Bidens hawaiensis
TAACTGCGGTGATCCCAGTCATTTCCGGAACGCGTGCCCGAGACTACAAGTGCAAATCACACAAGCGAATCCGGTGAACCAGATTTCAAACCAAGTGACGCGTGGACGAGCTTTTAACATAACTGCGCACCAAGCGCAAGCGAATAATGACGTAGTTAATGGTACATTTTTGCTTAACGGATTTTATGCTTCTGTACTTTTTGATACTGGCGCCGATCGAAGTTTTATTTCTCGCGCGTTTGAGCAGAAGCTTGCGCGACCGCGCAACGATTTAAAAGAGAATTTTTCAGTTGAATTGGCTAATGGCGAAACTGTTTTAATTAACTCAGTGATTAAAGATTGCACGCTTAACCTTAACGAAAACGATTTTCTGATCGACCTCATCCCCATGCCCCTTGGAAGCTTTGATGTTATCATTGGTATGGACTGGCTTACGCATAATCGCGCCGAAGTTATTTGCGCCAAGAAGATGATTCGCATACCTCGAGAAAATGGTGATCTTCATATCTACGGCGAAAAACCCTCCCGCGGTCTTAAACTTATGTCTTGCGCCGAAGCCCAAAGACTCATGCGGAAAAGGTGTATTGCATTTTTAGCCCATGTGGTTAAACCTGCTGATGAAAAGAAGAAGCTTCGAGATATCCCTGTTGTGCGTGATTTTCCTGAAGTTTTTCCTGATGATCTTCCTGGTATCCCTCCCGCTCGAGAAGTCGAGTTCCGTATTGATCTTGTCCCTGGTGCTTCCCCCGTAGCCAAATCTCCTTATCGTCTTGCACCCGCTGAGATGCAAGAATTGGCAAGCCAACTTCAAGAGTTGACTGCTAAAGGATTCATTCGCCCTAGCTCTTCGCCCTGGGGTGCTCCGGTGTTGTTCGTTAAGAAGAAAGATGGATCGTTTCGCATGTGTATTGATTACCGCGAGTTGAACAAACTCACCATTAAAAACCGGTATCCCTTACCGCGTATTGACGACCTCTTTGATCAACTCCAAGGTGCCTCTTGTTTCTCGAAGATTGATCTCCGCTCTGGCTATCACCAGTTGCGCATCCGCGATGAAGATGTTCCGAAGACTGCTTTTCGAACTCGTTATGGCCATTTTGAATTCTTGGTCATGTCCTTCGGTTTAACCAACGCACCTGCCGTTTTCATGGATCTAATGAATCGGGTGTGTAGGCCTTTCTTGGATAAATTCGTGATTGTGTTTATCGATGATGTTCTGGTGTATTCTAAGACCAAGGCCGAGCATGAGCAACATCTTCGGTTGGTGTTGCAAAAGCTTAGAACCGAGCAGCTCTTTGCCAAGCTCTCCAAGTGTGAATTTTGGTCGGATGAAGTACAGTTTCTTGGCCATGTTGTGAACAAGATGGGTATTCATGTCGACCCATCCAAAATTGAAGCAATCAAGAACTGGATTACGCCGACTACTCCTTCTGAGATCCGTTCCTTTCTGGGCTTAGCTGGTTATTACCGGCGCTTCATTTCGAACTTCTCGAAGATCGCTTTGCCTTTAACAACTCTAACGCACAAAGGTAAACCGTATATTTGGGGCTCGAAGCAAGAAGAAGCCTTTCTAACGCTCAAGCGTTTGTTGTGTGAAGCTCCTGTTCTTGCGCTACCTGAGGGTAATGATGATTTTGTCGTGTACTGCGATGCCTCCAACCAAGGTCTCGGTTGTGTTCTTATGCAACGAGGCAAGGTTATCGCTTACGCATCGAGGCAACTCAAGGTTCACGAAAAGAATTATACAACTCACGACCTCGAACTTGGTGCAGTTGTTTTTGCCTTGAAGATCTGGAGACACTACCTTTATGGTACTAAGTGTATCCTCTACACTGACCATAAAAGCCTTCAGCATATCTTTGATCAGAAGGAACTTAACATGAGGCAACGCCGATGGAACGAACTCATCAGCGATTACGATTGTGAGATCCGGTATCATCCTGGTAAGGCTAATGTGGTAGCCGATGCGCTCAGCCGAAAACCCTGCCAGCTTAACTGTATTTTGCCACGCACGCAGCTTCACTTCGCGCCGATCCAAAGCAACCTTGAATCGCGCATTCGTGACGCGCAGCGCGCATCCATCAGTAATGGTAACCTTCGCGCCGAGTTAGCGTGTGGCGCGGAAGCACATTTTGTGCCTAATCTGAGTGGAATTCTCTGCTATCTCAATCGCATCTGGATTCCCTTTGATGAGAATCTTCGCGCTGATATCCTGAGTGAAGCGCACAAATCTCGGTATTCCGTTCATCCTGGCGCTGATAAGATGTACAAGGATTTGCGCATTACTTATTGGTGGCCCAGTATGAAGAAGGATATTGCTGTGTTCGTATCTAAATGCCTGACTTGTTCTAAGGTAAAAGCTGAACACCAACGCCCATCTGGTTTGCTCGAACAACCAGAAATTCCTACGTGGAAATGGGAAGGTATAGCGATGGACTTTATTACCAAGTTACCTTTGACAGCAAGCAAACATGATAGCATTTGGGTAATAGTGGATCGTTTGACTAAGTCTGCTCACTTCCTGCCCATTCGTGAAAACTACCGTGTTGAGCATCTCGCGCAGCTTTATGTCAAGGAAATTGTCTGCCGCCATGGTACTCCTTTGAGCATCATGTCCGATCGCGATGGCCGTTTTATATCTCGCTTTTGGAAATCCCTCCAATCTGCGCTAGGAACTCGCTTGGACATGAGTACGGCATATCATCCTCAGACTGACGGTCAGTCTGAGCGAACTATTCAAACTCTTGAGGATATGCTCCGATCTTGTGTTCTTGATTTTGGAGGTAATTGGGATTCACACCTGCCTTTGATTGAGTTCTCTTATAATAACAGCTATCATTCCAGTATCGGTATGGCCCCCTTTGAAGCACTTTACGGTCGTAAGTGCCGCTCCCCGATTTGTTGGAGCGAAGTGGGAGAAGCTCAAATCACAGGACCCGAACTTGTTCAAGAGACAACCGATAAAATCGCCAAGATCCGTGATCATCTGCTGAATGCCAGAAGCCGACAGAAGAGTTACGCAGATCGTAGGCGGAAGCCTCTCGAATTTCAAGTTGGTGATCTTGTTCTCCTCAAGGTGTCGCCCTGGAAGGGTGTTGTCCGCTTTGGGAAGAAAGGTAAGCTCGCTCCTCGTTATGTTGGACCATTTAAGATTCTCGCGCGTGTAGGAAAAGTTGCCTACAGACTAGACCTGCCGCCCGCGCTCAGTAATGTGCATCCAACGTTCCATGTATCCAATCTCAAGAAGTGTTTAGCTGACGAGAACCTTCACATTCCACTTGATGAAGTTCAAGTTGATGAATCTATGCATTTCGTTGAGAAGCCTGTTGAGATTATGGATCGCGAGGTTAAGCAAACCAAGCGCAGTCGTATCCCTATTGTTAAAGTTCGCTGGGAGTCCAAGCGCGGAGCCGAGTTTACATGGGAAAGGGAAGATCAAATGAAGATCAAGTACCCGCACCTGTTCTCTGCGCAACCTACTTCGAGATAAATTTCGGGACGAAATTTCTTAAAGTAGGGGAGACTGTGACATCTGCCCCGATCCGACCCGACCCAGGTACCCGTTTCTCTGACCCGATCTCTTTCTTTTATGATTTAATATTTATTTATACTTATACTTTATTTTCCTTCCCGCCTCTTTCTCTCTCTTTCTTTCCGCCGTCCCGTCCCTCTTCCTTCTCTCTTTCCGCCTTCTTTTCCCTCTTGTCGCCGTCCCGCCCTTACGCCTTGTTTCCCTCTTTTTCTTCTAACTCTTTGCTTGTCCTTTGTTCCTTCCCGCCTAAGGTTGTCTGCGCAGCTCCACGCGCCAGACCCCTTACAAGGAATCCTGCGTGAAGACCACCTGTTACAGCGATACGCGAGACGAACTCTTCTCGCAGCGCGCTAAGAATTGTAATTCTTCTCGCAGCGCGCTAAGAACGGTAGTTCTTCCCGCGACGCGCTAAGGATTTGTAGTTCTTCTCGCAGCGCGCTAGGAATTTTAGTTCCTCCCGCGGCGCGCTAAGAAATGTGATTCTTCCCGCGGCGCGCTTAGAAATGTAGTTCTTTCCGCGACGAGTTAAGGTTGGTTCTGTCTGCCTTCGCGCTCGCGCTCTCTTGACCTTCTGTGTCTGCCTTCGCGCTCGAGCTTTCTCGCGCTAAACCCTTTGAGTTTTCTTCTGTTTAATCTAGCCGTTTGCTTTTGTGATGTCTTATCTTTTGAGCTGTTGACCTAATCTGCTTTATGTCTGAAAAGTTACTTTCGGCGCAGCATGCGCACCAACCCCATTGGTTGGCAGAAAAAGTGACTGACATTATCTTTGGAGATCTGCTTTTTCCATGCTTTAACCAGTGCCTTTATCTGACCCGCCCATGCCTGTTACTGTTCCCTGTCAGCTTTATCTTGCCTCCTGCAGCTGCCATATCCTTTGATATCTTTTGCTTTTGGAATCTTTTGCTTTTTGAGATCTTTTCCCCCTTTTCTAGGGATTGTGTTCCCTAGGGTTTCTCTATAAATAATAATGCCATTTTCTTAACACTACACACACAAACACTTATTATCTTTCTCTTCCTTTGCTCTCTGCCGTTGTCCTTCAGCCGCCTCCTCTCTTTGCCTCCGTTTTCTCCTCTCTTCTGCCCAGATTTCCGGTAATATATAATATATATTATATATAATAACTTACTTATTAATTATGCTAACTTATAATCAAGACTTAAAACAATAATCTTATTTATAGGTTAACTTGTGCTTGTTTAAAGTTGGTTCTTGCTTTATCTTACACCGCATCGTTTATCATGTGAGCAATCTCGTACCTAATCCCTTTTTATTTTTAATGTTTTGGGATGTTCATGTGTTCGTACAAACTTGAGTCTTAAACTGGTTTATGAACTTTAGTCGCGCAGTATCCCATGTGTTGAGGACGTTTACTTGGCTGTTTATTTGTATGTGTGTATCATTAACCGCTTTGTTCGGCCTATTCCGCAGTTTTCATGGATCCATTAGATGAACACGGGAGACCTATCGTTTACGGTTTTCTTTGTTTACACTTGCACAGATGTTTTCTCGTTTTTGTGCTCAATTGGGAGCACGGATTGAACTATGAACTATGAGCTATGATCTATTTAGGCTTGATCACAATCTGATTGCACCCTTGTTAAACACCAGACATACACGTGTTGCGCGCAGATTTATGGTTATCTATGTATTGTATTAAACTTGATTTCTCACCAACACGCAAGTGTTTGACGTTTATTTTAACACATGTTCAGGTTTGCAGTAGCTGTTTTGGAGCTTGTGGACACGTAGGAAGTTTTCTTTATTTTGGACCTAGATTAAAATGTATCAAGACAAGTTTTTGCTGTTCGAATATTATGATTTATAATATATTGATTTATGATGATTTATGTTATCTTGTGTTTACTCTGCGCGTGCGCGAATGAATGTATTTATTAAATATTGACACCCAATAGTGTCACGAGTAATGAAACAATATGTGGCGCCCCGATGTATAATCCGCCTTTGGTCGGGGTGTTACAGAAAATCGGCCGCGTATGGCCGCTGTGCCGACGAGATGACCGGAAAAACGAGATGGTGGTGGCTGTCGTGACCTTGATGATCGATAAAACGAGATGACCGGAAAAATGAGATGGCCGGAATCCATGGCGGCGGTGGCTGCCGTGGCGGCGGCGTGGTGCCGGAGGTTAGGGGTTTTGATCGGAATGATTTATGGTGCGGTGGTTGAATTATTGAAACGATTGGTGGTGGGATTTGAGAGATTTGAGGGTTTGAGTGATGAAATCTAGGGTTTGAGGATTTGAGAGATTTGATTACTTGTTAGATGATGAAGATGATGAGATTAAGAAGGATTACTAGGTTGTGGGTTTGAGGATTTAAGGTTGATGATGATGAAGAATATTAGGTATGTTTGAGGTTGATGATGATGAAGATGAACTGTTGATGATTATGAAGATCTGCTAATGATGATGAAGAATATTAATATGATGTTGTTGTTATATAATAATACAACATATTAATATTATTAATAAAATATTAATGTTGCTGTTGCTTTTCTACGTCTATTATTATTATTATTATTATTATATTATATTATATTTATTATTTATTAGAAGATTACCAAAATACCCTTAATATGTTGGTATTATTACTAAAATACCAATAGTCAACTGACGGCAGGAGTCATAAGAACCCGTCAGAGAAACATAGTGGCACAACATTTGCAAAATCTTTTTCAGTGGTTAACCCGTCGAACGACGATATAAACCAGGGAGACAAAATGCAGATTTCTCTAGTTTTTATACCACAATTTCATGTATTTAATGTATTATACCACCATTTTATGTATTTATATCTCCATTTCATGTATTTATACATTCATTTCATGTATTTAAAATTTCATGTATATTTAGGTAGAAATTTTAGCCCAAATTTAATTTTGGTTAACAACTGAAATTAACCAAATCGAAAACGAAAAATTAACAGAAAACTAAACCAATTAACTGAAAACCAAATGGTTAGTTTTGTTGTGGCTAATAACCGAACCTAAATGAATTGTACACACCCCTAACTGGATCGTCCTGGAGTATATTTTGTAACACTTTTCGTCATTTCCACCATCTAGGGTTAACTTTTCTATTAATCTGAGAGTAAAATGACTATACTACTCTCACATTTAAGAAAAACAAAATTAAATTTTAAAAATTAATAGTAAAATAACTAAACTTTTCTACTAATAGAAAATCTAACATGACAATCAATGATCTCTAGGGACGACAAGTGTACTTATTGGAGTCAAACGATAGGATACGCAAGCGACCCCAAATATAAAGGGCATAATCTCTAACTAATTTGACATGATAAACCACACAAAGAATATAAAATTTTAAATATAACATGTGACCTCTAGACTTCTGTAAGATGAGGGGTCACAAGTTGCTAGGACCGATCCAAGATACAAATTTAATGAAAAGGAAGTTAAGATGTCATCGTGTGATAATTAACGAAGTGTTGTTTTGATTCTTAGAGAATTTCTGGCACATCCTTCATCCCTATTTATATTATTACACTAAAAATCATTGCATATATGTTTACTGTTCAATTAAATAATATTCATTTTATGCATTTATTATTATAGTTTTTAATCTCCTTTATTCAAAATGAATTCTACAAATATTAAAAAATAAATGGAGGCAAACAAAGTTTCCACATATTTAAAAAAAAATCACTATGTTTTTTATCTTTTCTACTCGCAACCACTCACAACCTCACCCTATAATTTGTCAAATTCCCTCATCGATTTTTAGGGGATGGGCCGAGAATGCACTTATGTTCATGTTTCATTTGATATATAAACAAAACCATAAAGGTTTCCCGGCACGTATAACATGTGAACATGTATGTTAGTGAATAAATCTGACCGATAATTCCAAATGAAATTGTATGTTAGTGAATAAATCTGACCGATAATTCCAAATGAAATTGAATGTACGTTCTAAATATAGTATACAATTTGTAGTCTAGAACCCAAAATCAATCAAACCTGGAAGTCGAATGCATTTATAGATGGAGAAAATGAACCAAGATCAATCTCTAAATCATGTATCACAATTAGATCAACATATTCATGGGTTACACATAATGATTTATTGGATTAAACATAGATTTTTGTTCACGGAATTGGATTCTGATTGTTTCTATGTTCGATGAATCAATAGAGAGAACTAGTAACCGTACATTGCCTTATGTATTATTAATCAAGTGTCTAAGATCCAACCATAAAAGCATGAGTCATTTTGATACAAACCCGAATAAGAGGGAATTAGGAAGCAGGAAAGAGAAGAAAACAAAGAGTGAGGATTAATTCACAGAATTCGCAGGAACTAGTAGTGGTGGAGTTAATTGAAACCATTTAATTAGGATTAATATTAATAGCAACTTTCCTTTCTTGTTTAGGGATCGACGTTTTTATTATCAAAATTAGTGTTTTTTTATTCATTGTATTGGAGATCACCCAATAACAAAATTAGGAACTATCTGTACTTGTTTTCTGTTTAATTCAAGCATTTAAGTTTCTAGTTCTTATCATTGGTTTCATTGCCGGGAAAATTTCGAAGCGATGGTGCTGACAAGGAATTCAGAAACAGGAGGTTCTAATTCAAGCCAAGTCACCGATCAGGTGGCTGCTACTATGGCCAAATTGGAAACCATGGATACCTTACAAAAAGATATCGAAGCCCTAAAAGCCAATTCCAAGCACAAGTCTACAAGTGGTTCAGGCAAGCATGTTGATGGTGAGACCTATAAAAACAAAAATTCGTATATTAAACAACAGGATCCAATTACAATATAGAGGTGGCTAAGCGGGCAACAAGCTGTGCCGCCACCCCCTTTTGAATGGCAAACCCGATTTTATTGAGACCTCTTGGAACAATAGAAGATAGTTTCGTCCATACCACAAATTAAACTTTCCTTCTTTCAGCGAAGGAGATCCATGGGGATGGATCCTAAAGGCCGAGAAGTAATTTCGTTTCTACCATATCCCAGAATAATACTTGGTAGACGTGGCAACGATGCATCTGGAGGGTGATGCCCTAGATCTGTACTCATGCATGACTGAGGAACGTGATATTACCTGGTGGGAGGAAGTCGTATCCACCTTACAAAAACATTTTGAACCGCCTGAGTTCCAGACGTCAGATGAGTACCAGTGTAGCATAAAACAAATGGCTATAGTTCAAGAATACAGATAGCGGTTCGCCCGAAGATTAGCTTAAGTCTCGAAATGGCCCGATCATTGCCCCTTGAGGGTTTTTCTCAACGAACTCAAGGAATAACTAAAGTTGGATGTTCGTATTAACAATCCCAAATATGTTTTTAAAGCAGTAAGTTTGGCTATTGAGTTTGAGTCTAAAATTAGTAGGGATGACAATGAAACCCGAACTTGTGGGAAAACCCAAAACCCGACATAAATGGGACGGTAATACCCGACCCATTAGGGTTTGAGATGGGTTTGGGTTTGGGATTATTTTTAAATTTTTTTCGCGGGTTTGGGCCGTGTTTGGGATTTCTACTATACCCGATAACATAGATCCATTTACCTGATTATATACCCGAGATAGCTTATTATAGTATATATATACTATATTCAAAATATATTATTTGTCAACTTATTTATGTTAATTATTTGAGATATTTTATCTGTATGGTAACCATCTTTGTAATCGATTATTTATATTTTGTCAAAATTCGATAGAATCCCGACGGGGTTTGAGTCAGGTATACCCGACGGGTATTTTATCAAAACCTGATAGGAAACCTGAAACCCGATCGAAAAACCCAAAACTCGATGGGTTTGGGACAGACTTTAAGAACCGAGTATGGGTTTGGGAATAACTAAACCCTACCCAAACCCGACCCATTTTTATCCCTAAAAAGTAGTCACTCTTCCTTATTTAGGAATGTCGGTCCACTTTCATTACAACTACAAATCCAAAGTTAATAGGGTCGACCGGGGTGGTTACCGCCTCTGCCTTGACACCCCGCTCGGCCCAAACTTTTTTTAATATATATATATATATATATATATATATATATATATATATATATATATATATATATATATATATATATATATATATATATATATATATATATATATGTTTACAAATATGTAATTTTTAATCTTTAAACTCGTTTACACAACCGTTAGCTTAGTGTAGTGGCAAAGATGTATCACTCTCAACCAAATGGTTGTGAGTTCTAGTATCAGTTGAGACATAAATTTTTTTTTTTGAACAACCCAAATAATAACCAAGTAAGCCCATTTAAAAATTTAAATGTTTTAACAAAAAAAACCCTTACTTAAGACCCAAAATTTTATTTCGTCTTCGGCGCACAAAAAATTAAAACATCGCAGAGACGACATATATTTAGCATCTTCAAGTAGCGTTAAGCGGGCTATCTCCATCCAAAACCCCATAGAAAACCGCTTCACCGATCCAAAAACACAAAACCGATACCAAAAGGGAAATGTTACCGATGTAGGAAGAAATTCAGTCCTGGGCTTAATTGAAAATTAGGAACATTCAAAGTCTTAGAGATTGCTGATGTAGGGGATGAAACAACAACAACAATTGAGATCAACCTTCACACTTTGTTTGGCCAGTCAAAACCAACTACACTGAAGCTACAAGGAATTATAGGAACAATTGAGGTGCTAGTGTTAGTTGACAGTGATTCAACCCATAATTTTATTTCGGATAAGCTGATGAATGACCTACAGTGTAACATCCCCAGTTTCATTTAATATTTTAAATGAATCGGGTTTAATCGAATTATAAAAGATAATTGTAATTATCTAAAGTGTGAGGGGGCTAAGTGTCATTAGATTAAAAGTTAAACATAAAACCCTACCCTACCTTATAAGAGTAGCTACCATCTCATTCATAACCATCTAGGCCTCCAACCTCATTTAAACCAAAATTTCTGTTTTTGAGTGAGCAACCCACAAAGGCCCGATGAACCCTGGAGATCTAATCGTCGAATTGGTCTCAAGTTTTAACTGAGTGTTCATAGTATATAAATGAATCTTTCCAACAATCGGTTCTTCAATCAGAGGCCGGGAAGTTCGGTTTTATCAGCAAAAACTGTAACAATGAAAAATGAAGATTTTCGGTGACTGTTTGGGTTTTTCGGCGACAGTAGCAGCGGTTTTTTCGGAGATGGCGAGCATAGGGGTTCCTAGAACTTGGCGATACGGTTCTGTGTCCGTTTGAATCGCCTAACTCGAAGTTCGTTTAATATGGTTTTGGGCTATTCGAGTGATTTCGAACATAAAAAAGTTTACTTTTTGGGTACGGATTTGCATGAAAATTGGTAGGATGATAGATCGGGTTATAATTATTGATAAAGTAATGAAATTGTGAGTATATGGGTTAATTGGCTCGGTTTGGGTTAAAACGGTTAAGATTAGAATCGTGAAAAGATCAGTAAATGGAGTCTGTATGACACGAAACTTCATAGGACGGTAGAAAGGGTTATAAGAAACTAAAAGTAGCAAGCTTGGTTAAAAGAAACGATTGAATCGGGAAAACAAACCTAGTTAAATCGCGTTGGGAATGTGATTCGATTTGTTGGAAACTCGATTCGATTAGTTGGAACTCGATTCGATTCATTTAGGAAATTCGACTCGATTCGTTTGTAATATTCGACTTGATTCGTTTGAAATATTCGACTCGATATGTTTGTGATCTTCGACTCGATTCGTTTGTGATATTCGAATCTATTATATTCGACTCGATTTGTTTGTAATCTTTGACTCGATTCGTTTAAAATATTTGACTCGTTTGTGATATTCGACTCGATTCGTTTGTAATGCTCGACTCGATTCGTTGGAATACTCGATTCGATTAGGTTATTCGATTCAATTTGTTTGGCCTTAGGTCAGATTAGCTTGATGACCTGAGTAATAAGACTTAGATAGAGAGACGTTAATTAACACCTATATGTGTTAAACAGTTAGCCACGCTCAGCTGAAGAGATGTGTTACAATCAATTCTGAAATAAACATGACCCAAGTGAGTTTCTAGCCCCATTTCCTTGTCATGTTTTTAAGGAAGTGTGCATACTTGATATGATTAGTTAATACACCTACCTTAAGTAGTAAGTGTATGCTATATGGATGTTTCATTAATGTTAGGGACTAGAACCTAACAATATTTGTGATGTAGGGACCAGACCCTCATAATATCTGAGATGTTAGGACCAGACCCTTATAATATATGTGATGTTAGGAACCAGACCCTTATAATATCTGTGATGATAGGACCAAACCCTCATAATATCTATGAGGTTATATGGCGAAAAACTCTTTAAAACGTAGAGATAGTTATGTATTATGTATGTTAAAACAAGAAGGTACGAAAGAATGAAAGTATGAAAGAACGAACATATGAATGTATGTATGTAAGGAAAGTAAACATGTTAAGTATGTAATATGTATCTACGAATACATATGTGTATATATATATATATATATATAAGTATGTGAATGTAATGAATGTTACCTGATTAACTAGAATTCACTCAGCGTAGCTGACTTTTAGTATGCACGCAGAAAAATATGTTAAAGCAACTGGCTTGATGGAGACACATGGCATGTACTGAAGAGATTGACATATGAAGAGGAATTTCTATGATGTTTTTATTATGATGTTTTAAGTTATGTATAAAAACAAGATTTGAATGTTTTGTAATGAACTTTTGACATTTTATTATTCCATGAAAAGTTTTAATTCACTCTGATATTTAGAACTGTATTTATGAGTAAATCCAGCACCCAATGTAGGGCACCGGGTCCAGGGCCTTATGTACAGGTAATCTCCCAGCTCATCACACCTTTCGGTGACCAAATTGGATATGCAGATGTCATCCGATGCAACCAAGTGTGCAAGGATGTCTCGTTGAAACTTTCGGGAAACCTCATAACACATGAATTATATCCATTCGCCCTAGGAACGTTTAATACGGTTCAAGCAAACTGGAAGCAAATTTCTCTAATTTTCACTGTCGGTGGCAAGACTTACAAGCTACAAGGGCTGCCACAGGATAATTTGCAGGCTGCCACTTTTCATAATCTCACCCTCGATCCCTTTGAGGAACTTACTACTGGAACAACAACAAAGTTTGATCATACCCAACAACGAAGTTTGATAATACTTGACTTGAGGACAAGTCGTTTGTCTAGGCCGGAAGTATTGATACAACCCCGAATAAATGGGAAGTAGGAAGAGGGAAAAAGAAGAAGACATGGAGTGGGAGTTAATCTAGAGAATTTGTACGAACTAATAGTGAGGGAGTTAATTTGGTAACCGTTTAATGGATTAGTATTAATAGCAGGTTTCCTTTTTGTTTAGGGATCAATGTTTTTATTATCAAAATTAGGTTTTTTATATCTTGTATTGGAGATCACCCATTCTCGAAATTGGGCACTATATATACTTATTTTTAGTTTAATTAAAGCGTCTAAGTTTCTAGTTCTTATCACAATTATTCTAAAACTAATTCCTCATGCGCCGGAATAACAATCATTTACAAGCCCATTTAACTTTACACTTGGGCCCAAGTAAATAATCACTTAAACCAAGTATAAAATACAATACAAGGCCCAAATAATATTAGTGTTAATCGACTCTGCACTCTTGTATCACCTTACTCGATTAACCACCGACATTATTATCTCGATCGACAGGTTAATCTAATAGACACAAATCATTGCCCAAGCGTGCATTGATATTGTTCAAGTATGGCATGTTGAGTTTTCATTACAAGAAACGTACAAATATCAATAATATCGAGATTATTATTATATTATGATAATGATGTATTATGGCTAGCTATCATGACTAAGGAAATATATGGTGTTATAAGGGAGTATATAGTTATCTTTTGCACCCATGTAACTTTTCATTTTTATTAACTAGATTTGAAATTTATTTATTTACTTGGAAATTATAGTAAGCATTATCAATTGAAACTTGTTACAGATAGAAAAATCAAAATTCATTTTCATTGTAGCGTGATCAATTCTAATGTACTAACGCTAAGCCACTAAATAAGAATTGAATTAATCATCTTAACAAAACGATGAAACTAAACCAGACTCTGCACTTGTAACAACCTATAATGTGTAAGTAAAATATTTTTCCTAGCTAGTAAGAGACAGGTGCAATGAGTGGACGATATGAATCTTTCAACTAAATGTGGTCATATATCATTGATTCTATGAATTATAATTAAACCATATCAAAAGGTCCATAATTTTCATGATTTTAGTTAGCTAAAACCACTGGGACCAGGGTCGATCGAAGTCATCCTCTTGAAGAAATAATGGGTAGGAAGCAGGCGTTCATACATATAAAGTTAGAGAGACTGCAATCCACAAAGCAGGGCTCCATACTTTGGGATGATCCATGAGTGCAGGTGACACCACACCCCACGGTTTCTTGGCCACATCCAGTAAAGCATTGTATCACTTGCCGAGTCCTTTCACCACCTCCAGTTCTATCTTCTGCTGGTGATGGTGGTAGATGTTGTTGCCTCATAGGTGGTGGTTGTTGTTGTGCCACTGTGAATATAATACCACCAGTGTTGGTACGGTTCATGTTGCACATGATCACTAGTGATATTATCCTAAGTAGCATCAGCAGGCAATATTCTATTAATGAAAAGGATCTGCTTGGGAACATAATTGGTAATAAAAGGGTATAATGTAATGTTTAACCTTAGCCAAACTGAAGTGAAAATGTTACTTAATATTAAATGTCTAGTTAGAGTGCATGTAACATATACGGAGGATTTGCATTTGTATATTCTAATTAACAAGTAGGAGGATTCCATGGAAGCATGCATAAGGAATGAGGCAGTAGGTGATGTTCTTGATTAGTTATCATTTAGATGGTGTGAACAAGGAAATTGAACAAACAAACCATATGCGGAGTCCACGCTAAAAGGGCTAAAAATATGGCCACATCAACTTTGTCAAAGCTTTGCCACTCTCATAACCAAAAATCGAAACACACATCTCTCATCCCCTCTCATAACCCCCTTTTTCATCGCACTTGTCCTCCCTATCTCATTTGGTGGGAATTTTAACTTGTATGAGATGATTCTATTGAAAAAAAAAATAGCAAACCTTTTGATTGGGCAATGGTATAATGTGACACTTCGATTGCTCACTTTGCACATCACCGCAAACCTTTTGAGAGTCATTTTTTATATTTTTGAAGGTCGGCTAGGGTTACTACCGATGATGTCATGGTTTTTTCTTTATGACATCGTCAAGCAACAACCGGTTACCTCTTCCCACTATTCAAGTGTGCCTAAGCATGTACTACCGATGATGTTGTTGCTACTAATGACGACATCGATAGCTACTATGAACCTGTTCCCACTACTCAGTTTCAACTAAGTGTAATATTTCAGATTTTTTATTTTTCTGTATTTGTAATCTTTATTCGACCTGGTTTGTACTCGGGTAATTCATTAATAAAATATCGTATTTATTAGTATATTTATTTCAATTAATTATTAGTATCTGGGTATTATATTATAAATCAATAAATAATTATGCGGATGTTTCATAAATAGCCCCTAACTAAACTTTTACCCACTTTTGCACCTACTACCTAAGTCCAAGGATTAAACTGCAAATATTATCCAAATTTGTCTTCCCTCTCGTTCTCACTATCACCACCGACGCTGTATACTCCCCCCTTTCTTGTTCCTTAAGTCACGGTTAATCAGGGTAATTAATCATACCAAATCTTTTATAATCAAAATTGTATCACACCAACACTCTAATTGTAGAAAACAATAACTTTTTTACAGCTAATTCAATTAAGCTTAAACCATAGCTGCCTTTAATCTATTACACTTTATATACATGATTCCAATTCGATTAAATGATACCACACCATCCCTACCACTGCCACTCAACTTACGTTAAAACGGAGAACCAGCCTGGGGCGCAGGTTCGAGTCCCCAGGCCCGGTTTTTGAGTTTTTATTTTTCTTTTCTTTTTAATCATTTTTTTATATTATGTAAGGCCTCGTTACCGGTGCCCTATTTTGGACGTTGGATTTACTCATAAATACAGTTCTAATCATCAGAGTTAATTAAAACATTCGCGGAATATTAGAACTTTCATATCATTACAATAATAATTCATAACATGTCTTAAAACATTCATCTTGTCTTTCAAAATCAAAGAATAACTTATAAAACATAACAAGTATTCAGATGCCAGACTCTTATTCTTCTGCCATGTGTCCCCACTCAAGTCAGCTGTCTCATCCTACTCACCTGCGTGCATACTAAAAGTTAGCTACGCTGAGTGAGTTCTAGTCAATCATATAATACATACACTTACCTTCAATCATGCATCCGAAGATACATAATAATTACTTTACCAGTTTACTTTCATTTCATACTTTCATACATACGTACATACTTTATTACTTTCATACTTTATATTTACTTTCCACTCTATCTCAGATATTATTAGGGTTTGATCACTTCTCTTTCTATCTCAGATATTATTAGGGTCTGATCCCTCTTTCCTTTGTCTATCTCAGATATTATTAGGGTCTGATCCCTTTCTTATTTATCTCAGATATTAGTAGGGTCTGATCCCTCTTTACTTCTCTATATCAGATATTATTAGGGTCTGATCCCTTCCTTCTCTATCTCAGATATTATTAGGGTCTGATCCCTTTCTTATCTATCTCAGATATTAGTAGGGTCTGATCCCTCTTTACTTCTCTATATCAGATATTATTAGGGTCTGATCCCTTCCTTCTCTATCTCAGATATTATTAGGGTCTGATCCCTTACTTCTTCATCTCCGTACATTCTGTTTTGACGTACCCATAACATACATATACATTCTTTACTCATTCATACATATTCATATGTTGTGCGTATATCTATCATACACGTTCATCCATTACATACATACCTCCCTTGTAGATACGTGCAATATCCGAAGATCGTTCACGTACCGACAAGCTTTCGTTCTCATTCAAGATATACATAATTAATATATAAATCATACATGGCATACACTTACCATTTAAGGTAAGTGTATTAACTATCACATCGAGTATGCACACAGCCCCGAAAACATAACAAGGAAATGAGGCTAGAAACTCACCCGAATGCGGCTACGTTCACCGTTTATGGTTATTCCTTTCTTAAGCTGTGCACGACTAACTGTATAAGAATTATACATATCAATTTAACTATCACTACCCATATCGACTTTCTAGTTTAATTATAACCCTCAACGAACGGGGGTCCGGGGGAAGCGCCCCTGGCAGCGGGGTTCTAGGGGCGGCAACCCTTAGCGGGGTCTAAGGGGCAGAGCCCCTGGCTGGGGTTAAGCTGCCAGGTCAGTTTGGAAAAATTTTATTTTCATTACATGTCTTAACACATTTTTCATTAGGATTTTAAATTATTCCCTAATTCGTTAACTCATTCTCTATAACGAATTAAGCCTAATTCGTTATCTGATCATAGCCTGATTCATGGTCTAGTTCGTTATCCGAACTTAGTGAATTGGTGAGTAACGAATCACGTGATTCGTTATTTGATTCGTCATCTTACATAATCTGATTCGTTAGATTAGTTCGTTATCTTAGTTCGTTAGCTACTTCGTTATCTTGAATTGACTTGATTCGTTATCTTAATATAACGAATTGGGTGAGTAACGAATCAACTGATTCGTTATCTTGGCATAACGAACTGGGTGAGCTAATTCGTTATCTTATCATAACTAATTGCATTGATCTTATCCAGACTTTGACTCAAGGGGTCAAAGTCAAAATCGTCAAGAACAATAGCAGTCAACCTTCGTCAGATCTGCAATTAGGACTCAAATATCAACGAAATATCACGAATTTGGTACCATTGGATTCGTATTCTCAGCGCCAACAAACCCTAACCATCAAATCATTCATACATCGCGTTTACACAGTCTGATTTGTTCATTTATAACCCGGTTACTAGTTTGACAAATTAACCCATCAATCGCTAATGGTTTTCAGAAATAATCATCACGTTTAATTCGTTTTCACCATATGTATACAGATCTAAGATTACCTAAATGAATCCGAACCAAAATGAACAAGTTTACGTTATAAACGCACCTTAAACGAGCCAGTTTACGAACACGTTCTAGTCTTGATGTAGGTTCGGTTCGTCACAACGTTCGAGCACCAACGGGTTCGGGTTTTCGCCTTCGGATCTTGAGTCAGGATATAGGATGGTGTTTGTGTGTGTTTTTGATGGTGTATGCTATGGTGTAGAGATGGATTATACTCCCTTAAGCCCATAGACCTAAGGCCCATTCCATCTTTTATTCCATCTCCTAAAGTCCAAGCCCGCTCTCTCATAGTTTATTATCTAAACTGATACACGACACACTATTAAATAAACGAAACTTATTTTATTAATCTTATCAAAATCAGGATGTTACATATTATTACATTAGATAAACATTATTGTGATAAACCGAACCCTGGTTTATTGTTTTTCTTTTTTCGAACTTTTGTTTCTTAATTAATCCAAAAAATATGTATGTATAATAAATATGATGATAATATTTTTACCACTCGCTTAACGAACCAAATAATATTAGATGTTCAAAATAAATTTTGGTTTAACTTTCCCATCAATATATATATTATTGTATATAATCTTTATCTTATTTATTTGAAAATCAAACATAAATACAAATTAATCATAATGATAATAGTAATAGTAATAATCATAATAATAATGTTACTTAAAATTGTAATACTATAATTACAATTTTATTTAAAACCCGATCAATCTCAAATCCATCATAAGTCTTCTTACTGTTTCGTTTATAATTTATTAATATTATCATTAACAACTAGGAACTTTCATCAACGTATCTCGAGGAGCTCGATCGTCTCTATCTTAACGTTTTACCGCCATCGCATCACTAATTCCACTCGTCCGCCATTTTTTACCGATTTTACATTGAGGGTGTTATGCGTTCACAAGTTAAATAGATTATAATTTTCACTACAATTCCACTATTTACGTAGATATGCAATTACTCAATTAGTTGATATGTGCGAATGTGACTATGTGTTTATTTTTGAGTTTTGGTTGTTGGTATCTCATCCTCCTACTCGTCCTAATTTAGTATGATCATACGCCGCGGGTGTAACTCGACCCGTTTGGGACAAGGGAAATTGCCCTTTTTATATTATTGTTGTATTAATTGTTGTAGTTCATATTTTCGCAAGTGTCATTTTCAATGTTATTATAAAAATCATGATTAGTTGCTCAACTTTATGTTGACAAACTATATATTTTCACGCATGACGCAGGTAGCTACATGGGATGAAGCAAGTGATGAAGTTTAGAATATACCTTAGGTTGCATGACGAATAAAGATTGATTTGTGTTTTGAATATTTATTTGTAATGTTATTTTCTTTGAGAACAATGTCATGTTTGTGTGTACTTGATCGATTTATGAAATAAATAATATAGATATTGACACGTGTAATTCATTTAGTGTATTTTAAGCTATGATACAAACTATATCACGCCCCGACATATTCCGTTGTAAATTGGGGTGTGACATTAAGCAATCCCTATCGCTCCAGGTTACATAACTCCATTCCCACTGCTACTTGGTAACCACCCCTTGGTTGCAATAGAGGCGGCACTACTGATGTAAAGAGTTATTACCAATGACTAAAATGGAAACATGGCAAACTAGGTATCTATGATGTTTAATACCTGAGTTGCACTAGAAACATTAACGAGTTTAATTGTACCAAAGATGTTTTGAGTTTAATTATGAGTGGTCGTTTCTAATGAACACTCAAGCGCACATATTCCTAAAAATGTTTTGGCATACCTTTCAAGGTGAAATCAAGTTCAACAAACTATTCTTGCCGTACGACTTCTTTTGTTGTTATAACTTGGTAGACGAACGCATTCTTGGTATAGACGGGAAATATGTTTTAAGAAAACCGTGCCAAATACCAGCCTAAGCTTTTCTCTTCCTCTTACCTATTTTAATTTCTAACGGAAGTTCACTACCTAAACGAACAAACAACACAATTCGTTTTTATGGAGCACATGTATATTTGCTCAAGTTCGTTCGTTTATTAAGTAAACATAAATGAAGTTTCCATTGAACGGCTCAAGCTCTAATATTTTGATCAATTGACCAATATTTACAGAGTTTACGGAGTTAAAGTCAAACCAGGCTAAACTTCAACGGAAACAGGAGATATAATACTAGGCTTTGAGCTAAAAAAAACCTTCGATAAATGCAACGGATGACGGTTCACACGCAAAACATACTTCGCAAGGTGATATTCCATATTCTGGCCCCAACACCGTTAGACGATTCTTTATATACATCGTCATGAAGTTGGTCCAGTTCAAGAAACCTGATTTATGAACCTTCTACATGTGAAGAGAATGAATATGGTAAGTGTTAATCGTGTGTGGTTGATGAGTTACGGGTTGGCGAATTGAATTGTTCAACCTGAACCCGTATTTGTTTGGACAAAAACATGAATCATAACATGGTTATGCTCTCAATTAAATTGACTAACTGTGCATCTCAACAGATCTAAACCAACAGATCTAATCGTGTGTGGTTGATGAGTTACGGGTTGGCGAATTGAATTGTTCAACCTGAACCCGTATTTGTTTGGACAAAAACATGAATCATAACATGGTTATGCTCTCAATTAAATTGACTAACTGTGCATCTCAACAGATCTAAACCAACTGGAATCCACAACAGCAACATGCACCTCCGTCAACCCAATGTTCTTCTACATATATAGTGGAGTACGTCAATAGGTATTGTTGTGCTTTTTTTGTTTTTATTTTTTTTATTTTTATAGAGTATTGAGTTTTGGTTTTGACTTTTAAAAATCATTGATGTTAGCAGTTTTTTTTTTGTGTCCTTTTGATTAGGTTTTTGTTGGGTTTATCAGTTGATGTTGTTTTCAGTAATTGTCGTTTTCAATACATGTTTTTTGGGTTTCTATTTTTGGGGTATTGGTCACTTTCACTTGACTTTTGGGTTCTTGTGTTTTTTTTTATGCTGACAGGATATAATGTGTAATTTTGCATTCTAATGTGTTTGATTTTACCATAAATGTAAAAGTGTTGGTGCGAAGCACTTCAGAAGGGTATTCCACTGGATTTGGACATGGTGAAAGAAGTAATTTTAAAGTTTTGGTTTCATTTGCATTATAGTACGTAGAGGGAAGTCTAACTTTCATGAGTTAAATTTAGGATTTACATTTAGTGTTTAAATGTTGTAGCTAATAGTTTGATGTTTTCTTGCATGATGGAATTATTTGCAATTCTTGCATGTTGTAGCTAATAGGTTGTGGAAGGGTGCCTAGATGAGTTTTTTTGTTTGTTTTATGTTTTCGTACTTTGTATATATGGGTAGATGTTCGGTTTAATGTTTCTATCGTAACGCGCAAGTCTTAACTCTTAAAACCCATTTAGTATTTAGATAGTGTTCTTGAATGATTTTATGATGCCCCTCGGCAACGCGGGGGAACTCAACCTTTCTAACCCACAGTGTAAACGGGTTGCTAATTTGCTACGCGGGGTCAAAATCCTATTTGTTTTAAAAATTTATTTTCTCGATTTTGATACAAATTAAGTCACTAAGATTTTAATTAAATTGTTTTTAAATACTTATTTTATTAATTTTACTGAATTTTATAAATTTATTTTTAGTTACTTTAGTTATTACTTTCTGGATTTTGCTACAGATTTCTTTACGCTGCTGAATCCCGTAGCGTAACCACAACAAAATGTATCCATTACTGATATGTGGCAAATTTTATAGTTGTTTTTTGTCGTAGCAAAAATTCATAGCAAATAACTATTTTTGTAATAGTGTTTTTACAGGCAGTTTGATTTTGATTTCTTTTTATAAATTAGAATTAATGTTCCTAAAAGTATGTTGAATTTCTAGGTTAAAGATTATGGATGTATGAACGAATGATGTTAACGCAAATTATTAGGTATCCTGGGTTCGTTAACAAATGATGGTACGTGGACATGGTTTGATGATACTAACAAACTTACATAACACTAAATTATAATGATCTTGAGTACTAGCTAGTATTATAAATGTAAGTCCCGCCATAAAAGTACATTACCTTGATTATTATCCTATCATATTTGTATCACCTAAAAAATGATAACTTCGAACAAACGGCTAATATTGAAAGTTTCTTTGGTCCTTTCTCTCCATAAGTATCCAAGTTACATGAACCTCTTCTACTCACAAGCAACTCGCCGTAAGTATCCAGGGTATCAAACTACTCCGTGCACACCCCTACTTTGTCCCATAACACCCTCATGACTACTACTAATAAAAAGGATGACGGTGTCCGGTGCTCTGAAAAGCAATCCAATCAAAAAGACTACCAAGATGAATACTTTGATTACTCGCCAAGGGGACAATGGCTTCGTGCAGCTGTTTTAGGAGCCACTGATGGGTTGGTTTATCTTGCATGTTTAATGATGAGCGTTGGAGGTGTGAAAGATGTTAAAGCCAAGTTTCTTTTGGGCTTGTGTAATCTACTTGCGGGTACAATTAGTATAGCAATACGAGAATATGTTTCGGTATACTCTCAACTAGATATAGAATTGGATCAATCGAAGAGGGATAAGATAATGGCAAGAAACCGAGAGAAACAGCAACTCCCGAATCCAATACTCGCAGCTATAGCAGCATCTGTTGCTTTTCATTAGGAGCGATCGCTCCTTTGCTTGTTGGTTCATTCATATCGGAGCACAAGGTGAAGATGGGCACACTGGTCGCGACGGTGACCATTGCACTAGTTGTTTTCGGATGGATTTGGTCTGTCATTGGGGGCACACCTGTGTGGAAGTCCTGTTTCAGGGTTTTGTTTGGAGGATTGGTAGCTTTGGCCATCACTTTTGGACAAACAATATTAATTGGCTCAGGTGGAGTTTAACTTATTAACTGTAACGGGATACTTATTTACTCATCACAATTTATGCCGTATCTTTATACTTGTGATATATAGTATTGTTGGTCGATTTGGCATCTACAAGCTGTATGTGAAACTTGACTACAGGCTGCCACTAAATTCGTAAGTCCCATTAATCTAAATAAAACTGTTTTAATATTCGAAGGTCGTTAATTTGTAGCAGCATAGTAACTTTACAATTACCATAAAATCATGAAACAAGTTACGAATTAAACAATAAAACGAGTCGCTATATATATGTATGTTGAAGACAACAATCATTTTCGGTTTATATGTACCTTAAAGAAAACAACACTTTGGACAAGAAGTATATATACATCCTGTCATATGTTTTTACGAATTTAGTATAACTTGATTATTAAGATTGTTAAGTAATTTATACTTGCTTAAAAATGTGACACATATGTTGGTGAATTGCTGTTTTGTATTGAGGTATTAACCTTGCAGGCCGATAACTTGTATAAAGAATTGAATATTATTACTGTTTTAAATAATTATAAGCATTTTTATATTCGTGAACCTTTTTTTTTTTTGAACGACAACTTTCATTATTGTTTAGAAAAACTGAGAATTACGAAAAAATAAATAAATATTACACCAATCATGCTAAGAAATACTAATTAAAGGAGAGCGGTTCTTGGTCAAAAGATAATTCAAAGGCGTTCAAAGTTTTGCTTAAGCTTGCCGATTTGTTTTCAAAGATAACTTTTGTTGATCAGTTCTTCATGTTAGTAATGGAAAAACATGATAATATGATAAACCTATAATTATTACTTGTTACAGTATGGAGAGTAGAAACTGCAGCAGAGTATGATGTAGTCGACATGTTTGTCATCTTGATCGAGTTCCCCTTAGGATGTATAGTTAAGGATGGTGTTAGGTATCTTGAGAGGAACTCGGTTTGGAAGAGATGAGGCATACAAAATTGTATATGTGATTTTTATTGGGTTATGATGTTAATTTATTCTCTCCCTTTATATACACCTAAGGAAAACCCTTTATTAGCTAGTAAGGATAATATGGTCCATCAACAATTACCAAACTAATATATAATAAGGTATGATTAATATTTTGATCCATTATAATATAAATGATTATAATGGCCACATATAAATATATATATATATATATATATAATTATATATTTAATCTTGCAACTTCATCCGTTGATTTCCAAATACACCAACAAATCATGAGTATAATCCGCGAAACGCCTTTTTCTTCTGATGTCCAAGATTGCTAGACTCGTGCGCCGTACGAAGGTCCCTCGCCGAGAAAGCAAAGATTGCTAAATTATCAAGTGGCAAAAAGACATGAGACTAGGAGATGATCGCTAGATTCTTCTTCTTCTCCACGTAACCTACAAACTACCAGACCCACATTAATCTTTCTTTTAGTTAGACCCTTTAGAGTCGGAATCCTATCAATTTCGCCTTCCAAGCAAAGATGTTGGTTTTAATAGAAATCCAACTATTCCAATCTAAAACGAAGGAAGAGACTTGGTTTTGGGCCTTCAACAAAATGTTCTTCATTGAGCCAATCGAGAATGGCCCTGACGGGTCATTGGGCCACCTCCAACAGTTCGGATGAGGACCCACCCGTGATGGAAAAGCCAAAACACCACCACCTTCCTTGTCCATTGGCTGCTTCCTCTTCTTGGTCCACCATTTTCTTCAACTGGCGATATGTAGAAAACATTGGGAGGGTTTCTTAAGGCTAAAACGCCCCAAAACACCGAGGGGCGATGTTTCCCAGCGTTTGGGCCAAAATGTTGTCCCACAATGCTCGAGTACGCTTAGACAATCTGCTAGCTCCCATATATATTCACATTGACAGAGTGAAGCCTTAATTTGGTGCCATTTCTAAACCGGTCGCCATCATTCAGCTCGAACCAAGTTTGCACCAGGGAGCTGACATTGAATAGTTTTATAAAAAATTGTACGGAAAGCAAAATGTTGCATAATGGATTATCTAGTTATGGGGTTTCCCTAACTTGTCAAGGAACACAAAAATATTATTTGTGAACTATAAATCATTTTTAATGTTAGTTATTTTCTTGAAAAATAGTTTTTAGAAAAAACAGCAAACATTGTGAATTGGAAACCAATAATATTTACTAGTATTTATAAATGATCATTTATAGTTAACAACTACCTCTTAACACAAGTAAAAAGTGAAGAAATCAAATACAAGCCAATATGGAATCTTAAAAACCATACCTAAAAAGAGTGCCAAGATTTTGGCCTAACGATGACCATACAAGAGTTGAGCATCCAAGCCGTTTTTCTTTAATCAAAAATTGGTTTTAAACGAAAAATGAACCGACATGAGAACCGGTTTTTTTAAACCCATTGGGGAATCTATCTAAACCGACAAGTTAAAATATGTTTAGGCATTTCACATTAAAAAAATTCACCAATACCGGTCTATTAAAAACCAATTTTGAAAACATTTTGTTATCGTTTGGATGAATATAGTTGTTAGAAAACAACTATATAGCCGTTTACGGCCTTTTTTTATTTACTTTTGTTGCCCTTATAGTTGTCAATACACAAATTGCAACGAACTTCTAGCCGGTATGACTCCACATGATTTTAAAGGCATAGATATTTTGGTTTGATGGAAAGGAAATGAATCTCAATTTCCGATTTTAGTTGTTATGCCTGTGATTTACGTACTAACTGTCCAAGCTTCTACGAATGATGTAAAATTAAGGAAAATAAAATATGATTTTTATGCTAATGGTAGGATTATATATATATATATATATATATATATATAGGGTTAGTATCATTTAAGAACTCTAGTTTTTTGTAAGAACCTTAAGAACTAATCACAACCCTTAATAGTTTGATCAGTGGTTCAAAATAATAATGGCATGATGGTAAATAAATGGATTTTTAAAGGCATTTTGACAAACAAAAAGGGCAGTATTGTAACTGCGATGTATAATTTTTTCTCCTAATTTATTGCATCATCAAACACTAACGGTTATATTTATATAATTCTAACCATTTAATATATAGCAATTAGATTTGAATATAGATTCTATTTTTAAATGGTTTGTTTGCATATGTGTTAAGTTGTTAACATCTAATTGTTTTTTACGTACTCTAAAAATATTTTTACATGCATGTAAATATTGTAGACTAGGGTATAAACCCGTGTGACACGCGGGTGGAATTTCATGTCACTACAAATAATCAATTTAAACATACTGTTAAGTTAACATAATATATGTTCATATTTTGTTACGAAACTATTATAAAATTACATTGTCAATAGATTCAAACTTAAAAATTACAATAATAACTTAAATTAAACCAAACCACCAAAAGACATTAACAAAAACACTAACCATGTTGTTTGATATTAAAACATCATTAAAGTCTTCAAAAGTTATTAGAACACCAACTGTCATTTCCTAAACACCTGAAAATTTTTTAAATCAACACAATATTCAATTAAACTAAACTTTAAATAACAATATTTTTAATAAATACTAAAATCTAAGAATTACAAAGTTGTTATCTACAACCTACAAATCTAAAGTTCATAAATTTAGTTATTAGTAAGTCTAAAAAGATGTTTGAAATAAACTTCTTTCATTACTTTCATTAAATATATAAAAATATATCTAAATCATTAATATATTACCTTCTAATTCATCATCGGATAACAAACTTTCGGGATAACCATCATAATCACTATCATAGTTTTCACATTCCTCTAGCCATTTCACCTTCAAACACACATCCCGTTCCAACTCAAAATGTGCAATTTGTTTTCTATGATTAGATAAATTCAACATATCTAACTCTCTCAAAATGAACAAATCATCACATGACAATACTTGTTTAGGATTGAAATTTTTATGTTGCCCATTCTCAAAGTTGATAACAACTTTGTTTTGATGTGGATAAAAAAACCAATATATCCCTAACATGTTCAAACGGTAAAACATGTTGCTGGAGATCATCTAGGTAATCACGTAACAGATTGATGAGATTGGTTTCTTGTATACATGGAGAAACTTTCCGAACACCAATCTCATGAATCTGATGCTTAAGGAGGTTATTAAACATCATCACAGATTCGATATTATCTTTGTGTGTCATGAAGAAATCACTAAAGAGGAATTCATACTTACGTAAAACCGTAGAAAACTTCCAATTGACAATGGCCGACATTTTTTAGCAATATACTCCTAGTTTGTTATGAAAATCTTTAGACTTTAAAAGAAGAAGAAGATGATTAATTAAATTGATAATTATAAAATATAGAAAAGAAGTGACGGTTTATTTTTCCAATGATATACATGATTACATCTATCTAATTATCATATATAGTTACCATATATTTGTAATATTTTATTAGATATTATTATTATAACTATTTTAAATATTTTAACTTAAAATTTAAATATAAACAATGGTATCTTATAAAACATGTATATCCGAAAATTGAAATATTTATTTATAACTTCATAACAATTTTTAAGTTAGGATAACAAACAAATATAAAAAACGTTTTACAACTACATAACAAAAGTATAGACCAAAATAAGTTACATGATAACTTAGAGTAGAATAGAACAATTTCAAATAAATGACAAATATAATATTTATCATTCTACGTTTCCAAAAATCTCATTGTACACAACATTTGTTGTTTTATTTGTAAGCTTTGATTCTTTGTCGAGTAACAATAACTTAAACCAACAAATTATACAAAATCAAGTTTAAACCAAAAAAGCAATACCGGTAAACAATATGTTGGGTTCATAGATTCTTAAACAAAAACTAAAATACCATTTCGATCGTAGTTGTTGCTCTTTGAGGTGGAGAAATAATAGAGAAAAATGGTTGAACAGATCTTTAGAATATGGAAGATGAAGACATTGCTAAATAGGGAAGATAATAAAATAGAATATTTAACGATTTGATAATATTAAATATATTTAGATATGTGATTATTACAATCAAATGGAAACTATCTTAAATCATGGAATACGATTTATGTTATTAAATTTATGAATATATTTAGAAAATCAGTATGAGGTATATATTCTAAATATTAATGTAAGTCAAAGGTTTAATATAAAGATATTTTGACTAACTTTAAAAATAATTATTATAAAATAAAAATAACGAAAATTGTTTAATTGTCATTGGTTAGCATTACACAAAGGTTTTGGTTATTATGATTATGTTAACAAATAGTTATGTATAAACAGAAATTTATGAAAAAAATAACAATATAAAAACACATTATTCCAAAAGCAGACAAAATTAAATTGTAATATCATCATTCATATAATAAAGTTTTAATAGAGACGAAAGTAATAAAAACAAAAACAAAATCCCATCACTAATGGATTTTAATCACAACCAAAACAACATCGTTCTTATAAAAACGAATAACTAAACTCCGACCAAAAGGTAATTGATTGTTGATCACGTAATCCTTCCATCCAATTAACGTAAAGCGACCCTTCTCATTTTCGCCTCCATTTTTAACCTTGAAGATTGTTTCAGTCCCAGCTAAAGTCATGAACTTAATTAAGCGTTCTTTTTTCAGATTTGCAAGTTTCCCGACTTCAGCAGGTAAGCGCTAACAAAAAAATTAGAAGGATTATATAATTATTTTAAAATTAAAGTAAAAAAAATATCAAAAGCATAAAAGAGTATTATATTTATTACCATACGATATTCAATCTTCTTATGGAACTCTAAATAACAATAAGAGTTTTCAGCCAACGGATTATCACTATGATTGAAAACGTGATTGTGAGAAAAACAAACTACTGATTGACAATATGGAGAGTCCATGGTATGTTCACCATGTGGATTAAAGTTTGATAATTTATGACAAATAACTGGTGGTAGATGTGGAAACAATAAAGGAATACCGTTCTTGTCATACACTCTTAAATCAATGGTAGACTTGTTCACATACTTCAACCATAGAACGTCACCATTTCTGAAACACAAATCTTTAACCAACTGTTTCCAACCGTCACCAAACAAATAGTGTTTTTTATAAAATTTAAAACTAATATCCCATGAATGGTTATGATCAAAAATGAAGTTAATTACTCCAATTTGAAGCGAGTCTTGAAACTGGGATTCAATATTCTTCTTTGAAACAACCTGTTAGAAAATTAGGAAAATATTAATGAATGTTAAAACCGTTTTAATATAAATTTATAACAGTGACTATTAAGCAAAAACAAAGATTCTGAATTTTACCAATTCGTCATTCATTCTATTATGGTCGTATAAAACAATTGCCTGTCGATGCGCAGTAGAAATGGCCTTCTTCGAAGTAGTTCTAAGTAACCATGTACTTTCATCTTCAAATAAAATAAAAATAATCCGTTGATAAGGACAAATCTTCAAAGAACACATTAGATCAATGACTCCATCACCAAAACAAACTGTTTTTTCATTAGTTTTTAACTCCACTGTCGATGATCCTTTGTAATGATGAATTTCAATGGTTTTCGGCAACTCTTTAAACATCATAGAATTTTGCATGCCAAATTCTTTTGGAATTTCCTAATAACAAAATTAAAAGTTACAAAAATTAGATACTGAATGTTTATTGAAAAATTTTATTGTAGAGTTTAAAAATAACCTGAATAGGAAATTTCAGATCTTCGATAACCATGACAAAAGAAGTTGTCATTATCAACTATTCTTTTTACATGAAACACCATAATATAAATATAATATGTTAGTTACTGGCGTATTAATCTAAGAAATATAAGTTATATAAGAATCGCAAGAAGTTAATTATACATTAGAAATAGCAAAGTAGAAATCAAGGGATGGAGGCATACATGAATGACGGCAGGCAGAATGAAAACCAAGATGTTAAACCTAAATGATGTTTAGGGATCTATAAAACTTTTTAAAATAATAGTCTAACTTAGGTAATATGCGGAAATATTATTAGGATACGAATTAACATAAATGAAATCACAATGGTGGATATTGAAGAAAACATTATTCTAGAATAATCATTTTAAATTAGGAAATTAAACACATTATTTGTTACTTAAAATAAAATATGGAATCAGTAAATTATGAAAATATAAAACATCTAATGAATAATTAAATTTAATAAATACTAAACATAAGATACTATAACATTTATGATACGTATTCAACAACATCAACATGTATGACGAATCTAAGCATATGATAAACATACGTTTTATAAAAGTTGTTAAGTTTATACAAAAACATAATAATTAACAAAGATATTAAAAAGAAAAAAGTAAAAGTGTCAATTGTAGCAGAACTTAAACAACCAAAAGAGAATATTCTTGAACTCCAATATTAAACCTATTCAAATACTTGGGACAGGATTAGAGAATGAGTGGCACAGTTGTACTCGATTAGACATTTCTTCCCAAACTCAAGTGAATTAACACGAACAAATTTTGGCCAGTCATGAACTCTAAACTTGTAATTACCATGATTGTATTCCATGTGGATTCTAGTCATCACATTTTCACCATCTGGGTTTATCAAAACCAACTCAGTCTCTTTATTCAATCCATTGTCACGAGCAAATTCAACTCAGTCTTAAATTTTAATATATGGGAGAAGGTAATTACATTTTTTACAGCGAATATTTAATTATGTTATCTGAAATTTATAGAATTAAATTTTAAAGAACCTAAAATAAAACAATAAAACTAAAATTTGTGAGTTGCAATAAACAATGGAAACAAAATAAGATTAATGATAATATAAATATAACATGTCTAATAGAATATCTATTTATTTATTATTAAAGTCAGATTTTAAAAAATGTAACAAAAATATTAAAAAATGCCTGTTATACAAAATGTGACAAAATAATTATATAAATAAGATGTTACCGAAAACCAAACTTAAAAAGCACAAAATAATATATTTAAAGATATCAACCAAAAACCATTTTCATATTATACAAATATAAGGTTAATGTAAATTAAAATTAATTTGGAATATAAATTATGTTTGTGACAACTTAAAAATGCATGGCAGATTAGCTATTAACATATTATATATATAACAAAGAACCTACCATTAAGAAAAAATAACTTCAAACATAAATACAAACAAACATTCAAATAAGGATAAATCGTTCAAAACAACCAAGTAGCAGAGATAGTTGCTTCAAAAAACACATGTTTAAAAAACCAAACATAAAATATCCAACACTATTAAAAATAATAAAGATGTAAAACCAAAACGAATAATTTCGAAACCAAAGTTTAATCGTTCACTTAGAATCCTTCTCCAACTTAGGAGATAAAATAGTTGCAACATCACATGATTCACTGGTGTTGCCCATCTCTTCAATAGTCTTTGACTTAAACTTAGTGGCCGACATGCTAGGTTGATCGTCAACTTCAAAAACCTCAACCAATTTTCTCTTAAGTTTAGCGTCAGAAGACGTTGACATTCCTTTTTCCTCATTTGCCACATCCTGACCATCAACATTTGAACTTGGAGTTTGGTTATCTCCAATATCCGAAATCAGTTATTAACAATTAACAAAGTAATCAACATATCAAAATAATGTCACACATCTTTGTGTCACCTATATTTATAAGTTTCAATTATCATATTTAACAAACATATTTACCTTGACGGAAACCGAACCAGATGATTGAAATTCTGACATAGATGCTCCCAATGAAACGGAATTAGAATCGGTTTGCTGAAAACTAAAAGTGTAACCACAAAATCGGTTAATGAAAATAGTTATAAAATAACAGTAACTATAAAATGAATTTAGTATTAAATAATTACCAAACGACCATTCTGCCTTTTCTGTAATTCAGTGAGAATATTAGTGTCATCAGTAAGCTTGTTTATATCATAATCTTCCACATTGTTTCTGAAATTGAACTCTGTCACATCGACCTTAAAAGCAAATTTCTTTTCTAAAAGACAATCCAACTCAGTAGGGAATCCACCGTTTTCAACCTCATTCTGTAATAAAATAAGTGGAAAGGAAACTTATTTTTCAAATTGTTAACAATTATCTATAATAATTATAAAATTTAGTAATTGAAAACAAACCTACTTTTGAGAATCAATCAATTCAGCTGCAGTTTTGTTGATCAGCATTTTAGCATCTCTATCAAAGAGAGTCAACGACAAAACTCCTGTCGAATCTTGAACCCTTATCTTGATCTTGAATCTACATAATTTTTAAAATAGGTTAATAGCAAGCAAAACCGAATATTGTATATTTTGTCAATAAAAATTTGAATTTTTTTCACTAAGTACCTAGGTGTAGGAAGAACACCTAACACATTGCATCTTTCTGTTTTGCATTCATATTCATTTTCCCCTTCACCATTATTTTCCGTGAGTTTACGGCTACAAGTATTACAGCCAATGTAATACCACTCTGTATCTGGACATATGGCCTTAATTGTACCAAGGATAATGATATTCTTAGGCTGCAAATAAGTAAAAAACAAGTTATGCAATATAATCGTACAAATAGTGAATTTAATAATTAACTTACAAATATAATGATACAAATATCACCAATGTTAAAAAAACTGTTGCTATCAAAAACTCCTCATCAACAGACGACAACATCTTCACCGGAATCGGTTTACGAACAGAAACATCATTGTCATTTAGCAAACCCAACAAACTACAAAATTAAAAATTTAAAATAATTTAGGAATCAGCAAGATAATATAAAATTTAAATAACAATATCTATGAACTAAAACAATAATTACTGGTTTAATAATATACCTGTTTTTGTATTCTTCTATTTCAAATAAAAAGTCGTTTATAAAGAAAAGGCTAACATTAGATCCAAAAGAATTCGACACATACACTTTCTCTAACAAAAATGAAAATTATACAACGAAACATTAGTTAAAGTTAGTGACAAATTAAAAATCAAGAAACTTCAAAACAGTAGACATAGTTACCTTTACCATCAGAACCGGTGTAATACTTAACCCTACCAAACTGCAGTACAATAATGGTCTGGTTTTCATCGAAATGTTCAATTACATATTTAGAGAGCTCAGACGCATAATGATCCCATAGTGTGAGATATACACAATTTTCACTGAAATGAGATAAGTGTTAAATACAATATAAAGTATGACATATATTAACAAAAATATGTCACCAAATGTTAGGGTAAATATTAATACCTTAAATCACATATCTCCATTGTACGCTTGTTTTTGTCCTTAACGTTTGAAGCATTGCTCTTGAACACATGAACCACGCGACCAATAATATCTAATACAAACAAAAATAATTAATTAATTAATTAACAGATTTAATGGAAATCTAACAATAAAAGTATAAATCAATTTATTTGAATATAAATATTTTTATACCAACAGTGGATTTCAAAGAAATATCTTTATTGATTAGTGATTCAAATGAAACCATCTTGAAACCAAACATGCGACCATCAAACTCTTGACATGGATTGACATGTGTGTTTGGTCCCAACACCAATTTGTTGGAACAGTCAATCACACGGTAGTTCGATCCATTTAGACCAACGCTAGGATTAACAATAGTCAGAGTAGAGCTTTCCTTCAAGAATCTTTTGAAACGAAAGATATCCTGTTTGTAAACGGTGGCTTGGATTCGATTATCCCGTCATTATAAAACAAAATATATATGAGAATTAGGATTACAAGTCAATCCATAATTAAGATATATAAAAAATGTAGAATTTGTAACATATATACAGATTCATAAATAGATACTTACATCTTCATCCATTAGAACCATCTCGATCAAAAAATCCTCGTTGACATTTTTGTTGTCTTTGATGCTCCAAAGTCTTAGAACTCTAACCTTAAGAGTTGATGGTGATGTTTTGAGAACATCGATTTCATTTAGCATGGTAAATTTTTGGGCTTCCATTATCCTATGAATAAAATTAAAATATAAAACATTAGACTAAATTATTTGAAACACAAAAACAATTATTAAAATGGTAGGAGCTTACATTGTTGCAGAATTTATAATTATGAAAAGTATGATAAAGGCTTATGTGATTACTTAGATATTATATAGTAGAATGTAGACAATAAACATTTTGGTAAACGTATTATGTTTAGAAACTTTCTAAATAAAGTTTGAATGTAATTTTAGCGGTTTATTGTAATTCTTTATTCCAAAAATAACTGATTGATTATATTCAAAATTTATATTTACAATGTATTATCATAAAATAAACATTTATTTCATTATTTAAGTTTAATGAAAATCAGTTATTAATATAATTAATATAATTAAATCGGTTTATTGTAAATGTTTTATTCCAAAAATAACCGATTGATTATATTCAAAAATATAAATTTAGAATATTCAAAAATATAAATTTAGAATGTATTATTTAAGGTTAATGAAATCAGTTATAATGATATTTAAGGTTAATTTGAACAATCAATATTTAAGGTTAATGAAATTATTACTAATATATTGCTTAATTTAGGAATTAAATATAATAAAAATACTAAAAAAAACATAAATTCTTTACTTAGTTATCGTTATTATAGTCAATTTAAAAATATTTTTTCTTTTAAAAAATCACAATTATGATTTACAAAAGTTACTAAATTTATAATTCATAAAATATTACTAAAAAATTAGAAACTTTTAAATCAATATCACATATGTAACCAAATTAGAAGTTGCTATTTTTTGTTTAAACTAAAAATAAATTGACCGGAAAAATAAACTGAATGGAAATTAGCCTGAAATTAAAATATAAAGATTTGCAGAACAAAACTATCAGAACATATTAGCCGGAAAATTTATTAATTGGACAAAGAAATCAATTATAATTTTTTCTGAAATACATCCAGAAATTGGTCGGATATAAAGTACTTAGAATTCAAAAAAAAATAACAATACATAAATTGCAGGAAAAATAAATTGAACAAAAATTAGGCGGAAATAAAAATATAAATATTTACAGAAGAAAACTATGAGAACATGTTAGCCGGAAAATTTAAAAATTGAACAAAGAAAACAATAAAAAATTGAACTGAAATATATCCATAAATTGGTAGGATATAAACTTCTTAAAATTCAATAAACAAAACAATATAAATTTGACCGGAAAACTTAGTAAACATAAAATATGCGTATAAAAGATTGGCCGGAAAGATTCATCGGATGTTAAATAAACTAAATGTATTTGCAACAATGGATTGTTAATTACCTTGACTATATTCATTGGAGAATCAATTCCAAGGATTTTGATGTCTCCAATTGCTTCGATTCCGAACGGCGGAATTAGGGCTCGTATTGTTGGTAAACACTGTAAAGGTTCAATGGTGGATCTGAACGACGGATGTAGGATTCGTATATTCATCTGGAGGTTAGACCCAAAATCAGTGGTGGAATTGCTTATGGATCTCACTAGCGGAATTAGGGTTAGTATAATCATTGGGAGATTAGTGAGAGAATTAATGGTGGAATTGATTATTGATTATAAAAAAAATAAACTGGGTTTTGTTATTTTAGGTATTTGGAGAGCAGGACATGTGTCACAATATTAGAGCAGCTGAGAATGGTAACATACTGACTGGATTGCACATATGTACAGCCTAGAAGAAGGCCATGTGTCCACATTGTATTGATTTAATAGTATTTAAATATTTGATAATGAAGATTTTTTACATGAATTGTAATTTAGGTATATAAGATAAAACATGTATGTTGGTTACCTATAGACGTTTGAACATATGTTAATAGAAAATTAATTAGACACTAAAAAGTATGATCAGGTAATAAGCTTTTGATATGAGATGCAATTTTATTCGTTGTTTTTTTCCATAATATTATGTTTTTAATTACAAACAAATGTGTAAAATATTATCATATATGTAAAAGAACGGTCACTTTGAGAAACATGAGCAATATGAAGATTTACATTTATGTAATTAAACACATGGTTTATAATATTAACACACGTGTAAAAGATTTACACATTATTATGCTTTCACTTTGAAAAACATAAGTAATAAAGATTTACATTTATGTAAATAAACATGCATGATTAATATGAAGAATTGCATACATGTAAAGTTAAGAAACGATGGTGATTATGAATATTTTAATACATGTAAATAAACTATCAGTATGATTAGTTAGATATAAATAAACAAGGAATCTCATTATTTGAAAAAAACTAATACGTAAATAAATGATTACATGTTTAATTATTATTAATATCCGTAAGAATTGGATAGAAAAAGAGAAAAAATAGATGAAAAAGTTAATTAGTTAATTAGAGAGAGAAATAATGGTTAGTTACAATTGTACCCTTTTATTTTATTTTTAATATTTTAATATTAGATAAAAATGTGTGGTTAAGATTGGTTCTTAAGGTTCTTAATATAATTAGAGTTCTTAAAGGAAACAAACCCTATATATATATATATATATATATAGAGAGAGAGAGAGAGAGAGAGAGAGAGAAAATGGTTAAAATAAAAATACATAGTCTTATGGGAAGAATAGGAATAACACAAAATTTAAAGTTAAGAAACTATGTAGCATAAATCTTTAATCCTAGAAAACTATTTGGGAGTTTAAAAACTACCAATCTCAATCATTAGATCATAAATCCAATGGCCTATATTGATTCTTACTCTTTCTAGAAAACTATTTCTTTTTATTATAACTCACCCATATATATATATATATATATATATATATATATATATATATATATATATATTTTATATAAGAAAAATATGTCCAACGGCGATGGGAATGTCGAGAGGCTATTTAAACATGGCGGAACGAAAACAACATACTTCTACACTTGAAGATGAAAGACTATGTTACAACTTACAAAGCCAAACTACAAAACAATCTTGACGAGGAGTAAAATACAATTCTTTTTTTTATTATTTTAGGGTCCATTTTATTAAATATGCCTCGTGTCCCGGAATTTTTAAAAGTTCTCGTAGAAAGCCTTGAAGTTAAAACCGAGTTTTTTTATCAAAACAAGATGAGATGAAAATTTATTTATCAAAATAGTTGGTTTGAAAAGTATTTATTAAAATAATTTTTTTTTTAGACTCTAGTGTCTCACTCCTAATCTTATTGAGTCATTGGATGAACAAAGTTTTATAATTAAGAAAAAGCTTCTAAAAAATTTTTAACATTTTATTGTACTTTTATAATTTATTTTTATCAAAAGTTATTATTTTAAATATTTTTAACTCACGTCTATGTAAACTAATTTATTAAGTTATTGCTACTTTTATTTTATTTTAATTTAGTTCTAAATTTTATGTAGTAAAAATAACTATATCTTAATTTCTTTATATCATTTTGCGTAAAACAAATTACGTTATTAATACAATACCTTTTGATCATGTTTTTTTAAACCAAATAATAATAATAATAATAATAATAATGATGAATGTTTTTAGATATTAAATATATAACACAAACCGAGCTACATCTAGATAATGGGTAAGCGAGCAACAAGCTGCGCCGCTATCCCCTTTTGAATCGCAAAGCCTATTCTACTAAATATAAATCCTTGGTTTCTCGGGCTCTGCAAGTCACTGTGGACCACCTTCTGCACCCGCTCCAAGAAGCGAACCGCCTAGGGAGCTAGGGATCCAAAAGTGTTGAAGACACTTTTGGTTTTTTATCATGTTTATAAAAAAATCTGAATACGAACTTTATTATTATTTCAAAACATCGTTTTTGTGAAGATGAATTTTATATAAATAAACATAGCAAACTGGATTGATTGTGAAAAAAATGTTCTTTTTATATATAGTAAACTATATGGGTGTTGTTGTGTCAGTAAGGTATGAACCAAACAGATTCTGACCAAACAACAGTAACAGTATTCGTTTTTGGTCATAGCACTTTTGGTTTTTTCTTTCAATTGATAAGCAAGTGTTAGTAACGTAAAGATCTTAATAGATTACCAAATTTCCCACCGTCTTTATATTATTATGAAAAAAGAGTTATTTACGAAATACTGAATATTAAAAAGGGAATATTTTAATTATCATATATTTGTCACTATATTATGTATACAAATTTATATAAATGCGATGCATTTTTTTTAGTTATGTATTAATCTTCAATCTTTTCTCTGTAAAATTATATTTTATTTGTGTTATGCTTTTTAAAGTTTGTTGAACAATCCAAGAAAAAAACTCTAAAGTTACATATAAAATGTATATAAAAATTAAACACATAAATGTTTAGTAAAATAGTTTTTTAAAAACTAAAAAGTATTTAAAAAGTTACAGTACGTTTGTATCTGAGTTATGAAACATTTAAAACTTTCCTTCGATTTAACATTATGACACTACTAGAAAAATAGGCATTTGCGAAGAACTTTTTGGTCGGAAAGTGGTTGCAACAGCTCTGTTGCGGCCATTTTGCAACCATAAATGTTGTCGGAAAATCACAGGTCGCAACTGCTCTGTTGTGACCATTTTCACTGTTGCAGTCGCAAACCTTGCAACCACTTCTGCCGTCGCAAATCTTTCAATCATTTCTACCCGTCGCAAATCTTCTGACCCCTGTGGCGGTTGCAATTTTCCAACTTTGGTTGCGGTTACAAATCTTCTTACCTCAGTTCCGGTCGCAAATCTTCTAACCAAGGCTCAAATCTTGCGACCACTTCAGCCCACTGCAGGTCGCATATATTCTGACCATTATTACAATCGCAAATCTTAGACCACTTCTGCCCAATATTTACACACATATATTTACAAAATCATATAAATATAGATGCAAACACAAATATAACTAAAAATTCAATCAAAGATGTTTATGTTATCAAAATGTGTATATGTAAAAAACATTTTGCAGAAGAAAATTTTTTTGGATAATTTTGATTTAGACAAGGTGAAAAAAAGTAAAAGCTTTAATATTTTTAATTCGTTTTTCTTATCTATCTTTTTTAAATATAGAATTTTATAAGAAATTATTTTGCTTAATAAGTATAGGGGGTGCGAAAATATAAGTTTATAGAAACAACCTATTTTAATAATTACTTTTCCAATCATTCATTTTGGTAAATAATTTTTCCCTTTTGCTATTTTAATTTAAAAAAAAATCAAGAAGAGTGTATCTCACTTCAAGGTTAGTTAATAATACGCTCTTGTCAAAATGTTAATGTTGAAGAATCATTGAAACTGGATTTGGCTTCTTATATTATTGTGTTTGTCTAAAATACCGTACAGTTATGTTAGTTCGCTTGTATTTTATGGATTATTTAAAAATATGGGCATACTTTTTTTTATGTGTTTGATATTTTATGAATGTTAAAATTAATAGGTTTTGGAAAGTTTCCACGCCAAAATTAATGTTAGACCATACGCTATGGGACGCGGTGGAGGTGGTTGCTGGCACCGTTGGGCGCGGAACACCACCAAGGGACGTCCGTGGTGGTGGGGCGTCGTTGCTGCCGATCGTTAGAACTCCCGGCGCGGAAGAGGAAAACAAGTGCCCCCCCCCCTCTCTCCAACAGCTCTCTCCATCTCTCACACACACATACATACATATGCATATATATATATATATAGGAAGGTTAAAATAAAAAGACAAATATTTATGAGAAGTGTAGGAAATGATCTTAACCATCAAATTAATAAAAACATAGAAGGATAGGATTGTCCATGTCTATTTTTTATTTTTAGAATTAATTTGTTATCATATTCCTTATTTTGTAGCAACCGTATGTTAAGCAAAAGATCACCATCAAATTAATTTTGTGATAAGAAACAAAATCAACCACACAAACAGTTAATCTGACGCATGAAAACACAAAAAAGAAGAAGAAAAAATGAACGGAATTTGTTAAAAGAAAGAAAAAAATCATTAATATATTGGATGTGTTGAATAATGAAATCACACATCATAATCGTTTATATTAAATCGTAATCATGAAATCAACTTAATTCATGAGGTTTGACTTATGATATTTATTTTTTAGTGATTTATTAAATTGCTTTTGATTTCTAATTTTATTGATTTTTTGGCACCGCCTGATCTGTCTAGTGTTGGCCGTGAGGTGTGGCATGGGAAGAAAAATGGATATTAATGAAGAAATGAAATGGGGTTTTGATGGTTTATAATTAGTTGCACTGGATCTTTGATTAGGCTTAAATAAGCAAACCTCGGGGAGATAAAAGAGTGACGTTTCTAGCACAAAAAAAAAAATTGGTGTTGTGGATTTTGGTTATTTGTAAGTGTGGTTTTTTTTTCATTAATATTGGATACTTGTAATTGGTTTGAATCAAATACAAAGTGTTTTTGTTCATTAATATTGGTATGATGTTCAAGCTAGTGTGTTTTAGTTCTTGGTGTTATGTTTTACATTTGATTAAACTTTGGTCTTGTTTTTAAATTTTGATTCAAAACACACTGTTATATATCTTGTTATGTTCTTGATGTTGTTTTTAAATTTTGATTAAAAAATGATAATTATAGATTGATAATGTTTCGATATATAATATAACACGCTAGACGATTATGCCCCTAGAGTGTTATTTAACAAGTAATAAAATAAAACACACCTTGGAAAAATACTGCAGCGAATCTTAACCATTAGATCACAAAATTCAACGCACCAGATCACTTCCTAAACTTCTTAGACACACTTCACTTTTTATTTTAACCTAACCCTATAGGCTTAAGTTCATGGAAGAAGTGATTTTATTACGATAAATGCGAGAAGTGGTTTTAACCAATAATGTGTTTTCCATTTTCTTTTCTAACTATTTGTTTACAATGGTAGATTTGTAAAGTGTTTTGAGAGTTATTTTTGTAAACTAATACCAGTTATAGAAACTTTAAAAAACATGATTATTTTTTCCTTTCAAATGATGTTTATTCATTATTATGTATCCAATATTCATTTTTTTTTGAAAGGCATGTATCTAATATTCATGATCACAACATTATAGTCAACAAATAAGAAATTATTAAAAATAACAAATCGATCATTTTCTGCCAAGTAAAATAATAAGAAGAAATTGTCCCTTAATAGTACACAACATATACTAACTACTATTTCTTCTTACTAAAAAACTAAAAGTTCCTACACAAAATAACATAACACACACACATATATATATATACAGATAAGAAATCATTCTCGTATGTATAATTGCTATGTTACCTACACAGCAAAACCCATAACATATTAGATACGCATACACGGTTGGTTCATATCCTACACATATAAAAACACATAATTGTTTTATAATATATACCTACCAAGTAGTATATAATACATCCTACACAAATAATTATATATTTATTAGTAAATAGCTAAGTATAGTTATTGTTATCTCAAAAAGATTGAAACTAAGAGTGTCAAAATAAACAACTCATATACGGTTTCTTATTAATACATTACACCCTACACAACAAACAATAATACATACAAAAACTTCTTGGTTAGTCTACACAATAAACAATTTCTACACGGTTTCTTACTAAACACTGCATAAGTGGTATATATCATACACCAAATAACAACTCCTACACGGTTTATAGTGTATGTGTTTCTTGAATTAGTGTAGGAAGTGTTATTAATAATGTTCTTTGAGTTGATGTCAATTGTAACAATTGGCATCCTTCACAATAAATAATGTGCCTACTACACAAGTAAAAAAATCAATCTCATTAATAATAATACTTCCTACACTAACTCATAGAACACATACACAAAAATTATAAACCCACAGTTTCTTAAAAGAATTCATATAATATTAATTAACACCTACATAAGTAATATACATACTACACAAAACTGTTATTTTATCCTTAAATCATTAACTTTTAAAATAAAAATTATGAAAAGAAATACAAAATCGATAACAAACAGTATATATAAAAGATAAGGTCGTACTTTTCAAGAATGAGATTTTTCAATTTATTTGTTTACAATTAACTTCTAACGAAATAAAATCATAATTATGTATTAGCAAAGATTGGTAACAGAACAAAAAAAACATAAACAATTCACACGGGAATAAATGTGAATAACTGAATGTTTCCAATATTTAATTATTTATGTTTATTTCGAAACAATTAATACATAAGGAGAAAAAAATAGGAGAAAAGGTGGAAATTCATTTAATGATATGCGTTTAAAGTTAAGAAGGCTAAATAAAATACCAAACTCTCTTTTTTACTTACAACTCATGCACATCTATAATCTATCTATAATATATATATAAACGAAGACATAAAAATCCTAAGTGTCGGTGATGTAGTCGCTCTCCCTTTTTCTTTGAGTCACCAGATTTGCTTGATTTTTAAATTGAGACTTCTCATGCATTTGACCCGAATTCATGTGTATGAGTCTTACCAAAACCAGATATTCCTTAAACGGGTTATAACATCTCATTAAATTAAAAACTAATATCACCAAATATTTGATATAAAAATCCTAAAAAGTAGGAATATATTAAAAATTAATATCTGATTTATTTAAAATATATATATATATATATATATATATATTATTTATAATTAAAAAACCAATTTTATAGTAAAAAAATAAACGGGTCTTGGGTCTCATGAAACTCATATAGCTTCGGGTTATAACATCTCATTTATTTGTGAAACAACTTATCATCAAATCATATATATTATTAACTTTCATACAATAAAAAAATAAAAATTCAAAAAATAAATAAATATTAGAAACAAATAATATAAAACAATCCCCGTAAATAAACGAAACATTTAAAAGCTCTATGGTTGTTTCTTACATTTAATCATGCCACCATATTGTTTTATTTGTAAATGAAGACTTTTCATGCATTTTACCCGAATTCACGGTATGGGTCTCACCATACCCAGATAACCTTAAACGAGTTATAACATCTCATCATTCTAAAAATAAATCTCACCAAGTATATCATCATCATTGTACTCAGTATATCCCACCAATAGTAAATCTCACCAAGTATATGATATGCAAATCGTATAAAATAGGGATATACTAAATATTTATATCCAGTTTTATTAAAAATATATTATTTATAATAAGAAACAATTTTATAGTAAAAAAAATAAGTGGGTCATGGGTCTCACCAAATCCATAGTTTATAAACGGGTTATAACATGTTAGTTATTTGTGAAACTATTTCATCATCAAACCTTAAGTATATTATTAACTTTTTTTATAATAAATAAAATTAAAATGCAAAAAAAATATGAATATTAGACACGAAAAAGAAGCAACCCCCGTAATACGGGGGATAAAAACTAGTTTACTATAAATAATTAGAAGATTGTCACTGTTACTTTAAACCATTGATTACATATAATCAATGGTCCTAATCTATTTCTCACATTAAAACCATTTTTCTCCAAAGTCATCCCCTATATATATATATATATATATATATATAAATGGACGCCTTTTGTGCATTAAGTCATAACGGAGCATTATTGGTTATGGCTTCGACGTCCTTCCGTGCCTACGGGCGCTGGCGTGACACTGTGGAGGAGCTTCGATACCCCGTCATAAAAGATGGTCTTATATTGTATGTTTAGTAAAGGTTCCATGTCAAATTTTGATGTATTTTGCCTCATTTTATCAAGTAAATTTAATTGTACTGAGTTATAAAACCAGTCTGAGACCGAATTATCGTAAAAACGGAACAAAAACCAGATCTAATTTCAATATGTGTTGGTGTGTTAGGAAAAATGGCCAACCATTTAAAAATATGAACTCTTTCAAACCAACTTAAAAAAAAGTTTTTTTAAAAGGTTCATCAATGAGATTTTTTCAAGAGACTTTAATTAACCAAAATTCTTTTTAATGGAATTAACCCAACATATACTTATTTTGGTTAACTTATCTCATTTAGACCTGTTTTTTTCTTATTCTCGTTACTTAATTAATGTAGCTGTAACCTTCCTTTCGTGTTGATGTTCTCGTCCACCAAACGGATAAAATACTAGTTTAAGTTTGTTATTGTTTATATACCTACTTTATTTCTTGTAGTTAACGCATTATGTGTATACTAAATTCATATTTTTTGAAAAGAATTTTGGAAATGGAGAATATATTTTTCTAATACACCCAATCATTAAAGCAATGCATATAACATCTCTCTTGCGGCTCTTGACAATAACTTTCTTATAAAATTATAATTTATAAATGAATAAAGAACTGGTTTCACTAATTTTGAAATTTAAATAAACAAAAGTTGGTTGTGAGAATCTAAGGCCCAATTAGTCATGTGGGAGTTGAATTATTATTATTATTATTATTATTATTATTATTATTATTATTATTATATATTTGAAATAAAATATAATAATAACTATTATTATTAAAAATTATTTTTTAATAATATTATAGGGGCAAGTTATTCTATAAAAGTAGACAAAATGAGAAGGATATGAACAATTTATAGTCACACAAAAAAACTCCTAATTTTTTTTTTTAAAAAAATCACAACTCAAAATTTAATAAAAAATGGAAAAAGTAATAACGCAAAAATGTTTTCACCGTCTTCCTCGTTTAAAAAAATTACACAATGTTGAGATAAAAATATCATTATGTCTTTTTGTTTATCATTGTGTTTTTGTTTATTTTCGTCATTGATTTGTCTTTTTTTTCTTGACATTGTGTCTTTTTTTCTTGATATTGTGTTATATTAATCAACATGTGTTATATTTTGTTCGGCATTATGTTATATTTTGCGATCTATTGCGTCTTTTTTTAATTATAATTGTATCTTTTGTTCAATTTAATCATTGTGTCTTTTCGTCGTTTTTATTTTTGCATTTGAGTTTTAAAATTTTTTTCATTTTGTATTTATATTTTGAGTTATGATTCGTTTATTATTATTATTATTGATTGTTTTAATGGGTTTTTTATGTAGTCACAAATCATTTTCACGCTTCTCATTGTTGTCTTCATTGAGAGGGATAATTTGATAACTCAATGAGTAATGAGTTGTAAGAACTTTAAGAATTCAATTATAACCATACATTCAATTAAATCTTTGATTTTTTGTGGTTGTGATTAAATTATAATATAATATTTAAATGTGAGAGAGAAAATATGGTATTATATAAGGAAAATGTTATAATGGTAAAATAAGCAACAAGAAAAGACAAAAGGCTTGCATCATATTATTTTTCATCCTTTTTTGATTATATTTTTATTTATAGTTGACCATATTTTTAAATAATAAAAACAAGATACTTGTTAAAAAAGCCTTACACAAATTTAAATATCTTCAACAAAAAGTACACAAATTAACCAAATACCAAATTACAGAAATTACCTCAACTACACAATATATATAATACATGATTAAACGTTTGTAATTTCTTTATAAATAGGAAACTATATACACAAACAAATAATAAATAACTTACCCAAACTACACAGGTTACTGAAATTACCCACGATAAACGAATTACATCGACTACACAAATTACCCAAATTACTACACATATAAATGATTAAATTACTCAAACAACATCAACGACAATTACTCAAATTACATTAATTACTCAGTTCGAAATACACAAAATACATAAATTACCCAAATTACAAAATACATAAATTAGAGATATTACTTCCAATATATAAATTGTTTTGGTCAAATATCGGTTTAAGGATAATGCAACCAAAATATGATTTTGTGTGGTAGAGTGCTTGTATAATAATGATGAATATGTATCTAAAATAAGGATGAACACAGAGATTTGTTACGAGGAAAGCCCTTGATCGGATTATGATCGTTGGTACAAAAATCCCAGGTGATGACAAATGTCTATCACCACTATATTAATCAAAAAAGGTGTTACAAGGTTGGAGATTATGATCAGTGAATACAATGAATCTAAGTATATGTGAAGATAGCTAAAGTAATCTCTACGTAATGTATAACGAGTGTGCATGTAGTATATGGTGTGAATCGTGTATGATGTTGTGTTAAACCCTAGTTGATCATGACTCAATATAAATACAAAAAAGATATCAACTACTAGCCCTATAAATCCGCCACTACTCCATATAAACGTTCCATCAACTCTGACCACATGCTAGTTCCCTTAGACTGCGAATTAGCGGGGTAGACATAGTTCTTAACCGTTATATCTGCCAAAATATCAATATAGCTAAGAAAACAATCGTTAGTACATAATAAGTACTGAACAATCGTTATATATGCACAATAAGGATGTGGGAATTGATCAAGAGTTTGGAAGAGTGTTCCCAAATTCTTCACTTTTTTGGAGTTCCCTGTTAAACCTAATTATATACATCTTTTCTTAACATAATTAATTAAATTAATATAAAAAAATATAAAAACAAAAAAAAAGTAAAAAAAAAACCCCAAAAACAAAAGTATCTAGCATCCCCGTTTCAAACGTAGTTTAACCTTCGGGTTTAGTTTAGCTTTTAACGGGTTTGGCCTTTTTTAGCTTGCCGAGGGAGGAGGGGGTGTAAACACTTTTCATTAACATTTTACACGTAAAACAACAAATCTCATTAACATTTTACATGTAAAACAACAGTTCATTAAGATTTTTCATGTAAAATAACACTTTTAATCAACATATTACACGTAAAATAACAAATCTCATTAACGTTTTATATGTAAAACAACAGTTCTTTAAGATTTTGCATGTAAAAATTAATATTTTACATGTAAAATAACAGTTTTCATTAACATTTGCACGTAAAACAACAAATTTTATTAACATTTTACATGTAAAACAACAGTTCTTAAAAAACTTTACATGCAAAAAAAATTACACGTAAAACAACAAATCGCACTAACATTTTACATGTACAACAGTTATTTAAGATTTCACATGTAAAACAGCATTTTTCATTAATATTTTACACGTAAAACCACGAATCTCATTAAAAATTTACAGGTAAAAAACAGTTCTTAAAGATTTTACATATAAAACAAAATGTTTCGTTATAATTTTAAAAATATTCAACAGTTATATATATATATATATACATATATATTAAAAACCAACATATGGTTATCTCACGAAATTTAGTGTTCATGAACAATTTCATGTTATGTTTTACGTGTGTACAAGATAATGTGAGTTTCAATGAGGCGGTTATAATATATTTATGCAATTTTCTTTTCCTGCTATCTTTCCATCGTCACGTGTACAAAAAAAGCCCCCCCCCCCCCCTATATAAAAAACCTAGCCTTAAACCCGGAAAACCTAACCGCCCTATAAACCTATTTGTAAAAGTCAAACTAAACCCGTACTGAGATTTTTTTTTTTAAAGAGGGATGCTAGAATTTATTTTTTTTTAATTTTTTTTTCATTTTTTAATATTTTTTTAAATTAATTTTTTGATTGTTTTGAAGAGGTTTATTTATTTATTTATTTTTTGGATCGGGGATGCTAGACAAACATTTTGGTTTTTTTACTTTTTTATTTTTTTCGTTTTTTTGTTTTACAATTTTTTTAGTTTTTTTAGAGTGATTTTTTTTACAGAAATGATGTGATGTAGGTGATTGCGGGTGCACCATAAGGATGTAGAGTATTGATCAATGGCCGGGAATGGAGTTCCATAGTTTCCCACTTTTTTGGAATTCCCCAATGAACCCTTTGAGTTTTAAAAACTCGAAAGAACTTAACGTAACAAATTGGTTTTACATATATGTAATATGTAGGTTACATGTACGTAAAAAAATTACAGATTTTTTTTACACACCGAATCGACTTTTTATATAGGTGTAACTAACGTTTACACTAGTGTAATCATTACATCTATTTATGCTCTGATAATTTATTTTTAGTTAGATTTAATCCTAGCCATATATTCTATATCCATTTAAATTTTGTGTAGTTATTGAGTTCTTAAAGTTCTTACAACTTATCAAGTTCTTAAAATATCATTCCCCTTATATATTGGCACTGTATATAATGAAACCCATTTGAGTTGAGAAAACCCGTGAAAACCCTTTTTTGAAGTTCTCCACCGAACCTTCCCCCCCGCCCCACATATATATATATACACACACACACATATATAGAGAGAGAGTAAGGTTATAATAAGAAATAGATTTTTCATAAAAAGCGTAAGAAATATGTTTTCACCATTAGATTTAATATAACACAGCGCACAATAAACACACCGTAACTAAAATAAAACACACCGCACAATAAACACACATATATATATATATATAGGATATAGGTGAGGTTAAATAAGAAGTGGAGTGTGTCTAAGAAGTGTAAGAAGTAATCCGATGCATTAGATATGTTGATCTAACGGTGGATATGGAAAGTATGTTTATTGTGCGGTGTGTTTTATTTTAGTTGCGATGTATTTATTGTGCGCTGTTTTATATTAAATCTAATGGTGAAAACACACTTCTTACACTTTTTAGGAAAAATCTACTTCTTATTATAACATTGCTCTCTCTCTCTATATATATATGTGTGGTGTGTGTGTGTGTATATATGTGTGTGTGTGGGAAGGTTCAGTGGAGAACTTCAAAAAAGTGGGGAACTTGGTAACCATGCATTTTACATGTAAAAAAATAATATAAATCTCGATTCACATGTAAATAAGTAGTTTTAATATAAACTTTTTTTTGGGGCTTTTGCTTATAAATATATGTAGAAGACATTCAAATAAAAAAAACTTAATTTAAAAAAAATAAATTTTTTTAAGCTGATTTTTTTAATTTTTTTTAACTGGATTCTATGTGTGTTTATATGGTAAAGCTCTTAGATTATGCTACAATGTGTTTTATACATGTAAAAATGATTTTTTTAATTATTTACATGTAAAAAGACATGGTTCCCTAGTTCCCAATTTTTTTGTGGTTCCCTTTTGAACACACACACACACACACACACACACACACACACATATATATATATGGTAAGGATCATAAGAGAACACTTTGAAAATTGAGAACTTTGAGAACTATTTTGGACCACTAAAAACACCTTTAAAAAACATTTAAAAAAATCATAAAACAAAAAATAAAAAAGTAAAAAAACCAAAATTCTTATATTTCATTCCGTAAAAAACGTCGTATTATACATATATGTATAATTTTATTTAATCTTTAGTTACGTAATATACACATATGTACAATATCATTTATCTTAAATTATACATATATGTATAAAAAAGCATGTAAATGTTTATATATGTATATATTATACATACGTGTATATAATTTAGCTAAACCAAGTTTTTTTTTTGTTTTTTTTTTATGAAATTGGGATGTTAAAATAAGAATTTTGGTTTTTTTACTCTTTTCATTATTTTTATTTTATGATTTTTTTTTAATTTTTGTGGTTCAAAATGGTTCTCATAGTTCTCAATTTCAAAAAAGTTCTCTCATGATCCTATCATATATAGGGGTGGGTTATAATAAAAAGAAATAGTTTTCTAGGAAGAGTAAGAATAAATCTAGACCATTGGATCTATGATTTAGTGGTTGAGATTGATAGTTTTTAAAATACCAAATAGTTTCCTATGATTAAGGATTTATGATACATAGTATCCTAACTGAAGAGGTATGTACCCGCCTCAACACCGAGCGAGGCGGGTCAACCCACAAGATATAGACAAGAGGCTTGAAATCAAGACATTATGAAGGCACAAAGCCAAAACCTATGCGCATGGCGCATAACACATATACTCACGCATATCACATATGCTCATGCATCATATGCTCAGGCATCACATATGCTCATGCATCACATATGCTCAGGCATCACATATGCTCACGCGTATCACATGCTCACGCACCATATATGCTCACGCATATCACATCTGCGCGTGACGCATCCGCGCGTGACGCATATCACATGCTCACGCATATCACATCTGCGCGTGGCGCATATCACATGCTTGTGCATATCACATCTGCGCGTGAGAATAAAGAGAAGACCTCGCGCATCTCAGGATAGGCGCATATCACACATGCACATAATCAACCTCGTCCTTATCCAAATCAGGATAAGGACAACCTTGATTGTGCACGTCAGACAACCTTCCAGAAGGTATCTTTTTAAGGAATAAGAATATGCTGATGTTGACAGCTGCCAATGAAAGGTGGACAACTCAGCAAAACCCATGTGCAATTAATCAATGAAAAAGCACCAGGTGTCCCAAGGACACGTGGCGCGAAGCAATAGGAGGAGGCCAAAAAGGCCCTAGTTGGGTCTGAGCCCAATCATTGGAAACCCTAGCACTATAAATACCACATCAACTCCACAAGGAGAGGTATATCCTATTACACAGTATTACACATTATTAAGCAATACATTCCAATTCCTTACTCTCAGATTATTATCTTCTCCTACAATCTCTTATTCTCACACCGGAGGGTTACCCCAAAGAGGACCCCTCTGTCCCTTTCTGAGGGGTAAGTTTACGGTGCTGTTCATTTTGTAGGTGGAAGAATCCAGATCCCAGGGAATTAAGTATCATCTTCAACAGATATGATTCACTTCCTATTATTGTTTCTAAACTGCTTCTGAACATAATACATTTCTCCCTACTAACTCATCATTAGTTAAATCAGGTAATATCCTATTTAAAGTATCATCTAGCCATTCAAAAAATTAACAAATAACAAGTAGTAGTAGTAGTAATAATTGTTGGAATTACGTATGCCCGAGACACATACTTATACTAATGTGGCTAACTGTGTTTGGTCCAAGTCGGGTCATACCCAATAACAAGCTAGACGACACCAAATGTATTCTTTTAACGATTTGATCATTTAAATGAATACCGAACACTACGTGTTTAGAAAATTGGTTTTCTAAACAAACACACTTGAGGATTCAAATAAATTATTTGGATAATTTGTTTATATAAACTAATTATTTAATTGGTTAAATAATTAAATAGATGTATGCACATTTTATGAAAATGAGTTTTATAAAATGAATGGAGATGTTTTAAATGTTAAAACACAAAACAAAAAAAAAAAAAAAAAAAAAAAAAAAAAAAGGAAACATAACAAAACCGGCCACCCATGTGGGGGTGGTGTTTTTGCCCAATCAAAGACCAAGATACTCTTTGGTTCTCCTTTTATGTTCCTCCATTCAACACACATGCATTTTGGGTCTTGTTTTTGAATCCTTTCAAGTATAATCAAGCTTAAAAAAACTCTCTCTTTCTCCCTAATTAATCACGGCAGCAGCAGCAAAAAAAAAAAAGGGGTTTTGTGAGCTTGTTTTGGTGTTCAAGAATCCTAGCAAATAACTTGGTGTTGTTGCAAAAGGCTTGGGGTATCACTCTCTTGAGGTTTTCTTCTTTGGAGGCTTGCCTTTCATCCATCATCCCCTTCAACAACCTACATCATCCTATAAGGTATAAGGAGGTACATTTACATTTTGTGAGCATATTGTTCTTGTAATATTGATCCTTGTTCATTGGGTTTTAATTTTAACATAATGGTATGTTCATAACAAGTTTTAAAATCTAAGCTTCCGTTGCGTTTTCTTGTTAAAATGGTTAACTTGAACTTTGATAAGCTTGTATAAAACCCAACAATGGCATCAAGAGCCGGTTACAAGGACTTATGCTCCTTGCATGTTCATAAATTTCGGATTTTTTTCATGGGTGAAAAGGGGGTCCGAAATTTTGGTGGATTTAACCCCTCATGGTTTTGTAAGATCTTGACATGCATGCAAAGATCTTAGGAAACCATTTAACATTTGGATGTTGAAAATATCAAAATTGCATTTTTGGGGGGGTTTTGGGCCGTAGCCTCTTGGGGGGGGGGGGGGGGCCGATTCCTTTTGATGTTTTTGGGCAATGGTTGCTTAGGTTGCATGCTTAGAACATTTGGTATGTTTGGATGTGTCATAACCGAAACCGAGACCTTGGATGTGTTGATTGTTGTTATGTGTATGTTGGTTATATTTATTATTCAATATGGTTGTAATAATTCATATTTTAGGCTTGTGTAATTTATTTATTCATAAGTTGGTATGTAATAAATAGATTAGTTGCATTTTCTTTGTTTTAGAAAAATATGTATTAGGATACATTTTGTAAAAATTGAAGATGCAAGAATTGGTGGATTTGGGCCTTGGACCAAATTTTGGGCTTGTTGGGCCTCACCGGCCCATCATGGGATTCAAGCCCATTAAGCCCATAAATTTCACTCTTGGGCCCAAGAAGACTTTTGGAAGTTTGGAGCCCATTTACAAGCCCAACAAGAACACAACAACTTGGAAAGGATACTTGAAGCATTTGGATGCAAGATCAAGTGGGAGTCAACATTCCATCCTTGTGTCATGTTTTGTCCCTTAGGTGAGACTTATGACCTATACTTGTTTCGGCTAACAAGTATGGTCAAACTTAGCGGTTCTCGGTTATGACTATATTTTGCATGTATGCTTGGTTGTTTGTTTTACTTTATGTAATGTGTGGTTGATAGATATTAGGATATCCAAACCGTCACATAGGAACGACAACTAGCATAAAACGGGTTCTAATATATATTTGGTAATATCGCGTCAATTAGTTAATAAAATGGGTTTATTAAAACTAAGCGATTACTCACATATAATAAAATTGGTTTTATTATAACTAGAACCTTGAAAATTGGTTTTTAAAATCGCCATATTACTAAATGCATGTTAGGATATGGCATAATGTTTTTCAAACTAGAATATTGGAAAACTTTAAAAATCCCTTTTTCATAATTACCAAGGAAACAAGTCTAACACCATCCTTTTGTATGACACTTAACGTATTAGGGAACTTTAAATGGGATAAAGGTCACCTAACCATTTTGAGCAAACTAATATACTTAGGGTAATATTAACATATTTGTGGGATAAAGGTCACCTAACCACTTGTATGTTAATCTTACATGTTTATACAAGTAGGACGACTTGAATTGGAAACCATGTGATAAAGGTCACCTAAGCATGGGGTCCAATGGTGTTGATGGGATAAACATGCCAACACGAAATAAGGATTTCGAATGGTCCCATACCTCTAGAAGTTGCAAAGGGTTGCAATCGTCAAGGTTGACTACCTTGTTAAATCAAATAACGGGATAAAGGTCACCTAACCGAAATTTGATTTATCGTTGGATTCTAAAATTTAATTATTATTTTAAAATTTGGAATAAAAGGGTATTAATAATTAAAATTGTTTATAATACTAAATAAAACTTTGTTAAATTTTGTAGATGGCCGCTAACAATGCAAACACCTCTACCCATAACACCCGTAACCTATCCTTAAGAACCATCCTTGAAAAGGATCGTCTAAACCATAATAACTTTATGGATTGGTATCGCAACTTGAGAATAGTTCTCAAGCAAGAAGAGATATCATATGTCTTAGACGATCCCATTCCCGACGAGCCTAACGTGGAAGATGAGGAGGCTTATTACGATTGGGTCAAGTACACCAAAGATTCGGTACAAGCCTCTTGCCTCATGTTAGCAACTATGATTCCCGAAATCCAAAAGGATTTCGAGCATCATGGGGCATACGACATGATAACTCAATTGAAGGAAATGTTCCTTCAACAAGCTAGAGCGGAACGTTTCGAAACGGTTCGAGCGTTTCATGCATGTCGTATGGAGGAAACCCAAAGCGTCTCATCTTATGTCCTAAAGATGAAAAGCTACATTGAAAAGCTAAATAGGTTGAATTGTCCCGTGTCTAATGAGTTGGCTACGGATTTGATCCTCAACTCATTGACCAAAAGGTTTGAAACTTTTGTCATAAATTATAACATGAATGGATGGGACAAAAGCATTGGTGAGCTTCACGCAATGCTAAGAACGGCCGAAGCGGGAATGGGTAAAAAGGTTTTACCCGTTCTAACAATCAATGAAGGCAAAAAGGGACATAACTCCAAACCCAAAGCAAGTGTTGCTAAGGGCAAGGGCCACGTCCAAGGAAAGGGAAAGAGAAAAGCCATTACGCCCTACAAACCGAAGGAAAAGAAGCAAAAGGTTGCGACGCAAGATCCATGCTTTGAGTGTGGAGAGATAGGTCATTGGAAAAGAAATTGTCCGACCTATCTCAATGCATTAAAAGATAAGAGGGATGCGGGGCATACCTCAGGTATTATCTTTACTATATATGTTGAACTAAATGTTATTTCTTCAAATACATGGGTACTTGATACCGGATGTGGAACTCACATTTGCAATTTGTTGCAGGGGTTCAAAAGAAATAAACAACTCAACAAAGGGGACATTAGTCTCTTTATGGGCAATGGAGCAAGAGTTGAAGTCCAAGCTCAAGGAGACTACTTGTTAAAGCTTCCAAGTGGTTTGGAAGTAATTTTGAAGAATGTTTTGTATGCTCCTAAGTTAAGGAGAAACATTATTTCCGTGTCCCTTTTGAAACAATGTGGCTTTGATTTTAAATTTATGGATTATGATATTCATGTTTTGATGAATGGCATATTTTATTTTAAAGCTATACCCATGAATGGTATATATGAAATAGATCAAAGTGGTATGTCACATAGTAGTTCAATGTATAATGTCAACACCAAGAAACTCAAGAAGGACTTGGGTGATCCCTATCTTTGGCATTGTCGCCTTGGACATATAAGCAAGAATCGCATGCAAACTCTTCGCAAGAGTGGTATTCTAGAAACCAATGAGTTTGATTCATTTGATGTATGTGAATCTTGTTTACAAGGCAAAATGACAAAGCAACCCTTTAATAAAACTTTTGAAAGGTCAAAAGAATTATTGGGTATCATACATTCGGATGTATGTGGTCCTTTTAGACCAATGACTAGGAATGGTGAAAGATACTTCATTACCTTTATTGACGATTACAGTCGATATGGTTATGTGTACTTAATGAAACACAAAGATGAAGCTTTTGAAATGTTCAAAGACTTCAAAGCTGAAGTAGAAAGACAACTCAAAACCACAATCAAAGTACTTCGTAGTGATAGAGGAGGTGAATACCTAAGTGGTATTTTTCAAGATCATCTTAAGAGTTGTGGAATTATTTCACAACTTACTCCACCTGGAACACCACAACATAATGGTGTGTCTGAAAGGAGAAATCGTACCCTATTAGATATGGTTCGATCGATGATGGCTAGAAGCACTTTACCTCTATCATTTTGGGGCTATGCTTTACTTTCCGCTGTTCGCATATTGAATATGGCTCCAACCAAGAAAGTGGAGAAGACACCTTTTGAAATATGGCATGGAAAGGCTCCATCGCTATCATTCTTAAAAGTTTGGGGTTGTGAAACTTATGTAAAGCAATACACCCCAAACAAGTTAGAAGTCCGATCCACTAAGTGTATCTTTATTGGTTACCCTAAAGATGATATAGGATATTACTTTTACGATCCTAGTGAGCAAAATGTTATTATTGCTCGAAAGGGTAAGTTCTTGGAAACTAAGTTCCTTAAGGAAGGAACTAATAGTAGAACAGTGAAATTTGATGAGGATCAAGAATCACAAGATGATACACAATTGGTTGATACTAGCACTCAACAAGAGGTTGTTGAAAGTGATCAAGTGGTTGATCAAAACACACAAAACGTTCGCAGATCTGGTAGAGTTAGCAATCCACCCGAAAGATATGGATTTTTTGTAGAAGGTTGCTACGTGGTAGATTCGGATGAACCAACCACATACCGTGATGCAATGTCCAAGAATGATTGTGACAAATGGCTTGAAGCCATGAACGTTGAGATGCAATCCATGTATGACAACCAAGTTTGGGAATTGGTTGAACCACCACTCAACTCCAAAGCCGTTGGAAGTAAGTGGGTTTTCAAAAGAAAAACGGATATGCATGGAAACTTGGATACTTATAAAGCAAGACTTGTAGCTAAAGGTTTCACTCAAACTCAAGGGGTTGATTATGATGAAACTTTTTCGCCTGTGGCAATGCTAAAGTCTATTAGGATATTATTTGCCATAGCCGCACATTATGATTATGAAATTTGGCAAATGGATGTCAAGACCGCTTTCCTAAATGGATATCTTGAGGAAGATGTCTATATGGTTCAGCCTGAGGGTTTTGTCGATCCGAAACATCCTAAAAAGGTATGCAAGTTAAAGAAATCAATCTATGGATTGAAACAAGCATCTAGAACTTGGAATCATCGTTTTGATGAAGAAATCAAAAATTTTGGGTTCATCAAGAACGCTGATGAGGCTTGTGTGTATAAAAAGGCTAGTGGGAGTATAATTACCTTCTTAGTATTGTATGTCGATGACATTCTACTATTTGGAAATGACATTCCAACCATGGAAAGCGTTAAGGCTTGGCTTGGAAGTAGATTTTCCATCAAGGATCTTGGTGAAGCTGCCTATATTTTGGGAATAAAGATCTATAGGGATAGGTCAAGGCGCTTGATAGGTTTGAACCAAAGTACATACATTGATAAAATCTTGAAAAGGTTCAAGATGGAAAACTCCAAGAAAGGTTTTGTACCTATTCAAAGAGGGACCATATTGAGTTCAGCTCAATGTCCAAGCTCAAAGGGTGAGCAAGACATGATGAAACAAATCCCATATGCTTCTGCTATAGGATCCATCATGTATGCGATGATATGTACTAGACCGGATGTGTCATGCGCTTTGAGCATGACAAGCAGATACCAACAGAATCCAGGAGACAGTCATTGGATGGCTGTTAAGAGCATATTGAAATACCTTAGGAGAACTAAGGATATGTTTCTGATATATGGATCTGGTGAGGAGGAACTCGCTATAAAAGGTTACACGGATGCGAGCTTCCAAACTGATCGAGATGATTCTCGATCACAATCTGGGTATGTGTTCACTCTTAATGGAGGAGCTGTCTCTTGGAAGAGCTCAAAACAGGAAGTGGTAGCATTGTCCACTACAGAATCAGAATACATCGCCGCTTCATTGGCAGCTCAAGAAGCTGCATGGTTGAAGAAATTCATTACCGATCTAGGGGTGGTCTCTTCCATTCAAGACCCCCTAGAAATCTTTTGTGACAACGAGGGTGCGATTGCACAAATCAAGGAACCTCGTTCGCACCAAAAGACAAGGCACATAGAGCGGAGATTCAACTACATAAGGGATGAAGTTGAAAAGGGAAAGATATGTATTCGCAAAGTTGGAACTGATCAAAATCTTGCGGACCCATTCACGAAGCTCCTAGAAAGACCGAAACATGAGCGTCATGCGAGTGGCTTAGGACTTCGATATTCTAGTAATTGGATTTGATCTATTTTGTATTAAAGTTTAAAAGACTTTTGTAATTTAACTCTTTTATATGATTATGGAATCTTGAGTTAAATTCTAATTTTGCATGTTTAATCCATGAATAAGTTATCTTATTCTAAAAGTCCGTAGTCGATCACATTTGTGGGAACAAATATGAAGCAAGACTATTATGAACTAGGATTGGTGGATATTCATAAGGAATGAATATGGAGCATAGGTTTGCTGCCAAAGTTCATAGATATTTATGGGATACAAATATTGGACTGACCCGCTCTCAATATTACTACATGGAGTCGATTGACTTGATCATTAGTAATCTTGAGTAAAGGAGAATTTCATATTATCCTTAGACCTGAGATGTATATTGGGTCTTGATTTTCACCGAGTATTACACTTTGACTCTCCCCTTCGCTATTCGTAAAAGATGGTACATAAGGATGAGCTCGGGTGGAGTATAAAGTGATAGTGAGAGGCGTATACAGTCAAGACGGAATTTGTTCCTCTTATGTGTTGAGAGTTTAGATGTCTAAGGCCTGATAAAGTTGAATTGAAAAGAGAATGATCACCTATGTCTCTTAGATCCAACATGACATCTAGCAACAAAGGGATATAATGATAGATTCACCTAAATCATATCAAGTAAGGAACTTGAAGGGATGATGTTATTGAATGGCACTTCGTCAAACACATTAGGGGTGGTGAACTGTTGTTAGGCGGTATTCACCACTTGCATTAATTTTCTATGTATCTCGTGCAAGTGGGAGATTGTTGGAATTACGTATGCCCGAGACACATACTTATACTAATGTGGCTAACTGTGTTTGGTCCAAGTCGGGTCATACCCAATAACAAGCTAGACGACACCAAATGTATTCTTTTAACGATTTGATCATTTAAATGAATACCGAACACTACGTGTTTAGAAAATTGGTTTTCTAAACAAACACACTTGAGGATTCAAATAAATTATTTGGATAATTTGTTTATATAAACTAATTATTTAATTGGTTAAATAATTAAATAGATGTATGCACATTTTATGAAAATGAGTTTTATAAAATGAATGGAGATGTTTTAAATGTTAAAACACAAAACAAAAAAAAAAAAAAAAAAAAAAAAAAAAAAAAGGAAACATAACAAAACCGGCCACCCATGTGGGGGTGGTGTTTTTGCCCAATCAAAGACCAAGATACTCTTTGGTTCTCCTTTTATGTTCCTCCATTCAACACACATGCATTTTGGGTCTTGTTTTTGAATCCTTTCAAGTATAATCAAGCTTAAAAAAACTCTCTCTTTCTCCCTAATTAATCACGGCAGCAGCAGCAAAAAAAAAAGGGGTTTTGTGAGCTTGTTTTGGTGTTCAAGAATCCTAGCAAATAACTTGGTGTTGTTGCAAAAGGCTTGGGGTATCACTCTCTTGAGGTTTTCTTCTTTGGAGGCTTGCCTTTCATCCATCATCCCCTTCAACAACCTACATCATCCTATAAGGTATAAGGAGGTACATTTACATTTTGTGAGCATATTGTTCTTGTAATATTGATCCTTGTTCATTGGGTTTTAATTTTAACATAATGGTATGTTCATAACAAGTTTTAAAATCTAAGCTTCCGTTGCGTTTTCTTGTTAAAATGGTTAACTTGAACTTTGATAAGCTTGTATAAAACCCAACAATAATAATAATAATAATAATAACAACAACATTTAACTATCATCTTCAACAGATACCTTTCTCCCTACTAAACAGATCATTAATTAAATCAGAATTCAATTATTATTTTTAGTAAATCATGAATATCAACAACTAATTATTCACAAACATCATCAGCTCTAATCACACCCGAGGAAAGTTGATCGTCTACCAGTGAGTCGATCCACGTTTCTTCATTGGCGCAATCACCTGTTACAACGGCAACAAAATCTCATCAGTTCTCTAAAAAATTTTTCACCATGGCTTCTGGTGTTCGTAACAGCGATCAAGTTCTGGAGGATATTGAGCGTGAGGATGTTAATGAGGGACAGCGGTTTCTGAGGGTGCCGCGTGATTCTAAGCGCACCACCAGTAACCATCCCTTCATCACAACTCCTCATAGCCAGACTGAAACTCCTCCAGACGATCTCACGTTCCAAAATCTTACCGGCGCGAAACAAAAAGGACCAATGGGTCCAGAAGATGAAACCAATGACCCTAAAGAATGGCTCATAAACGAGCAACGACGTCTAATGGACAAGTACAATGAGATGGTCAAACACAAAAAGTTAGCCGACTTAACACAAAGGCTAGCGTTTGACAAGCAAACCGTTCATGGAACAAAAAGGGCGCGCGCGCCGGAAGAGGGTCACTCTGTTCACACTGAACACGCTGAGTTTAGTGATGAAGAAGTGCACAGCATGAGGAAGACGCGAGATACTCATGCAGGAGGCTCACAGCTCCGCGCGCACATGAACGTGACGCCTGGAGCCAAAGCCGACATGGATCTGTACACACCGTACAGCCCACCAGTGAGAGGGCAAGTGGACGTAACCACACCGTACAGGCCAGCCATCTTGGTGAAATATTCAAAATTCACTGAGCGCATCGCGAAGGCTCCCATTCAGCACAAAACCAAGATGCCAAGTGGTTTGGGCAAATATGACGGCACAACAGATCCAGACGATTTCTTACAAGGTTTTTACAACACTGGAAACCTAGAAAGCTGGACGATGCCAACATGGTGTCACATGTTTGCTCGCTGCCTCACGGGCGCGGCGCGTGTCTGGTTTGAGAGCTTGCCGACTGGGCAAATCGATGGGTTCGAGGAACTATTGGAAAAGTTCCAAGCCCACTTCGTACAGCAGCGCAGACACACGCGCGACCCTGATGACATCATGCACTGCGTGCGCAGGAATGATGAAACGATTGAAGACTACATAACTCGTTTCAATCAGGAGTCTCTGGCAATTGGAGGTATCACTGAGCAACTTTTGCGCGTGGCCTTTATACAAGGCGCGCGCAGTGATCAACTTCGCAGAGCTCTCGTGAGCAGAGATGGCATGCCAACCACTTGGGCCAAGCTAATGGAAGCATCGCGAGTCTTCGCGAGAAATGAAAAACAAATTGCCCAAGATAGAGCGAGAGAAAGAGGGCATCAAGCAGAGGCACCGCGCAACAACGAAAGAAGGGGCAAACAGAACTCTGTATGGTCCAGGTTGCAACAAACCAGTTTTTCTCCCGCAGAAAAGCAGGCACAACCAAGCTCACCCCAGCCCCAAAAAGACATTCGTAATCGCGGAGAAGGTGATAAGAGGGAAGGCGGCAGAGATCCTAACAGACCTCTGCCAAGAATATGGACTCCCCTCACTAAAACGCCTTCACAAGTGTTAAGCACTGAGAATGTCCAGTTCAAAAGCCCCAAGCCACTACACTACAAGGGACCATCAAACAGTGGCAAGTACTGTGAGTTTCACAAGTCCACAGGACACAACACTGATGCATGCCACCACTTGAAGGATGCAATTGAAAAAGATGTGAAATCAGGCAAGCTGGCTCACCTGGTGAAAACTCAAGACCAGAAAATGAACAACCAGAAGGAGCCTCAGCCAGCAAAAAGTTCAAAAGAATCTGTGTAGCCGAGGGAGGAAGGCAAGGGCAAAGATCAAGAAAGAGAAGCGCGCAAATCCAAGGAGATTGGCGCGAGCAACAAGTAATCTTCCCAAGAATCAGGGGAGGCCCTTCTATCAGCAGTCCTCTTGTCATCACTACACACATTGCTCATTATGAAGTGTCAAAAGTCCTGGTGGACACTGGCAGCGAATCAGACATCATGTATGAGCAATGTTTCAGGAAACTGGATCCGGCAGACCAAGCAAGGCTTGAAATTGTGAATGCACCAATCTCTGGTGTTTCAAATGAAATCATTCATCCCCTAGGTCAAATACAATTTGAACTAACCATGGGGGATGAGAAACACAAGCGAGCCGAAGTTGTCAACTTCTTGGTCTTGCCCACCACTTCATGCCACAATATGATCTTGGGTAGGGGAACGATTGCCCAATTCAACACCATACCGTCGCCAGCGCACGGCGCGTTGGGGTTCCCAACACCAACAGGTGTAACTTTTGTATACCGAGATCATTTGTGTGCAGTGACAAGTACTCCGCGGGAAGGGAGAATGAAACTTCCAATGGCAGACAACGCGCCAAAGGAATGGATTCTCAACCCAAAATTCCCGGAGCAAACAATCACAATTGGCGCTACGATATCAGATGACACGAGGTTGAGAATGAAAAGATTGCTCACAGCATATATGTCGGTCTTCGCGTGGCAACACTCTGATATGACTGGGGTTCCGCGAGACCTGGCGCAACATTCTCTCAACACGTTCAAGTCTGTAGAGCCAATTGCTCAAAAGAAGAGAGTCATGGGGGATGAGAAGGCGAAGGCCATGAATGAGCAGGTTGAGGATCTACTGCGCGCAAACATCATCCGCCCGATACGATACCTGACATGGGTAGCCAATCCTGTGATGGTAAAGAAAAGTAACGGGTCGTGGAGGATGTGCATTGACTTCAAGGACCTCAACAAAGCGTGCCCAAAAGATTGTTACCCCCTCCCAAACATCAACGCAAAAGTGGACTCCGTGGCGCCATTCAAGCTCAAATGTTTCCTGGATGCCTACAAGGGCTATCACCAGATTCAAATGGCACCACAAGACGAGGACAAGACTGCCTTCAGAACCGACAAGGGTGTTTTTGGTTACACAAAAATGCCCTTTGGTTTGAAGAATGCGGGAGCCACCTACCAAAGACTTATGGATGCCGTTTTCAGCGAGCAAATTGGAAGAAACCTAGAAGTCTACGTGGATGATTTGGTGATCAAAAGCAGGGAGGAAAAACAAATGCTCAAAGACATCGAATAAACCCTTGGGCGCCTAAAGGAAGTTAACATGAAGCTCAATCCGAGCAAATGCACTTTCGGCGTACAAGAGGGAAAATTTCTAGGTGTAATGGTCACCAAGGATGGTTTCAAGGTGAACCCAGAAAAGGTGGAGGCCATCCTTGACATGCCCTCGCCATCCACCATGAAAGAAGTCCAGAAGCTGAATGGTAGATTGGTATCAATCAACAGGTTCCTAGCGAACCATGCAAGCAAATCTATCCCATTTGTCAACACATTGAGAAATTGCTTAAAGAAAAGCCAATTCAAATGGACTCCTGATGCCGAGCAAGCTTTCAGTGAAAAGAATGTTTGATAAATCTGCCCGCGCTCACAGCTCCACTTCCTAGTGAAATTTTGACATTGTACCTATCAGCATGAGAGCGCGCCATCGGCGCAGTATTGTTGGTGGATCGCAAGGGAATCCAAACGCCAATATACTATGTGAGTCGGGTGCTGACAGATCCTGAGACGCGCTACTCCATCATGGAAAAGTTAGTTTTGTCACTAACACACGCGTCGCGCAAGCTTCATAGATACTTCAATGGTCATCCTATTGAAGTTCTGACTGGTTACAACATCCAGCAAGTCTTGCGGCGTCCCGCGCTCTCAGGAAGGCTGACAAAATGGGAGCTGGAATTAGGAGAGCACACGATCGCCTATAAGCCCCGTCTAGCAATAAAGGGACAAGCCTTAGCTGATTTCATCGCAGAAATCCCCGAAGGAAAAATTGAAGAGGCTCAGCGCGAGGTAGACCCTCCGCGAGCCAATGATGACGAAAATGTTTGGAGATTATTCACTGACGGAGCTTCAAACAACGAAGGATCCGGCGCAGGCCTCAAACTGGTGGATCCAGAGAACCATGAATATACTTACGCCATCAGGTTGGACTTCAAGAGCACCAACAATGAAGCTGAGTATGAAGCCCTGCTGGCTGGCCTGCGCATCGCGCACAAATTCGGAGTTAAAAAGCTAGAGGCCCATGTTGATTCATACTTGGTAGCAGCACAGGTCAATGGCCTTTATGATGCCAAGGAGAACACCATGTCTCTGTATCTAGAGCAGGCGAAAAAGCTCATCGAGCAATTTGACTGCTTCAGAATCATACATATTCCACGCAGTGAAAACAAGTCTGCTGACGCGCTGAGTAAGATGGCATCAACCAGCTTCGATCATTTTGGCAAAGATTTCAGGGTAGAAGTAATGAGCAACCCGTCGGTGGGAGCGAAGTCTGTCCTTGTAACTCATACAACACCTTCATCATGGATAACTCCAATAATGGAATTCTTGAAGGAGGGAAAGGTACCGGACAATCGCGCACAGGCGAGGAAGATAAGACACAAGTCGCAGAACTATGAACTGCTTGATGGTACATTATATCGACGCTCTTATCTTGGACCGCTCATGAAATGCCTAGATGCTGAGAAAGCAAGCTATGTGATCAGAGAGATACACGAAGGAATCTGTGGAATACATGCTGGCCCGCGCATGGTGGTTGCCAAGGCAATGAGCGCAGGTTACTATTGGCCAGGCATGTACTTGGACGCTTTAAAAGAGATCCAAAAATGCAAAGCATGTCAGAGCTATGCGCCAAACACCATGCGGCCAAAGAACAACTTGATTCCGGTGACCTCCGCATGGCCTTTCCACAAATGGGCAATCGATATTGTGGGTCCCCTACCGCAAGCGCAAGGGCGAGTAAAATTTTTGGTAGTGGCAGTAGACTATTTCACAAAATGGGTCGAAGCCAAGCCACTAGCAAAAATCACAGCCGAGGCGATGAAGCAGTTTATTTGGAGCCACATCATATGCCGTTTTGGCCTTCCCATGGAAATTGTGAGCGACAATGGCAAACAATTCACTGACAAGAAGATATCCAGCTGGCTCAAGGAATTGCGCATCAACCAAATTTTCACTTCAGTATACCACCCTCAGGGGAATGGCCAAGTGGAGCGCGCGAACCAAAGCTTGCTAAATGGGCTGAAGAAAAGGTTGGAGGAGAATCCCATTCTTGGGTTGACGAGCTACCTAATGTCCTGTGGGCGCACAGGACATTAAGCAAAACCAGCAATGGCGAATCCCCGTTCAGCCTAACCTATGGAACGGAGGCAATGATTCCAGCAGAAATTGGATGCCCATCCCATAGAGTGCTCATGATGAACAAGATTGATAACGAGCGCGAAAGGAGGTTGGATCTCAACTTGCTTGAAGGGCGCAGAGAGGCGGCTATCATCAGTGAAGCCAAATACAAGAAAAAAATGGAAAAATATTACAATCAGCGCGTGAAAGAATGCCACTTCAAGAAGAATGATTTTGTCCTTCGAAACAATGAAGCTAGCCGCGCGATTCCCCCGGGAAAGATGTCCCCCAATTGGGAGGGACCTTATCAAGTCTCGGAAGAATTGGGAAAAGGCGCATACGCTTTAAAAGATTTGAATGGAAAGAAGATCCCGCGCGCATGGAACGCAGCACAGCTTAGAAAATGTTTCATGTAAGAATTGTCAAATTTATAATCAAGGCTCTTTAAGCCATTATGAATAATGATACGCGCTATCTTCTCTTAATGTGGATTCTATTACCTTTTGCATACATGTTTCACACTTCCCTTTATTAATTTTGAGCAATATGACAACATTGTATTGACATCAAAACAAAATAAAACGAAGTAAAACATACATGCGCGAGCTTCAAGCTCAAACGCGTTAACGAGTCTTAACTCTAAAACGTCAGGGCCTTAGCCCAATAATATGAGCCTTAGCTCAAGGCCTTAGCCCAATAATGTGAGCCTTAGCTCAAATCACTCACAACATCCATCCTACATGCTGCGCAGCCTGACCATAAAAATAGCTAAGCACAACTAAGGCAAAGCAAATGCCAAAACATAGTTGTTAAGGTCTCAGGTCGAGGTCGCGCATGAAATTGTAATGGATATCTGAGTAACACATACTGACACGTAAAGGCTAAAAAATTCATAATTCCCTATAATAAATGCGCGATAACGTCGCGCAAAAGAGGAATAATGAAACGCCAAGGCACGTGTCAACATAATCAAGATATGGCAAAATCACTTACAATATGACAAGGATTAAGTATAATAATTTCCTTACAACCTTGTTCTTATTTCAACGTGCAAGCATATCTTATATTCAACAAGCAAACATGCAATATAAAGAGATGAATGGGGAATGCGCAAGATGCGAATAAGGGAAAAACAAAATTTCATTCCAAAGCATTGAAATTTACAAGTTTACAAGATGATGAGATACAAACTACAAATAAAAAAAAAACATGAAGGGCTTCTCAAGTCTCCACGTCGACGTCAGCCTCTTCATCGTCCTCATCACCGCCCTCAGCATCTGGCGCAGCCCGCTCCTCGTCATCTCCAAACTGACCATAGTCAAGTTGTTCGTCCTGAATGGAGTCTTCTATCACAATAGTGTCAGGAGCGGGTCCTTTGGCCACGCCAGAGCCGCTAGCAGGGGCAGCATTCCCCACGCCATCATCGCCGCCACCAGCCCCTTCGCACTCGTCAAGTAATTTCTTTAGCGCGCCGAGATCGGGCTGGTCTGCGAGCGCGGATATCTGCAAATCGTAAGGAAAAATATGAGTACAAAAAGACTAGGAAAATAAGTCAAGGTAAACTCATTAAGGTTAAAATACCTGCGCAAGGATGGGAATGGGAGTATTCAAATACTTCTCCCCCATCTCGGCCATGTCCGCGCAGACAACGTCGAGCTGATAAGGGTAGTCGGATGGGTTCTTCTTCAGCACGCTATATTCACAACCATTCTTGAACCCTTCAGCTCGACCCACCAAGCGCGAGGCAGCGTTGCAATCCATCACAAGGGTCTGAAACTCGTCTGAATATTTCATCGCGTAAGCGCAACGAGTCATACCCTGTGAGATTAGCCATTGGCGATCCTGCGCGAGGGAAGAAACAGTCGTCTCGAGGGCAGGAATCTGAGAGTTTAACAACTCAACAGTTTCCTTGGTCTGTTTCAGCTCCTCTTTGTCGGACGCTGCCGCCGCCAAGGCTTCTTCCTTTTCCGCTCGCGCAACATCGAGTGCTTCCTGGCTAGACGCTGCCGTCGCCAAGGCTTCATCTTTTTCGGCCCGCGCGGCCGCCAGCTCCTTCTTCAGGCGCGCAACCTCACTCTCCAATGATGATTTGTCAGTTATAGACTGCACAAGAGCTTGGTCACGCGCCTCCGCGTCCAGCTCCAAGTCGCGCACTCTACGCGCGTACTTGGCCGCGTCAGCCTCGGCCACCTGTAGCTTCTCCCACGCAGCCTGTAGCTCATGCCCGCGCTTCACGAAGGCGGTGTTGGCACTTGCTCTGTTCTCGCTGAGCTCTGCTTGGAGTTTCTCAGCTCTCTCTCGAGCATCAGAAAGATTCCAAGCAGACACTTTAGCCTCTTGCTTGGCTTCCGCAAGAGCATCACGTACCTTTACGTAATCATAGCGAAGCTCTTGGGAGGCAGCAAAGAAAGCCGACCCAACAAACAGATGATCGTTGAGCAAGTCCTCGCGAGCGCGGTCCTCCTGAAACCTCCTTTCAGCTGGAGGCACAGAATGAGCCCAGAAGTCCTCACACACACCCATGGACTGAAATTAGCTGTCTTCAGTAATATTCCATCTCGGGCGGTAAATGTGATCGGCTTCCTGCAAACACAAAGTAATGATCTAAGTCATCAAAACATTAATATGGAAGTCCGCGCAGCGGAGCAAAAACGAACCTATACCTGCGGGGATGAAGCAGAAAAGTCAGCGCCAGCCCCACGAGAAGACTGCGCCGCGAAATCTCGTGGCGCTGCAGGGCTGGCGCGGCCGCTGTCGGAGCCTTCAACTTGAACCTCCTCATCTTCCTCTGAAACAGGCCTTTTCTCCTGCGACCTAGAAGAACCAAAATCAGTCTCGCGAGGAGGGCTGCGCGCAGGAGGAGGTGAGGGAGGTCTCGACGCCGCCAGGTCGGCGCGTAAAACGGCCTCCTACTTCTTAGTAATCCCGATGAGGGGAGATTCAGCGCTTGCAGGAGCAGGAGCAGAACCAACGGCGCTGGCACCGGCGCCAGCAGCTTGTACGCCAGCAATGACTCCTATGAAAAAATCAACAAAAGAAATGGTTCTGACTTGATCTAAAAAGAGAAAAGTCAGAAAATAAAAGTGCAATACATACCTTGGCGCACCGCCGTTCGCGAGTTAAACATCGCCATGAAGTCCATTCTCCCCTTTTTGAGGGTAAAACAGGGGACTTCGAAGCGACCTCCGGCGCAGCCTCGGCACCTTGTTGCGCCTGAGGTTGATCCACCAACGTCGCCGGCTCTACAAGCATTTGAGAGAAAAGATTCATTAGTAATCCTATCAGAATAACGCTCATAAAACCATAAAGTATAAAGTATACCTGGCGAAGAGGAAACGGCAGGCGCAACGCCGCTTCCCTTTTCCGCCGCGCGAAGGGAGGAGGTAGCGGCACCATACCTCGTGTGGACAGGAGGTCTGCCCACATTTTGAGGCAGGGAAGACAAGGAAAACTTGGAGGTAAACTCCTGGGTTTTCTCAAGTCCCCTCGCCTGAGTAGGAGGATCCTGAGCAACAGGGGCAACATCTTTCTTCTGTTTCTTACTGGCCCCTGCGCCAGTTTTCCCCTTAGCTTTACGCTTTAGTTGGGGCACCTCAGCCTCCTCCTCCTCCTCCTCCTCTTCCTCGAGCTCCAACTCGTAGTTCTCGAGTGCGTCTTCAATACACGCAACAGAAAGGTTAGCCAAATCTGGTATTATAAAGGCATAAGCATAAGTACAAAGGCTTACCAGGCGCGTCGCTGTCAAAGCGAAATCCCAGATCAACAGGGATGAACATGTCATCGAAGCGATCGGGAAAACCAACCTCCCCAGCGCCCAGCGCGACGGAGCCACCCTCCATATGCTCATCATAGGCGGCGTGGACATACTCCTTGCTGACTGCACAAAACAAGTCAAATGATATCAGCAAAACGAATTATATTCGCGCAGAAGTAATGCAATGAGTTAACTTACACAAGCCGTCAACTTGGATAACGGGCTCAGTTGCGCTGTCGGCCCACCTCCTGCTCATACCAACCCCCACCAGCGCCTCCTCGCAAATGTTCTTGGCGGGGGATGGTTCGGCAGTCAACTTTTTAACCCAGGCGCCAGTTGGGTTCTTGAAGACACCCACATCCGCGGGCGCAGAAGAGATCGCGCGCATGGTCATGCGGATGGGGATCACACCAGCCCTGATATAGAAAAATCTCTCAGACCAGTCATGAAGGCTCTTGAATGAAACAGTGCAGCACTTGACCTTCTGACTGCGAGGAATAAATGAGAACCAAGAATCTTGGATCCTGGGCTTATAAAAAAACTGAAAGCGCCGAGGGGTGGGCTCCTCGCGCTGAGATTTGCACATGAACTCAAAGTGAGTCATGCGCACGAGTCCAAACGGATGGACTTGGGATATATGAATCCCATAAAACCTAAGCAGCGCACCCACAAACCTTGTCATCGGGAGACGAAGGTTGCAGTGGGTGAAAAAATGGCAATAAAGGGATATATAGCCGGTGGGCGGGTCCGCCGCCGTTTGCCCGGCCGCCGGCAGCATGCAGCCATACTCAGGGAGAAAACCCTGAGAGGCTATAAGGCTGTCAAAATCGGACTGCCTCAGTTTACAGGGGATCTCATCCCACTTCTTCACTGCCTTGGTCTTCCCTACCTCCTCCGATGAGGCCTCAGCAGCCCTCTTCCCCTTGCCGGTCTTCTTCAACATAGACATTACTAACGATTTCACACGGCGATTGCTGGGGGAGATTGTGTTGTCTGGGCTATCAGACATACAACAGAGTCAGGCACAAGTTGCTTCTGAAGAACGGAAATCTGAAAGATAGGCACTTAATTGGAATAGAAAGAAAGGAAAGCTCTAAATAAACAACAAGGAAGATGAAGGATAAAAACTCTAAGGGCTTGCTTTTATAGGCCCAGGAGAGAGAAAATTTGGTACTGATCGGACTTCACGCGCCTCCATTCGCAGGTGTAAGCCAACGCGAGCGCGACACGTGTCCCTGACACTGTGTGAGGGGACACGAAAAGAAACGATACAGGGGCTGCCAGAGTTCACGCGCCACCACTCGCAGGTACGGACCAACGCGAGCGCGACACGTGTTTCTGACACTATGTGAGGGGACATGAATGGCAACTGTAGCACCTCGAGCACACGAAAAGTCTGACACGTCTCCATCACTGACGCATGTCAGCAACAACCAACCACGTACAGGGACGATTCGTTTTCAACCAAAAGGATAGAATTTCGCGCACCGATGAGTAATAAGAAGAAAAGACAAACCCTATTAAAAGAGCAAACTATTAAGTCTAATATCTATCTTACCTCGCTCGCGCGAGACAAGACACACATTAGACTGGGGGGGCTTGAAGAGGTATGTACCCGCCTCAACACCGAGCGAGGCGGGTCAACCCACAAGATATAGACAAGAGGCTTGAAATCAAGACATTATGAAGGCACAAAGCCAAAACCTATGCGCATGGCGCATATCACATATGCTCACGCATATCACATATGCTCATGCATCACATGCTCAGGCATCACATATGCTCATGCATCACATATGCTCAGGCATCACATATGCTCACGCGTATCACATGTTCACGCACCATATATGCTCACGCATATCACATCCGCGCGTGACGCATATCACATGCTCACGCATATCACATCTGCGCGTGGCGCATCCGCGCGTGGCGCATATCACATGCTTGTGCATATCACATCTGCGCATGAAACATCTGCGCGTGAGAATAAAGAGAAGACCTCGCGCATCTCAGGATAGGCGCATATCACACACGCACATAATCAACCTCGTCCTTATCCAAATCAAGATAAGGACAACCTTGATTGTGCACGTCAGACAACCTTCCAGAAGGTATCTTTTTAAGGAATAAGAATATGCTGATGTTGACAGCTGCCAATGAAAGGTGGACAACTCAGCAAAACCCATGTGCAATTAATCAATGAAAAAGCACCAGGTGTCCCAAGGACACGTGGCGCGAAGCAATAGGAGGAGGCCAAAAAGGCCCTAATTGGGTCTGAGCCCAATCATTGGAAACCCTAGCGCTATAAATACCACATCAACTCCACAAGGAGAGGTATACCCTATTACACAGTATTACACATTATTAAGCAATACATTTCAATTCCTTACTCTCAGATTATTATCTTCTCCTACAATCTCTTATTCTCACACCGGAGGGTTACCCCAAAGAGGACCCCTCTGTCCCTTTCTGAGGGGTAAGTTTACGGTGCTGTTCATTTTGTAGGTGGAAGAATCCAGATCCCAGGGAACCATCGGTGAAATAGCATAATCACACCGAGGAAAGTTGATCGTCTACCAGTGAGTCGATCCACGTTTCTTCACTAACTATAAATTTTGTGTCATTTCTATTCTTCCTACAAAACTATGTATTTTTATTTTAACCATTTTCTATATATATATATATATATATACATATAGGATCAGGATCATGAGAGAACATTTTTGAAATTGAGAACTTTGAGAACCATTTTGGACCACAAAAAACTAAAAATAAAAAAAATCATAAAATAAAAAAAACACACAAAAATGAAAAAAGTAAAAAAACCAAAATTCTTATTGTAACATCCCGGTTTCATAAAAAAATAAAAAATAAATAAAAAAAACTCGGTTGAGCTAAATTATATATACATATGTATAATATATACATATATGTACATTTACATGTTTTTTTATACAGATGTGTATAATTTAAGATACATGATACTGTACATATGTGTATAATACGACTTTTTTTTTAATTTTTTATTTGTTTAATGAAACTGGAATGAAATATAAGAATTTTGGTTTTTTTACTTTTTAAAATTTTTTGTTCTTTTTTGTTTTTTGATTTTTTTAAATAATTTTTTAAATGTGTTTTTAGTAGTCTAAAATGGTTCTCAAAGTTCTCAATTTGCAAATGTTCTCTTAGGATCCTTACCCTATATATATATATATACGTGTGTGTGTGTGTGGTTTCAGTTTATAATTTCCTTTTCATGGTAATCATTCTAAATTCGTATTAAAATCATATCGTTGAAGTAATCTTTTCATATTTACTTGTAAACGGTGTTCAAAGACATCCAAATCCATATCCAAATTATCCAAAAATCTGAATCCAAACTATCAGAAGATTAGGATATGCGAAATTTCGGATATCCGGATCTCCGATATCCAAATTTTCATATTCGAATAGTCATTTTAAAAATTTTCGGATATTCGAATATCGAAATTATCTGAAATATTTTTTTAATTGTTAGAAAATAAATTTTATTAATAGATTTGGGATAATTTTTAAGTATTTCAGATAATCTTTCGAATATTTAAGATAATTTTTAGATATTTCGGATAATTTTTGGATATTTTTTTTGAATATTTTGGTTATTCTTTCGGATATTCAAAATATTTCAAAAATAATTCTCTAATTTTTATAGCTATTTTTTTCAGATGTTAGAATCTGTTTGGATATAAGAATCCGAATTCAAAAATTTGGATATCCAATTTTCGTCATCAGATATGCTAAATTTCGGATATGGATTCGTATATTGACCAACTATCAGAAATTTCGTATATCCAAAAGGTATCGAATTTTCGGATATTCGATGTTGAACACCCTTAGGTCCAGGTCCTGTAATACAAACAGTTCTCGTTAATAATAACTGATTTAAAATGGGTGCGCATCTTATAGTTTTAAAATTATTTAATCTAGTTTCAACTCAGAGTTATCCCCTTTTAAAATTATTTAATCTAGTTCTAATTATCCTTTAATTTACTTCATTCAATAAATCAATTGTGGATTTGAACACAAGTATAAATGTGACATGGTTTTAGTTGACTCGGTTATGGCCAACTCGAATTGCCATCAAGCAATAGCTGAACGATTCATTTCCATGTTAACTATATTAATATAACCGGGTAGCAAGAGACTAGACGTGACGCGATAAAATACTTAAAAAAGCGACTATAAATTCATATATAAGACTACAAAAGAACATTAATGTAACCAACAAAAGGGTAGTTTGAAAGGGAGCAAGACCGAGTGTCGGAAGATGAACATTACTTTCACAAATACTTTTAAAATTTTACAACTACGTCACAACCACAACTAATGGTTGCACCTTAAAAGTCAGATTCATAATAGAAAATTAAGTTTGACGTCAAGTAGTGTCGGAAGCTGAACATTGATTTTGATTGAGGGGTCTTTTGGTCCATGAAGAAAGTTCCAAGGACTTAACCTTGATCTATCTGAAACACTTCATTTTGAGTTAAAAACTTTTAAGATTGGAATCGCACGTCAATTTTTTTTTTTTTTTAAATTTTTTTACAATGTTTAGAACTACCCCAATAGGCCAATACCCAAGTAAACCATTCTGAAACGAGATGCCAGCTGTTCATACTGTTTTGGTGTTACAAGTATGACTCACCTAAGAACACCATTAAAGAGGAACCCACCACTGTGAGAACACAAAGTTTTAATCCCGTTGAGAACAAAATCATGGCGTTATATATTGTTTCCGGAACCAAAACAGCCAATGTTGATTTCACGCACACCATTATGGTTGTTGGAAAATGTTAAAATACGAAAGAAGACAAAAATGAGAAGTGTGAGAAGGATTTTTGATCCCCCCCCCCCCCCCGAGCCACTTGTTTTTTTTACCGTACTGTAATCTACCCATTGAATGATTTTTTTTTATCCTTTATAAATAACCAAACACATCTATGGAGCAACCAAATCCCAACGAATTGCGTCACGAAAATGGAGCCATAAAGAAAAAGTATGTTAGCTAAGGCTTGGGTCTATGTTTCCAAAGACATGGACCCCATGGAGCAACGGACGTTGGGTTTTTGGCCACAAGTTTTGAATTATTTTGTTTCGGAGAGAGGGTCATGCAATCATACACAACACCAAGTGTGTTCGAAATGGCGACATATGATCTGATCGGGCAGTTTAACGCTATAACAACACGTTCGAAATGGCAACACATGACTAATATAATACAATATCGAGAAAAAAGACACAATGTCACGGAAAAAAACAAATCAATGACAAAAATAAACAAAAAACACAATGACAAATAAAAAACACATCGATCGTTTTTCATTAACATTATGGTTTTTAACGAGGTCGATGGTAGAAACGCTTTAGTTCTCTTTACTTTTTTTTTGTTTTTGATTTATATTTTGAATTATGATTTTTATTTTTATTTTTAAAGGTTTTTTAGACTACAAATCATTCTCATACTTCTCATTTTTAAATATAAAATAAATATTAAGTGTTTTTGATGAATATAATTACCTTTCTTTTAAACTTTTTTAAATGTTTTTAAATTAATATATTGTTAAATTTTTAATAAAGTTATTAGTTTATATTTCTAGTCACTTTTAATAAAAAACAACATTATGAATTATATTGATTTAATAAAAATATGGTAGGTTAGGTTGCTAATAAGTGTGGAAAGTTTGGGTTTGATAGGTTAGCGTGAGATAAATTAGTTTTATAGTAAAGATTAAGTTGGGTTTGTTTGTAAATGAGGATGATCATAAAAGAAAACCCATCACATGTAAGAAAAATTTCTCGCCTAGCCTGTAACCCCTATTTTGTGTCACATATAGGATTTGAACTCTTAAGTTAAACCATTTATCCACAAAAAACTTTAAACTTTTCATAACATTTAATTTGAAGCAGTCACTTTTTTCTATTTAAGGTAATAAGATTTTATTGTATACATGTAAGGTATTAAACCTTTTAGAATCCATTTGTGGATTTATGTTTTTGCCATTATCGTAAAAAATTTATCCCGGTAAAAATAATATCTCAGACACAGAGTTTAGTTACTCTTTTATTACCAATTTAACCGATCAACATTTTGTATTACAGGGTTAAAATGCAATGCTATCATCATAACTCGACCAAACTTGTCAAACAAGAAACCATTTACACAAAGACCATCTGGTTACGGCGGCAACAAATTAACTTAGTTAGTGCTAGGATCAAGCTTTCAAAATAATCTAAATTTCATTTACGTATATTTCATGCTCCATATTTTATTACCACTCTAAATTCACATAACAACATTTTATTACAAATTACTTTTCTATTACTTACAACGGGGTTCGATTTTAAAACCGATCCAACCAGTGAATCAATAAAACCGAGAGGCTATAAAAACATCTCGAAACATATGTGCAAAAGTAGAAACGATGGGGGCTAAAATGACAAGAGATTGAAAGGTGGAGGCATGAGTTAATAAAAAATAATATTATTAATAACATAAAGGCGAAAACAGGAGTTTAATAAAAAAATAATAAATAATAATAATAATAAGCAAAAGAGTGGATTGTTGATGACAGCGAGCAGAGGGTAGAAGAGAATCATAAAGCCTGGATCACATTCACTCACGATTGCTAATCAAACCACAAAATGAGCTTCCGATTGCCCACTTGTAAGTCTCTCTGATTGATTGTAAGCCTATTTCTGTTTCACTGCTGCTGTTTGATTCTTCAGTTTTTAATCCAATTGGCTTCAGCATTTGACGAGATCTAAATCAATTATGCAGATTTAATCTTAATCTTGTTTCTTCAACTGGGTTTTATTCATTTGTGGCTTAATTTTGCTCTTACTCAATTCTACATTAAATGTATGTAATATAATGATTGTTCTGTTATGGTTTTAGACATGTGAAGTATACCAAATGTCAAGAACTCTTGCAGCAATAGCGGGAGGTGCTGCAGGAGCTATGGCCTTAATCGTGTTTGTCGTTTTCGTTACATGGTTCTTCCTTTGTAATAACAGAAGCGTTGCTAGAACGTCAGAAACCGACTCTTCTGATCCCTCTCAAGGTAAGTTTTTAGCTTTGAACATTATGTTTCGAAACGAGGGAATGGTAATAATATGATTGACTGATTGTTTTGATTGTATCTAGCTGGAAGACCACAGGCGCTTCAGCTAGTTATTCGAGAAACTAGACAGTTTGAGATTGACGAATTGTCGTTAGCTACAAAAAACTTTAGTGACAAAAGTTTGATCGGTGAAGGAAAGTTCGGGGAGGTGTACAAGGGTTTGCTTCATGATGGTATGCTTGTAGCGATAAAAAGACGGTTCGCTCCACCTACTGAAGAGTTTGTAAATGAGGTAGTTATATTAATGTTTTAATACGAGTTTTGAATCCGTTACTGTTACATTGAAATATGTAACTTCTAAACAGGTGAGGTATCTGGCATCTATTCAGCACAGGAATATTGTGACTCTGTTAGGTTACTGTCAAGCAAGTGGTCAACAGATTCTTGTACACGAGTATGTACCAAACGGAAGTGTTTCGATCCACTTGTATGGTAATAATCTGTCTGCTAGTCGTTTATGTTAACTACTTTATTAATGTTCATGCATTTTTAATGTATGATATTTCATGATTTGAACATGTAGGGGCTGGTCATGTTACTAAAGAAAAACTTGAATTCAAGCATAGACTTTCGATAGCTCTTGGTGCAGCTAAAGGTGATCCTCTGCAAAATCAGTGAGCATTTTTGGCTTTCCTGGTATTAGTTCGTTTTTTTAAGATAAAACATAAAAACGCAACATTTTGTGAGTTGCTTGTGAAAAATTGAGCTGCTTTAATAATAATATTATTATTGTGTAGATTTAGAAAGAAAATGCTTTTTTCGCATGTAACTCCCATTCGTATTTTCTAATGTTCAGGTTTGGCTCACCTTCACTCGTTAAGCCCGCGCTTGGCTCACAAGGATTTCAAGACCGCAAACGTTCTTGTAGATGAGAACTTTATAGCAAAAGTTGCTGATGCGGGTGTGCGAAATTTCTTGAACCGAGGTGACTCAGCGGGCCCGTCTTCTCAAGCTAGGATTGATGAGATATTCCTTGCTCCAGAGTTGTACTCTTTTCATTAGGCTTGTAAACGAACATGAACTGAGAATGTTCGTGTCCGTTTGTTAAACTTTAAGCGGAACAAACAATCGAACGTGAACAGTTAAATGAACGGTGTTTTCTTGTTCATGTCTGTTCGTTAAGAAATGAACATTTTTGTGTTTGTTTATTAACAATATAAGCGAACGGTTCGCAAACGTAAACGAACAAACATAATTGTGCTAAAACTAGTTAAAAAGTAATGTGAAGAACAATGTGCTGGGTCTAAAAACTTATTAAAGCCAAAAAAGATAACTGTAAAATAACATAAATGAACATAAACGAACAAATGCAAGTGAATGTTCACGAACATAACTGAACAACGAGACATGTGTTCATGCTCATTCGTTTAACTAAATGAACCAAATTTTTTGTACATGTTTGATCGTTTATTAAATAAACAAACTTCCTGCCGAACTGTTCATTGAAGTTCGGTTCGTTTACAGGCCCACTTTTCTTGCGTTTTCTTATTCTTTTTCACACTTTTTTTCTGGAGTATTATTCTGAACGTTTATTGGTTACAGGGTACGAGAATTTAAACGCTTCTCTGAAAAAAGTGACATTTACAGCTTCGGTGTGTTCCTACTCGAGCTGGTAAGCGGGCAAGAAGCAGTGGAATTACTATCTTCAAACTCCAACCAAAATCTTGTTGAATGGGTATATATCTTTTTGTTCTAGATTGTTCTAGATCTTTCAAGAATTTTTCGATAAACCTTTTTTTTTTTTTCTATTGAAGGTTCAAAACCATCAAGAAGCAGGAACTATTTCTAGCATCATTGATGCACGAATGGGTAACAGCTTTACAACCGAAGGTATGGAAGAATACATCCACTTGATAATTCGGTGTGTGGAGGTATCAAGTGAGAGAAGGCCCGCAATGAGTTATGTGGTAACCGAGCTAGACCGAATACTTGAAAAGGAAATGAGTTTGACAACGATTATGGGGGAAGGAACCCCGGTTGTGACCCTTGGAAGTCAACTCTTTCGGGCTGGAAAATAAACATAATTGGGATTGGGATTTATTTATTTATTTCTATCTCCAATTTGGTGTGTGTGCTTTGTGAAATAATTCTTTTCTTTTTTTTTTGAAGGAGATTCAGCTGTTTGATAAGTGTATAAAGAACAGCTGGTTGTTTTTATTTGTTTTATTTCTCAATTGCCATTTGATTCTTGTTTATTGATTGTGAATATATGGAGGTTGAGATTGGTGTGCGATCATTGTAAATAATATTATCATTGTTTATTATTGACTCTTTATTATTTAACTGCTGGTGGCCAGCTTATCTTTATGTAATAGGAAAGGATAGTTAGAAAGAGATCATGTCCAAATAAAGTTAGTATCATCATGGAAATTGGAATCTTTATTTGATTGATATTCATCAGTAGCAAGTTGCCATCTATAGTAGTTCGATCGGTAATTAACTATGGTCAATAAGAAGTTGCTCATCTGTTCATCAGTGCATATAACTTTGCCGCCCGGTGTCAATCGCTTGATATCAACATTAAGGGTTTAAAGTTGTTTTCGATCGGTATAAAACCCACCCTTATGAGCATCATCTTTAACTCTTAGCACCAAGACACTTGGTAGCAATGCATTAACACAATAAATAACCTAGTTTTGTATTATAGGTTCTTTGTTATTTCCAACAAATATACATAATTTCTTTCACTTGTTGTTTTGGATTGATCATGTGGTGAGTTCATTATTTAATGCAAATCTACATGTGAGTTCATTGTTTAATGCAAATCTACATGTGATGTCTTTGTTTATTTCCAACAACTATATATTTTATTAGGTGGTTCATTGTATAATGCAAATCCACATGTGATAACAAGGAATCAGGTCAACAGTAAGGACACCAAGCAAATAAAGTAACAAAGCAAATGGATTGCATGTTAATAACATGAAAGGAAAACTGAACATTCTTCTCCTGCTGATGGGGTTGGTGTACGTGTACGCTGAACCATCATAGGCGTAAGCGAGTCTGGTATCTTTTACGAAACAATATTAAATGAGTTTTTCTAAGGAAGGTTTATTAACTATAGTGTTATCTCAATTAACTTTCTCACTAATATAAATATGTTAAAACTTTTAAAGCTATTCGAATGGACGGTTAAGAGGGTAGAGTTCTCTGGATCAAAGTCAATCTTATTTTTCTAAGAGTAACCCTTTATGAATATTCCATATATATAAATGTCCTTTTTTTCATTAACAATGTAAATGTGCTGTGAGCTTGTGACCGACAACTAAACCCTCACTCCAGGCTGGTTCAACATTTTTGGAGACCTAAAGTTTTCTAAATTGTTGGGGCATTTTTCAAAATGATTTGATACAAACCCTCCTCCTTTACCCGGGCTTGGGTCCGATAATAATAAACTAAAAAGCTTATAGTTGGCGGAGTTAAATTTATTTATTTTTTGGTTATTATTATTATTATTAATTTTGTGCATAAATAAACTTACACAAAACTTACCTTTCTTGCTTTACTTGATGCAAATTGTTTAATCAAATATTCATATCAAGTTCTTCAAAAAAAATCTTTCTCAGTTAACAAAATAGCTAAACCATTTAATCTTTCTTGCGACATCGTAGATCTTAAGTAATTCTTAAGTAGGTTTAACATTGAAAAGCTATGTTCAGCTGAAGCAACAATTACAGAAATAGTTAACATAATTTTATAGGCAACATATGCATTTGGAAAGAATTAAATGTTTTAATATCTACATATTTTAATAAAATAAAATAACCGAAAGTACGTGTCATTCTCTCAATCCTTTTTGGCATCAAAATCCCGCTCAAAATTTTCCTAATTCTGAGCCTAATAATCTCGCGGTGCAAAGCCCTATTTGGGTCCAAACCCATTTATTTCGGGTCATAAAGTTCCTGATTAATTAAAAGATTACATTCTAGGGTTTTTCTCTGGCCACGTTCTCCTTCGTATGTGCATTCTCCCCTTTATTCAGGTAATGATTCATAAGAGCTAATTAATCGATATCTTAGCTGATTGATTCTTAATATCATCATCTTATATTACAATTTATAATCCTAGGTTTTCAAGATTCATCTTCGTCTCTGACATAGATATATAATTTAGGTAATTAGTATTGACATGATTTGATTACTGTCAGATTTGTATATTTCCATCACATTGTTGTTATTGGTGAAATAATTACTCTTTTAACACTAGCTTTGTTGGTGAAATAACTAACCCCTCAATCCATCCAAAATACTTTAAAAATCTATTTATTGACTACAAACTTAAGTTAGTGTGGAAACTCAGAGAAGAAAATGGCAGCCTGTGAGTTCTTTGTTGCTGTCATTGGTTATGAAATAGAACAAGAGGTTTGATGGTTGATGCAACTCTATGGCTTATTTGCATAATATTGGTGTGGATTAATAAAGTTTTGCTAGCCAGAGGTTGTATTGTTGTTTTACCATGACTTATACAATCAATTATTTTGGCTCTATTTCTAACTCACTGCATGTTCATCACTAAATAAACATATATGCCAGATTAAATGTTATTCAATTTATTGCTTTGTTTATAAATTACTTTACTGTTTATTTTGCCATTCATGTTGCTTTTATTTCCATATGCCCACGTGTGAGGCATTTTTCCCCTTTGGATACGCTGAGGTTTATCGAGGAGAATTAGACTAATTGGTGATTACTTGAAAGTGATTTCATGCAATCCATTTTATTTGGCCGTTTATCATTAGACATTTTTGAATTAATGTAGGTCATATATAATATATCTTTCCCGGTTCATAGTTATATGCCACACTATATATGAATATAAAAGTTTCTCACTTCCTGACTTCAAACAGAGCAACAGATAAAATAAAATATATTTTTCGATAGAGGATTAAAGATTTCCATTAATCGTTTTCTAGAAGTTGTACCATTTGAGAGTTTTGGAGATAAAATTGAACTCCTACCAATTCATGTTTTAATCACTTATCAGAGTAAGGTGCTTTTTGACAAAGGTACACTATTTGCATTCATGAACTTTGTAAAACTAAAAGTTTTTATTTGGATATTGCGTTTTTGGAACAAACACTTTACGTGAAACAACTTATTATTGTATAAAACCGTAATAAGTATACTGTTTTCTATTTTGGTTTTAGGGTTGTGACGGTATCGCGCTTTTGGATGATACCGAAACCTTCAATGGTGGAAAGAATGCAAGCCCAGATCGTAATTTGGTTTGTGGGTATGAAGTTATCAAAAACATAAAAGCTTTTGTGGAATGGGCCTGCCCTGTGGACCGTTTCATATATTGACATTTTGACTCTTGCTGCTCGAGAGGTGTTGTTTTGGTATAACATGGCTAACACATTTGCGATAGTTCATTACTTGGTTTCAGATAAAGGGGATAATCAAGTCCGGGTTGTAAGCCTAATTTTTGTTTGACTTGTAATACTTTTTTTTTTTACATAAATATGTTCTTATGTTTTACTATAAAATTTTGCATTTATTTGTATCAAATTATTTATTGATTAATTTACACATTGACCTATCCCGTGTAATTTACGGGCTCTAAAACTAGTAACTTAATATATTATTAGGTGTGTTGGATTCTATATGTATAATCTATCTTAACATTTTTAATTATTGAAATAAATCTAAACCACCAATATCTAACTTCTCATCATGTTTCAATAAACTTTCAAGAAAAATACACTTTTTTTTTTAAATTTCTCCATTGATGGATTTTAACTTTCCTATAGTAAACATAAAACTGAAAATATTTTCAAATTCTTTAAATTGATCAAATCTATTTTTAAGAGAATTAATAGCATGATCTACAATGTACAAGAAGTAATCAGTTGTAAGCGTTCAATAGGAGTTTCACAGTTTCATTGTCAACATTTTCATCATATTTTTTATTTCTACGAATATTACGTTTTTCACGAAAAATAGGTTCAATACCAATATCTATAGCAATTTTCTTATCTGCAATCATAGCATTTTCAAACCCTTCATCTCTATATTTTTCAAAATACAAAATAAGCCTATCTAGTTGTTTAATGGCAACATCAACACACGTCTTTTGTTTGTAAGTTTTTACTAACTAAATTAATAGCATGCAAAACGTCATACCAAATAACCATCCCTAATAAAAATTCAAAACTTTCAAACTCATTAGTTGCTAAATATTTAGCATCTCTTTTGATGAAGCAGGGTTCAAAACAAAGTACATAAGTAATGTATAATTATTATTATTATTATTATTTTTTTGAAAAATGGGGGCCTAAAAATAGTGAAGGCCTCAAGCTTGGGCTTGGGCTTCATATACTGTCCAGCCGGCCCTGCCTCACTCTCGAACAAAGTTTATTATGCAAATAAAACACAATATTTGGTTAATCGCTTCGCTTAACACACTAAATATATCTCGGTGTTCTCTCTTGCAAATCAACATAAGGGTCTTAAGTTGTGAATCTAGAGATTTAAGTTAACGAACATTTTAGTCTAATTTACACATCAATAGTAAGTAAAATAAACACATGCCAACAAAATATTTATGAGAATTTTTTTTTATGAAATAAATTATTTTCACAATAATACACCGAAAAATTTGATTACTTGACCCATTTATCCTTTATATTCATGTCACAATGCTCAAAACTTGTGTTATGTGTAACAAGTTCAAGTAAACTTTTAGTTCAGTACGGTGCACCTAATTTTATTTAGATTATACGCTTTAACTTTCACGCATATTTCTCAACTAGTCTTCACAAAACCGAAAGGCGAAACCAATTAGGTATTCTTCAACACTCGGCAATTTCGCTGATCCTTGGTATAGTTTCATGTTTTGCGACTAGGTTTTAGTTACTGAGATTTAAACGGTTTGTTTGTGTATAAGTTCTTAATTTTGTTGCTCCACATGTTTACAATCTGGTGATCGTAACTAAAGGTCAATTTAAACCCTTAACATAACATCTACAAAATGATTTAAGGCCCACATTAGTGGTCTCTGCTAACAAAGAGCCCATAAACTTTTTTACCGGGTGGTCCAATAAATAGCCCCGCTCAAAATCAATTCTCGATTTCAGCATATATTTTTTTTATATTTCACCTGTAGGTAGGGCTGTAAGCGAACCGGACGTCCGGCCAGTCGTCCGTTCGGCAAGAAGTTTGTTTGTGTTTGTCCGTTTAATAAATGAACCGGACATGGACAAAAAAATTTCGTTGGGTAAGCTTAATGGACGAACACGGACAAAAGTCATGTCCGTTCAATAGTGTCCGTGAACGTCTGGTAACGTCCATTCGATTACGTCCAGTAACGTCCGTACGGATATGTTTGCGTATGTTTGTTCTTCATTAATGACAATATTAGTGTTCGTTGTCTATTAGTGTCCATTAATGTTCATATGTTTGTTTGTTCATTAATGTCCATGTGTTTGTTTGTCCATTAGATTCAATTAGTGTCTGTTTGTCCATTAGTGTTCGTTAACGTCTGTTTATAATATTAACGGACGAACACAGACAAACTCAATTTCTTAATGGACAGATACAGACATGAATTTTCATTCGATGGAGTGTTCGTGAACCGTCCGTTTGTCCGTCAAAAGCTTAACGGACGGACCCGGACAAGGTCTCTTCCCTGTCCGCCCGGTCCGTGTGCACCCCTACCCCGTAGGATAAGGTTAGAATATAAAGGGAGACAAAAATGAGAAGTGTGAGTAATATTTGTGACCACACACAAACTTCTTAAAAATAAATTAAAAATAAAAATAAAAAAATTCATAACTCCAAAATATAAATAAAAAACGAAAAAATTTTAAAAAATAAAATGCCGCCATCAATCTCGTTCAAAAAATAATAAATAAAATAAAAAAAAGTTGACGAAAATACACAATGACAAAAATGACCAAAAGACACAATTATTACTATAAAACGACACAAACGTCGCAAAATATAACACAATGCCGAACAAAATATAGCACAACGTTGAGTAATATAGCACAATATAAAGAAAAAAAGACACAATGTCAAGGGAAAAAGACACAATTAATGACGAAAATAAACACAAAACACAATGATACCGACACAATGATCTTTTTCACTCACTGTTATGTCATTTTTTTAGTACGAGAAATGCGGTGGAAACATTCTTATGTTTTACTTTTTTTGTTTTCTTGTTAAATTTTGATCTATAATCAGTGGCGTAGCTAGAAATTTTTTCATACGGTTTGAAAAATTTCGAGAGACAGAAGACCGATTGTTTATCACTTAGATTTGGGTTTTCTACGGGTTCGATATTAAAATTTTTACATACACTAATATATAACACAAAAACAAAATTTTGTATGGGTCCGACCGAACCCGTTTCCCTAAGCTCCCTAAGACCCAGGCTATGATTTTTTATTAATTGCTTTTTATTTTTTGAGGTTTTTTTGTTGCGTGCAACAAATCCTTATTATTCTCAAAATTTTCCTTTGTAGAATAACTTCACCATTCAGCCGTAACCTATTGACGTTGGTTCTGATTATCTGAATTCGACACTCACAATTGAAGATTTGAATTCACTCCGACCTTCGATCTAACGGTTAGTCTCACCGATTCTATCTTTCAATTTGATTCTAATTGTTGTAAACCCTAAATTTTAGTAAAACTGTGAAAGTAGCTACTTTTATTTGCTGCTACAATAATATAACCTTATGAATCTGGGATTAGTTTATCAGACCTTTCACTGTGTTGTCTCCTTAGCATCAAGTAAATAGTTTTAGGCTTTTAAGTGTTGGAAACCCTAAATTTTTAGGTCTAAACATAAGAACAATGGTTTCAGAACCTGACCCAGGGTTCCTTACCCGTGCACCGGTTATGCCCCGGATGTCGCCATGAATATGAATATATTGCATAAACACTCTGGTTGGAATGAAACCCGTTTTAGGAGCCGAATGTCTCAGGTTCGAGGCTCTTCTAAACTTGTTTTACTCTTTTTTTTTTGCTATTCTAAACTCGTTTTACTCTTTTTTTTTTGCTATTTTTTTAGTAAAATAGGCAAATATATAGTCAATATAGTAATTAGGTTTTATAAGTTTGTCAAGTCTCAACTGCTACCAGAAACAGAAGCTGCTTCTCAAGTCTCAACTCCTCCTCAGGTCCGCCACCTGCCCAACCCCTGCTCACTGCCTAGCTTCTCTGCTACCAGCCACCCTCTCGGCACTCCTTCTGATTTTGCCTCAACTCTTAGGTAATATTAGGGCTAAAAAACTAAAATGTCCAATTGATTGATTTTATGCAATTATATACTTAGATTGGTAATTGTATGTTGTATATTATTGTTAGATTGTGACTTTGTTATGTTAAAAACTTAAATTTTAGGGTTAATAATGCAAGAATCATTGAAAATAATGGGAAAAGGGTTTGAAGATATATATACACACACACATACGCACATACATATATAGATATAGATTTAGAGAAGAGCCGTGCTATGGAGTTATGGTTTGAGGAGAGTAACATGGTATATTTTATGGAGTCACGTCGGACCCATAACACCTCTCACTGACTCACTGAGCCATACCCGGTCAGCCTAATATACCCATGCCAATATATCATATCTATATTTCGTTGGGTTTTTGAGTGTTTGTTTTCTTAAAATGTAAGACCTGTTTTGGTAAATGACCCGCCCAAAGTGACTTATAAAACCCACCCGTTGGATCCGAAATAAAAAAACAACAGACAATAAATAACCCTAATTCTAATTCTGCTTCAGTTGCTTTGCTGAACCATAACCAATAATCTCAAGTAAGTTACTTAGCATCATCAATCTTCTAGACTTTTGATTTAAAATTCAATTACTTAGCATGAATAATCTTGTTTGTTTAGTTCATGAGATTTTGTTGCTGATTCGATTCATCTTATAATTGCAATATTTAATCATGCCCACCACCTGTTTGATGAAATGTCTCAATGCTATTTATTTAGTACCACTACCTGTGTTTTTGCTCTTGCTGCAATCAAACAAACACTTATTGCTCAATCATAGCATTTAGTTACTGTGATTTTTTTCATGTTAGTGATATATATTATAATCCTTTAAAAATTAAAACCCGCCACTCTGTGCACCTAATGTTATTTAGATTCAACGTTTTTAACTCTCACGTGCTCGACTAGTCTTCACAAAACCGAAAACCGATTAGGTATTCAATTTCACTGATCCTTGGTATAGTTTCATGTTTTGTGACTAGGTTTTGGTTCTTGAAATATTTGGTTGTATTTAGTTACTGAGTGATTTAAACTGTTTGTTTGTGTACAAGCACTTATTTTTGTTATGCCGCCATGAATTTAGTTTATTAATTCGTTTACAAATTTGGCGTAAATTTGCTATTTACTTATGTTTTGGTGTAGATATGTAATTTTAATAATGTATAAGCATTATTAAATATGAACCCGTGAATGAGATTTTGTGGAGACAGAAAGGAATTTGAAAAACTGAAGCCCTAACCTGCCCCATGTCCTGTCTTGGTCCGACCTGCTGTAGTGATAGCATTGATACAAAATTATATATTGAAATTGCGAAATAGTTTTGAATTGTACCATATTTTGTGGTTTAGGAAATATGTTTTTCCACATTGTCCTGGAACGAAACATGCAGCTTCACCCTTGCCATTTTGGTCGGGACCTTCGCGAAAAGCTTGTTGCAAAGCTCATGAAAGATGTAGAGGGTACCTGCAGGTTTCAACTTCTATACTTCACAACTGTTTTGGTGGCAAATTTAACCTAACTTATGTCTAATTTAATTTTCTTTTTATTTACAGTGGACGACATGGGTTTGTTGTTGCCATAACAGGCATAGAGAATGTCGGCAAAGGGCTTATTCGCGATGGCACGGGTTTCGTCACTTTTCCCGTCAAGTATCAGTGTGTTGTCTTTCGACCTTTTAAAGGAGAGATACTGGAGGCTGTGGTCTCCATGGTTAATAAGGTTGTTATATACTTTATGCAGAATGTTTTCTTTTTATAAAAATACATATTTGGCTAAATAAAGTAATCAATTGCCAAATTTTGCAGATGGGTTTTTTTGCTGAAGCTGGGCCTGTTCAAATCTTTGTGTCAAACCATGTGAGTTAATCCTCTTTAGCTATTTGGTAATCACATAAAGAACACGCGTGTTGATTATGAGCTCATAATTGTTCCTTTTTAATTTTCTTTTAGTTGATACCTGATGACATGGAGTTTCAGTCGGGTGATATGCCTAATTACACAACTTCTGATGGATCTGTATGAACCCATATTTATTTAAAGTTTTATATTTTATCGTTGTCATTCGGTGATGTATATTTGATTGCCATTGTCGTGTTTTTTGGGTTTTTTTCAGGTAAAAATTCAAAAGGATAGTGAGGTTCGGTTGAAAATCATTGGGACTCGATTGATGCCACTGAAATTGTATGGCATAAGTTATTTGCAAAAACACAATTATTAAAATATACGTAACTGTGGAGGTTGAATTGTGCAAAATAGTCGAGCTACTCGTGAGCTACTTGAGATCGGCTTGCTCGCTAAAAGGTTGAATTGAGCCGAGCTTAAATGGGCTTGAGCCTAAAAATAAGCTTGCTTAATAAACAAACCTGAGGCGAAGCTTTACTTATCAAGCTCAAGTAGGCTTAAACGAGCTCGACAACAAATCGTGTTTTCTTTTTATTTTTAATAATTATATGCGTTCTTTTTTTTTTACAAATTATATATATTATATCCCTTTTAAACATATTGAATTTATATAATGCGGTTGTCGCTTTGCAGTTTTGCATTGGTACGATTAAAGATGATTTCTTGGGTGTGATAAGTGATCCCGGTACAACTTCTTAATGCGTAGGACTTCTCAAGCGTTGTAGACTTGGTACAACTTTGTAATGCATGTGATACTTGTAATTTCAATAGGACATTCAGAAAATGAAATCATGCATGTACTGCTATTATATAAGCTTTGTTGCACTAACATTTGTGGGTTTTATACTTTTATATTTTGTGGTAGTATAAGATGCATTGTGAATTGTGAACTATTAACCTGTTTTAGAATTGAGCCCAAAAGTTTATTTGTTTTATTTATTATGTTTGATTTTTGTTTTTTGATTGTGAATTTATAAAGGTTTGAGATTGGTGTGTGATCATTGTAAACTATTTCCAAAAGTTACATTTAAGAGAAAGTCTCACTTCATTACTGATAAGTCTGATACAATTTGTCTATTTTGGTGTCATTAGCCTTTTTATAATAATCAAAACTCACAAGAAGCCGAAGACTTTAGGATAAGTAATAATATGGGTTGTTAGGTGTTAAGTGTACATTCATAAACTATTTTAAATAAATGGCACATGTGAGGACTCAAAAAGGCTAAAGATAAGCTTTGATAATACTCAATTTCAGTGTGTGCAAAAATTGACAATTTGTTGGTTGGTTTTGACATTTATATTAAAGTTTATAAAAATTGATAATTTGTTAGTCGGCTTTGAAATGTATATTATAGTTGGTCGGATTTTATTGGAAATAATTGAATGGTGGGCGCAATTGTATTGGCGAGAAGGAGGGCTAGCACCCAATCACCATCGAGTTGTATTGGTGGTTGGTGCCTCGCTTGCTTATGTGGCCGGTGGCTGGCACACCTCCTATGACTACAACACTCAGTCTAAACAATTTTACATGCAAGTATTAGATTGCGAATTAAATTTATAAGAAAAAAGTTTATTTAGCTTTAACCTTATCAAATAAGAAAAGAGAGTTTGGTATAAAATTGTAACATGCATTAGTAGAAAACCAGTACTATGACCCATGTGTTGCGAAGGGTTGTGGAAGAGTAACCTAAATGACTAGTAGCTTCCAAACACCACCATAAAATCAGTCGTTTAAATCAAAGAAAGTTTTAGAAGGCTCAGAAACACTAGCTCATTGTAGCTGGGAAAAAAATGCCACGTAAAAAAAACTGAACACAACAATATTTTTTGGATCATCATCGCCTCGATTTCTTTGACTTTTAACCATTTAAAACTGAAGTCATCAAGTTAGGGTGAAAATCATATATGAATATATTGAAGATTTCACAATAGAAGGTTGAGGCGAGCATCATAGCCCTCAATGTTCAACTATGCATCATCGCATCAACATCAAAGTGGGTACAACCGACTACACGTAACAATTCAAACCTCGCATGCACAATGCACTTGCTAAGCATCAGGTAAAACACCATCTAGCACAAACCGAAAGGTTTTTACAGTAGAGGGTCCATAGTCCTCAATGTTTAGGTTGTCATCCACAACACTAATTAATAACATGAAGCACAAATAGTTGATTGCACTCCCAAACACTAATTAAAGGCAAATAAATCAGGAATTAAAAACCCTAAATAGAAAACACCAAAGGTCAGCACCGTACCGACCCGGTACCGGTACCGAAAAACCGATCCCGAAAATCGTGAATTCTTAGTACCGGTACCAAAATATTCGATTCGGTACCGGGATAGTACTGGTACCGAAGGTAAAAATTCGAGAAATACCGGTACCGTATCGATCCTGAAACTCAAAACTTTGGTACCGATTCGGTACCGACAGTACCAAATCGATACCGGTACCAATCGGTACAGGTACCTAATTTGCTCATCCCTAAAGGTTCAACAAAGAAAAATAGAATACACAAATTTTTGTAACTCCATATCACCCATCTTAAAAAGTAGGGATTTAAAAACTTAAGTCAAACATAAAGACCAAATAAAACCTGAAAATAACATAGAACCAAATTGTACCCAACAACTCAACAACACCATGAAACTAAATGAAACCAGGTTCACCGTCACTTAGAGTTCCGAACTGTAGAAAGTTTTTTTCAGCTTCTACTTTTCATAAGCAAAAAAAGAATTCCAATAATAGTATTAAGTATTTCATTTTCTTTTACAAAGGTAGCAACATTTACATTATTACGTTATTACTATGAGCAATCGTAATTAAATAATTTTGTCTTTTTCTTACGTGTCGTCCAATAGTATATTGCTTCATGTGCCACATATTGCTTATGCGTTGAAGTCATGTATTTCATAAAATGTCACTTATGTCTTAGGCTAAGGTTAATGGGGCTTGGTTAAGCCTATATGAGCCAAGCAAAATCCGACACGTAGGCGATGACATGACACTGGATCAAGCCCCTCAACCAAGCCCTGAAGGGTGTAGTGGTCAGATGATCCGGGGCTTGATCCAGTTATTTATTTATTAATTTTAATATAAATATTAATATTCTTCTTCACCTTCACCACATGGCTTCTTCACCTTCACCTATCACCGGACCACCACCACCACCACGATCCGGGGCTTCTTCCTCGGATTGTTCACACCACCACATGGCTTCTTCACCTTCACCGTTCACCGGACCACCGGACCACCACCACCACCACCATAGATCACACCACCGGACCTACTCTCTCTCTCTCTCTCTCTCAAAACATACACACACTCCTCTCTCTCCCTCTTTTACGCCCCGCGGCCACAGCCACGCCGCCCAACCGCGCCCCGGCTCACCTGAGCGGTGTTCGCGAGCCACATCACCGGCCACCTGGACCGCGCCCTGTCCTTCGCGAGCCACTACTCACAGTCTTATGCTGGGTCAAGCTGGTGTTACTCATCCTTTAAAGTTTAGGTTAAAGATGTTTACATCACTATATAATAATAGTAACAATATTAGTATGAGTTATTCCAAAATGATGTAGTTAAATATATATCATTTTTCTAATTCGTTGACTCGTAAAATACTAGTTTAGAACTATGGATAAACTACACGTACACTTAACCTTATCCACACTGAAGAGGTAGGTCCCAGCAGAGCCCAGTTGGACCCGCAAGACTCACCTTGAACAGGGACGTTTGCGCAACGACCAACTGCTCCCGCAGGACCCACCATGCTCAGAGAAAACCTTACGCGCAGTACGCCAGCTGTACCCGCAGGGAAAGCCTCCCAATGGTGAAGTACCCCGCCTGTTCCCGCAGTTGCAGATACAAGCCATCAGGGAAGGCTACCCGCACTAACAGCAAGGCTACACGCACAAGGCACTAGCTACTTCAGTAGTCACATGAAGGAATGAGCAAGGCGGGAATACTCCCGCCTAAATGAGCCAGTCCGTATGCTTCTGGAATATCTTTTGTACTATACCTACTAAGGTATGGGCAAAACAGACGATCTGACCGGAACAGCCCATGAACCAATCACAGGGTGACAGCTCACCGACAACAGTACGAGGAGGGGCACCCTCTAGTACTGTTGTCATTATTAGCCGCTGCCTACTCACCAACCCTTACTATGGGACGTGCGCAGCCTACAGTTGGTGATGTACAGGCAGTTCTTCGACAAGCTAGATGACGAAGACAAAGAGCGCCTGGAAACGATCTGCGCCTCGATGGAAGGGTTCGATGGCAGCACAAACACCCCCCTGGGCATCCTATCTTTCCCCGTCACTCTTACTGACGGGAATCACTCACACACAGAAGACGTGGATTTTGTCATAATGAGGATGCCACACCACACATACGACATTCTCTTCGGAAGAGACGGGATGGCAAGATTCAACGCCGTGGTATCCTCAGTCCACGGCATGATGGGATGGCCAACAGCTGAGGGTGTAGCGATGATCACCGGCATTCCCCAGGTATGCATCGCATCTGTCTCATCTAAACCCAAACCAAAGATGGCTAAACCAACCATCACCGAGCCAGAAAGATGGGCCTTCAACGGCAAGTACCCTGACCAGGCCGTTTCCATTGGCCCAACAGTTGTTGATCCCACACGCACCTTACTCAAGCGCTTATTACAGAAAAACGCTGACATCTTCGCGTGGACACCAGCTGACATGACTGGGGTACCCCGAAGTAAGGCAGAGAATAAGCTCAAATGCGATCCGGCTGTTACGCCAATCGTACAAAAGCGCAAAGTAATGGGGCCAGAACAAACTAACTCGTGTAGAACCCAAGTCAAGGAACTCCTTGACGCAGGCATCGTACGCGTTAGTAGATATCAAACATGGGTTGCAAATCCCGTTATGGTACCGAAGAATAACAAACAATGGCGCATGTGCATAGATTTCAAGGACTTGAACAAAGCATACCCCAAAGATTGTTATCCGTTACCTGAAATTGATCTTAAAGTGGATTCGTTGGCACCGTTCCGCCTTAAATGCTTCCTGGACGCGTATAAGGGGTACCATCAAATCCACATGGCCGTTGATGATCAGGACAAAACTGCTTTTCGGACGCCCGATGGCACATTTTGTTACCAAATGATGCCATTCGGACTTAAGAATGCCGGGTCCACATACCAACGCCTGATGGACAACCAGTTTCATGCCCAAATCGGGAGGAACTTGGAAGTCTACATGGATGACTTGGTCATCAAAAGCCCTGACCCAGAAGCGATGTTGAAAGACATCGAAGAAACTTTCAACACGCTCAGGAAGATAAACATGAAGCTCAACCCGAGCAAGTGTGCCTTTGGAATGGAAGAAGGGAAGTTCTTGGGGGTCATCGTCACTAAAGATGGCTTCAGAGCGAACCCTGAAAAGGTCGAAGCCATTATCAAAATGGAATCACCTACTACCATCAAACAGGCTCAGACACTGAATGGACGACTAGTGGCACTTAATCGCTTTTTGGCAAACCACGCGGATAAGTCGTTTCCCTTCGTGTCAACGTTGAGAAACTGTTTAAAGAAAACGCACTTCCGCTGGACACCAGAAGCGGAAGCAGCTTTTTAGGAGATTCGGTCACGCTTGATCGAACTCCCAACGCTCACAGCACCAAAAGCGGGAGAGGAGTTAATCCTATACCTTTCCGCAACAGATAGAGCAACCGGGGCAGTCCTGCTAGTAGAGCGAAAAGGCATCCAGATGCCAATCTATTATGTCAGCCGTATCCTAACAGACGTAGAAACCCGGTACTCTACCCTCGAAAAATTAGTCTTAGCACTTATACACGCTTCACGCAGGTTAAGACGATATTTCCAGGGTCACCCAATCACCATTCTCTCCAACTTCAAACTTGCAAACGTTCTAGGCAAACCCGAGTTATCGGGACGCCTAGCCAAATGGGCAATTGAGTTGGGGGAGTACGCGATAAGGTATAAGCCAAGACCAGCCATAAAAGGCCAGGTTTTGGCCGACTTTATTGCGGAAGTGCCTGCATCGCGGGAAAAAGAGTGCCAGGAAGAGGCTCAACCCTCTCCAGCACAAGACATCAATGATGTCTGGCGACTCTACACTGATGGAGCAACCAGTAACGAGGGTTCAGGCGCAGGGCTGAAACTAACCAACCCAGCAGGCCAAGAATACACTTACGCTATTCGACTGGATTTTCCAAGTACGAATAACGAAGCCGAGTATGAGGCATTCTTGGCTGGGTTGAGAATTGCGCGTAAGATGGGAGTGAAAAACTTGGAAGCCCACGTGGATTCCATGTTAGTAGCCAATCAAATCAACGGGACGTACACGGCCGTGAACGACACAATGGCCCTGTACCTCGCACAAGCAAAATCCCTTATGCGCGATTTCAACGACTGCAAAGTCATACACGTCAAGCGAAGTGAAAAAAAATCTGCGGATGCGTTAAGCAAGCTTGCATCATTAGCCTTCACCCACTTAGGAAAGGATATCCGCATTGAACTCCTCGAGACACCTTCGGTCCCGCACAAGGAAATTTGTGTCATCCAAACCGGCACGGAAACGTGGATGACACCAATAATAAAATACCTTGCGGCAGGTACACTACCAGATTCAAAAGCACAGGCAAGAAAACTACGCTGTAAAGCACTGAATTATCAACTCATCGATGACATCCTTTACAGACGTAACTTTCTTGGCCCACTCTTAAGATGCGTGGACAATCAAGATGCTGACTACCTCCTAAGGGAAGTACACGAAGGCATCTGTGGAGTATACGCAGGTCCCCGCGCCGTTATAGCTAAGCTAAACAACGCGGGATACTTTTGGCCGGGGATGCATACGGATGCGCTGGCATACATCAAAAAATGCAGGTCTTGCCAGCTCTACGCACCCAACACGCACCGCCCGAAGAATGAACTTGTTCCAGTCACCTCTTCATGGCCATTTCAGAAGTGGGCCATCGATGTGACAGGCCCATTTCCTACAGCAGCAGGAAATGTTCAGTTCCTAGTGGTAGCCATCGACTACTTCACCAAGTGGATAGAAGCAAAACCCTTAGCCCAAACAACCGCGAAACATATCAAAAAATTTATTTGGGAATTTATTATTTATCGTTTTGGACTTCCACAGAATTTGGTGAGCGATAACGGCACCAACTTTGCTGACAAGAAGCTACAACAATGGCTAAAAGAACTTCAAATCACCCACACCTTTACCTCAGTGGCACACCCGCAAGGTAATGGTGAGGTGGAAAGAGCATATAAGAGCATCGTCGAAGGCATAAAGAAAAGACTCTTGGAACACAGATCCGGCTGGGTGGACGAGCTTCCGCACGTCCTTTGGGCAAACAGAACGCTGAAGAAGGCCAGTACGGGAGAAACCCCGTTCAGTCTCACTTATGGCACTGAAGCCATGGTCCCGGTCGAAATTGGCTTACCCTCACCAAGGGTCTTGATTCAGCCAGAAGACAATGATGCGGAAAGACGGTTGGACCTTATGCTAACCGAGGAACGCAAAGACTTAGCCGCAGTGCGTGAAGAGAACTACAAGCGACAAATGCAAAAGTACTACAACACACGGGTAAAACTCTGCAACTTCAATGTAGGAGACTACATACTGCGTAACAACGAGGCTTCGAACCAAGAACGCCCAGGAAAGCTGGCCCCGGTCTGGGAAGGGCCATACATTATCAAAGAAGTCCTGGGAAAGGGCGCATACCGGCTTGAAAGGCTCGATGGCACTCCCATCCCAAGAACATGGAATGGAGCTCAATTACGCAAATGTTATATGTAGATCAATTCCAAACTTGTAAAGAAAAGGCCTAGAGCCACTTCTAATGGAAATGATTCTCCTTTCACAATGTGTTGATAGCCTTACCTTTATACTTATGAACTTCCCACACTGATGTGCCGGTATTCACCGCATAAATAGGGGAAGAAGTAAGTCGTTACGTGTGGAAGGCGGCAAAACCCGCATAAACACAACGGTAAAAATTTCAAGTTTTAAGGAAAACCTCCACGCAGGTCAGATGTAAGTAAAGTTTAGCTATCCTTGTAAGTGCAAGTGACGGTCTTACCCGCACAATCACGAACAAGGAGGCAAAACTTCAACCTATTATCTACCACGTCCAAAGGTTAACTTATTCTGAACACTTAGAAAATTTCCAAGGAAAAGATGAGGAAAACTTCCACGCAGGACAGATATAAGTAAAGTTAAGCCATCCTACTAAGTGTAAGTGACGGTCATACCCGCACAATCATGAAAGAGGAAGCGAAACAAACTTATAATTGGCCACGTTAAAAAGTTAACTTATCTAAGTACTAAAGAAATTGCTAAGTTAAATCAAAACATGCGTAAAATAAACAAGGCAAGGGATTAACACAATCTTTATTCCAAAAAGTTCAAATATTACAAAGATTGCTGGGTGCATACCCGCATACAAAAGAAGCTATACAAAAACAAAAATCTACGCTAATGGTGGAGAGGGATCTTCAGGATCATGCTTTAGGACCACTTCCACTTGGACCCGCACCATCAGTAGAGCGTGGCGGTTCAAGGAAAGCTTTAAGAATAGCTAGCCCATCATCAGCAGCAGCGACTTCGTTTACCTTCTCCACCACCGGATGCGGGAAGGCGGCATACTGATTCACTGCTTGGTCATAAACAGCTTCAGTATCCACATTATACAAAGGGAAGTTGGAAGGCGAGATGCCTTTCTCAACAAACCCTAGACCAAGCAGGAAGCCGGCCTTTTCCCCATCCTCATGAGAAGCGTTGAGGGCTGTGCTCATAGCATCGTCATAAGATGTCTCCGTGAAGACCCGATGCACAACCTATAAAAAAAAAAAAAAAAAAAATACAAGTATCAAAACCTTTTCTATTTACAAAGAAAAGCGTAAAAACATGAAAAGCTTACCTGAGACAACGCTTCTCGAAGAAGCCATTCCTTGGCAACCAGAGCTTCTTGGAGGGCGGCTTGAGCTTGGGTACAGGCGCGTTCGGCTTCACTTTTATTCAGGTTGGCAAGCAACACTTCCTTTGCAGCAGCCTCTTCGACGCCCTTTAGCTTCCGCTCAGTGTGGTCAAGCACGCCCCTCTGGTCCAGGATCTCTTGGAGCTTCTTCGCGTCCTCCATCGCCAAGGCATCATGAGCCTGTTGGAGCGCCTCTAATTTAGCTTTAAGTTCCTCATTCTCGAGGCGTAGAGGCTCAGCAACAGCTTCAGTCTTGGTGGCCCTTTCAGTTGCGTTCCTAGCAGTTTCCTTAGCCAGCCGAAGCTGTTCGTTAACAGCTTGGGCAGCCTTGGAACGGGCCTCGGGACGGGCCTGAACCTCAACTTCAAGGGCCTTGAACGCCTTCTCCTTCTCCACAGCCGCGGCGGAGAGCCTCCTATTCTCTTCCCGGACAGCCCGCGCCTGAGCTACTTCTTGAATACGAGCTGCTTTTAACTTGTCGTTTTCACGACAAAGCAGCTCGACGCGCGGCTGCATCCGGGCCAGGAGAACCCGAAGCTCATTTGTTAGCCTACCCTCCTGGTAGCTAGCCATGGCTTCCCCCAACGCACCACTGGGAGCTGCGTGACGAGCCCACTCCACGTACTCCACAGGTGTGCGAAGGGTTGTTCCTCGGCGGATGTTCCATCGTGGAACATACACTTCATTGGAATCCGACACTGCAAAAAACAAAAAGCAGTTAGGAAAAGATGATATAAAAAATAAATAAAAATTAGGCCAAAAAAACCCTACGTACCTGTAGGGTCAATAACAGGCCGATAGCCGCCAAACCCATCACCTGAACCTAAGGGAAATCCGTCCAAAAGGTTAGGTAGATGGGAAGGAGGCAGAGGTTGGCCAGAAGCCCCATGCATACCTGAAGGATCGGCCGTCGTTGCCGATGACGGAGGAGGCATGGTAAAGGCCGCCGCGGCCGCCGCGGTCGCCGTTGCAGAGTCCGCAGCAAAAGTAACCGCCGGCTCAGTGAAAGATGCTGTAAAAATGGCACTGACAGCCGGCGGTGACGTCATCACATCTGGAACAGTTGGCTCAATGGAATGAGCAACTGAACCAGCGGAAGCAGGCGCAGCCGCCTGGGTCGTCGCCTCAGGTAGGCTGACCAGGCCTACCGTCATTGGCGGGGGGGTACTCCTCCCCGCTCCACCCTGGAATGCGTCAACATCCACGCCTGCACAAAGAAGAAGTATTAATGATGGAAATCTATGAAGTTAAAAATAAAGTTTGTACTTACGGGTTTTCTTGAGCCTAAAAGTGCGGACAGGCGGGGATGAACCCGATGGAGCCGGCCTCTTCACGCCGGTCACCGTTGTCATCCTGGGCTCTCCGGAGGTGACAATCGTCGCAGCCTCCGGAGCAGTGGTCTTATCACCACCGGGGTTCCCCGCCACCTCCTCGCTCTCGGCCTCTGAGTCAGACCGAGGCACTGGATCGGCAGTGGAGGCCACCTTCTCCTTCCCCTTCCCGCCGGCAGCCTTCTTCTTCCGCACCAACGGAGGACCATCTGCGGATTCCTCATCAGAACATACGATTAGAGGAATTCCAGCAGAGGTTTCAACATTGAGGGGTCGAGGGTTGAATAGCGCCTTACCTGGCCGCCTGGCGCTCAGGATCTCGTGGCCTAGCGGGTAGACCTCCACAAACCGATCTGCCGTTTGTTCTAGGATGGGCAACTCGTTCTCGTCTAGAGCACGAGTACCCATCCGAGCGGGACTGTCAGCCTCCCGCGGATGCAGGAGCGACTGCAAATCGTTCCCCTCTGAAATAAACAGGAAAAAAGTTAGAAGAGATTCTAAATCAACAAAAAGAAACAGAGCATACCATAAGGAACAGAGTTCGAACCGTATTCGAGGACGATCGGGATCTTTCGCGCATCCGCATCCTTCCACACCCGGCTCATCCCGAGCATCACCATCCCGGACTCCGCAAACCGATAAACCGGAGATTGGACCCGGGATATCTTCGAGAACCATTCCGCCTCCTGGTAGTTGGAGGCGTGAAGGCTTGGGAGAGCTTGCCCATTCTTAAATTTCATGGCAAGGGGGATGGCGCGAGCAGAGAGGTAGAAGAACTCCCTCTTCCACGAACGAAGACTGCGCTCGGTTGCGCAAATCTTCAAACCCTTGATTCGGGTTATCAGCGTATACCACCCCTGGATGCACCTCCAAGAGTAGAAGGTCATCAGGCGGTCGACGAAGGGCTCAATACCCAGAATCCGGCACACCCACTCGAAGTGGCGAATCTTCGCGATCGCCATCGGGTGCACCTCGGTCAGGTGCACACCGTGCCTCTCCAGGACACGGTACACAAACTTTGTCAATGGGAACCTTAATAAACAAAGAATGCAGCATATACCCCGATCTTGCCTCTGGGGGCATCATACACCGTCTGATGGGGTTCAGGAAACTCAGGCTCGAGAGACTCGAGCATGAACTTCCTGACGATGTACTGGTACAGATCGACAGGCAGAGCACACTGGCACTCGCCAGCAGTACTCTTGTCATCGGTGAACACCCCAGCCTCCTGGGCTGTAGCTTCGAGATCGTGAGAAGACATCTTGCAGATGAAAGAAGAAAACGATTTCGAGAGAATGCTCGACTGAAAAGTTGAGTATTCGCCGGAAATCGCTTTGAAGATGAAGAAGAAAAGTGAAAGTGTGGATTACAAAGAACCCTCTCCCCCTTTATATACTAATCGCAATTAATGCGATGAAATTAATGCGGAAGAGAGAGAAAGTGAAGGTGCAATGAAACTATGACACGTGGCAAAAAGCAAGCTGGCAACAGCTGTTGAAAGGACGCGTACCATTAATTTCGCGGCCACGCGCCCGAAAAATCGCGCCCACGCGCCTGAAAAGGCGTCTGGAATGACCATGTACTGTCACGTCACCATAACTTCCTGCACGTCCTGACACAGTCAAAAGAAACCGTCGCACGACGTTTCAGAGGTTTGGACTGTTCTTATCCTTTCACCAACTCTTCGAATTTCAAAAAAAAATTCAAAAAAAAAAAAAGATTCAAAAGTAGGCGGGAAAATACCCCTTACCTTGGCAACCAAGTAACCATAAGACGGGTGCGGGTACAGTGTCAAGGCAAAACCCTTCACATACTTAGCACCCGCAGGGAATTGACACCAGGAATACCTTGGAAATAAAGTAACCGTAAGACGAGTGCGGGTACAGTGTTAAGGCAAAACCCTTCACATACTTAGCACTCTGCAGGGAATTCAAACCAAGAAGGATCTTCTGGGCCATGCTTGCGGAAACAGGAATAACATCCCCGCATGATGGGAACGTCGAGAACTATATTGTTTGAAACTCCAAGATGAAATTGGTGGTTTTAGCATAATTGATCAATATGTTGAAAACTACCAAAACCCCATGGAGAATCCACACAAGTGGGACTCAACGCTCCTGACTTGCGAGGAGGTTACAAACCTACCCGCTTCATACCCAAAGATCAAGCAGAAAAGTCGGGAATTTCTGCGTGACATCAGGAAAACCGCGGGAAGAATCCCCACGGAAAACCTAAAAACTAAAAACCCCTTTTCAAAACCCCTTGCTAAGTCCAAAAGTTCACCTCACTTATTAATAATTCATGAGAAGAACATTGGACTGGGGGGACTTGAAGAGGTAGGTCCCAGCAGAGCCCAGTTGGACCCGCAAGACTCACCTTGAACAGGGACGTCTGCGCAACGACCAACTGCTCCCGCAGGACCCACCATGCTCAGAGAAAACCTTACGCGCAGTACGCCAGCTGTACCCGCAGGGAAAGCCTCCCAATGGTGAAGTACCCCGCCTGTTCCCGCAGTTGCGGATACAAGCCATCAGGGAAGGCTACCCGCACTAACAGCAAGGCTACACGCACAAGGCACTAGTTACTTCAGTAGTCACATGAAGGAATGAGCAAGGCGGGAATACTCCCGCCTAAATGAGCCAGTCCGTATGCTTCTGGAAGATCTTTTGTACTATATCTACTAAGGTATGGGCAAAACAGACGATCTGACCGGAACAGCCCATGAACCAATCACAGGGTGACATCTCACCGACAACAGTACGAGGAGGGGCACCCTCTAGTACTGTTTGTCATTATTAGCCGCTGCCTACTCACCAACCCTTACTATGGGACGTGCGCAGCCTACAGTTGGTGGAACAGTGCATAGCCGGCAGTAAAGGAACAGTGTACAGCCGACCTTGTTACTGTCGACCGTAGTCTATCCACCAACCAGCATGGCCTGTGCGTAGTCCACTGTTGGTAGAACAGGAATACTATTCAGCCGGCTGTACCTTCTAGGAAACCTACCTTCGGCTATAAATACTCCAACACCTTGGAATGGTAAGGACATCATCTAATATCTCATTCTTATCTAGCAATCTCTTAATATACACTTATATTCAGAGCAATCTAGTCTGATTCTCACGCCGGAGGGTGGTCACAAGGAGGAACCCCCCCTTCTCAGTGACGAGCTTACGGTGTCTGTTTTGCAGGTCACCTGAAGAACAACCTTCTCTGCTGGACCTCATCCTAGTGGGAAACATTACTTAACCCCCAGATTATCCATAATCTGCCCCGGGTCACTTAGTGTTTCTTCACACACTTATTCAAAGTAGGCGGCAAAACAAAATTAAAATTAAAAGAGCCTTAAACATTATTTTACACCATGCGTGTCGTCAGCTTTACTCAACTATCATTATTTCCTTATTGGAACTAATAATCAACTTGTACAACACACTCTACACTATTACTCACTCAGATAACAAAGGCCTTTGTTATTATCGTTTTCAGGTTGCAGATAGCCACCGGAGACGATGAATCTCTTGCTGAGTACACTCCTCCTCCTCCTCCTGTGGTATTGTGCCGTGGAGTGCAAGTACATGGTGTATGACACTGCTCAAACAATCAAAGCTGACAAGCTCAATGTTCATCTCGTACCTCACTCTCATGATGACGTAGGCTGGCTCAAAACCGTTGATCAGTACTACACCGGTGCTAATAACTCAATTCGAGTATGTTTTTACTTCTCTATGCGCACTTGCATTTATTTGATTATTAGTTCATCATCAACTGTTGTTTGATTTAATTGAAATTGAAATTGAACAGGGCGCGTGTGTTCAGAACGTGTTGGATTCCGTGATTTCAGCTTTGATTGATGACAAGAATCGGAAGTTCATCTACGTTGAAATCGTAATAACTTTCTAATTTTGTGTATTCGTTGTAATTAGGTTATTGATTTGATAAGGCAAATTGGAGTTTACTAATCACACGTTTGTAGTTAGCCGATAATAGTCGCACTTCGATGTCACCGGTCCCACATTTAACATTAATTGTTTCACTTTCCATTGGAACTTTGTTAAGAAATACTTTAACTACGTAATGTTTTTTCCGAATTTCAAACTGATGTTTTAGGGATTTTGATAATAATTCAAACCGATGTTTTAGGGCTTTTGATGTCGATTGATGTAAAACGTATTATTTCAATATGGTGCTCCAAATAGCTTGGTTTTTGGTAATTGGAAGTTTAAAAACCTGAATTTGAGCACCGTTTCTAGGTGAGTTTTACATCAATCGACTTGTATCATCCTTCTGATAAAAAGCCCCAAAGCATTAGTTAGGAATTCGAAAAAAAAACTAATGAAATTTAGTGTTTTTAATGGTTCCAATGAGAAAAAAATAGGCCAAATGCGGGACTAGTGGCAAAATATTTTTGAGGTGGGATTATCAAAATTCAATTTGCCATTTAATAATTGATTATATTCCTCTTTTACGTTCAATTCAGGCGTTTTTCCAGCGATGGTGGAATCAGCAGAGTGAAGTACTTAAAACTAAGGTCAAGGAGCTTGTTAATAACGGTCAACTTGAATTCATGTGTGTTGATTGATTTTGAGCTTTTACTTTTGTTAAATTAAACACTGTTTAAATGTACTTGTTCTTAACCCTAATTTGTTGCACTATTAAGAAATGGGGGAATGTGCATGCACGATGAGGCGACACCGCATTATGTAGATTTGATCGACCAGACAACTTTGGGACACATGTTTATCGAACGGGAGTTTGGTCAGAAACCTAGAGTTGGTTGGCAGATTGATCCTTTTGGGCACTCTGCTGTCCAGGCTTACTTGTTAGGTGCTGAGGTATACAGTTGATTATCTTTCTTAGATATAACTTAATGAGCAGTTTAACCGATGCTTGGTTGATGTACTGTACCCTCAATAAGTCAATATGTTGCAGGTGGGATTTGACTCTCTGTACTTTGCTCGAATGGATTATCAAGACAGGGAAAAGAGGAAAAATGAAAAGACACTTGAGTTTGTATGGCGGGGTTCTAACTCTCTCGGTTCATCTTCACAGGTGATGTTTTGTCTATTAGCTTGTTCTTAATGTTTAAGTGGTCTGCCAGTTAATGTTTTTATGTGGTGACTTGCAGTTATTTACTGGTATATTTCCCAGACATTATGATCCCCCTGATGGTTTCACATTTGAGATAAATGATGTGTCTGAACCTATTCAGGTAATTGACATAGAACACAATTACCTTGTGTGATCTTTGATTCCTTTGTGGCTATGTTTGATTTTCTTTTCTTGGTTTGATTATTTGTTCTGTTTTGAAGGATAATCATCTCCTTTTTGACTACAATGTTCAAGAACGGGTCAATGATTTTGTAGCTGCTGCTGTTGCTCAAGTATGTAACTGAATCTCTGTTACATGCATGGGAATCTTTTTGTAGTTTTAAGTAGTGTTATATTCTTAATTATGATTTATATTTGGTGAAGGCTAATGTAACAAGGACAAACCATATAATGTGGGCAATGGGAACCGATTTTCGGTATCAATATGCAGTTTCATGGTTCAGGCAGATAGACAAATTTATACATTATGTTAACCTGGTATTGCTCTTTATATTTGAATGCGGTTTATTTCTTTGCATAGAAACTAATAAATTAGTTATTGTGAAGGATGGGCGTGTGAATGCACTATATTCTACCCCATCCATCTACACAGATGCAAAATATGCAACTGATGAAACATGGCCTCTGAAAACTGATGACTTCTTCCCGTGAGAACAATGCTATCCTTCAATGTCAAACAAATTGATACCCTGTACTTCATCTTATGTTCTAAAAGAACAAATGAAACTTTTAGATATGCAGATAAAGTAAACACCTATTGGACTGGATACTTTACTAGCAGGCCAACTTTTAAAGGTTATGTCAGGACAATGAGTGCTTACTATGTGGTAAGTTGTATTAATTATAAAAACTCTTTTTTTATAATTCTGTACTTCTGTTCAGATCTCACACTGTGCTGCAAATTCAGGCTGCAAGACAGTTAGAATTTTACAAGGGCAGGAATGGTTCTGGACCAAATACAAATGCTCTAGGGGATGCTCTTGCAATTGCTCAACATCATGATGCAGTTAGTGGTACCCAAAGGCAGCATGTGGCTGCTGACTATGCACTGCGTATCGCAAAGGGCTATGCTGAGGTGGAGCTGATTGATATTGTTAAATTTAGTTTAAATAATCAAGAGTCGCGTGTGTTGATTATTCTAGTACTACATACATGCAGGCTGAGAAAGTTGTTGCTTCTTCTTTGGCGTTCGTAACATCATTAAAATCAAGTGGAAACCATGAAAATGAAGAATCAGTTGGCACGTTTCAGCAGGTTGAATGTGGATAATATTTATGTGATTTTGACTACATATTTGGTCAATGGCTAATTGGTAGTTTGATATATCAGTGTCCTCTACTTAACATAAGTTATTGCCCTCCATCAGAAGCTGTTTTGAGTGATGGAAAGAGTTTGGTAAGCATAATCCACATCTCTTTTTTATTAATTTCTTATTTTTTTTGATGTCTAGATGACTATCATAGTAAACTCTCTTATCCTTATAGGTGATAGTTGTCTACAACCCTTTAGGATGGAAGAGAGAAGAAGTGGTCCGAATTCCAGTGCGTGCTGAACTTGACCTTGACTTTAATATATTTTGTCTCTGTTTGATGTAATGCGAGTTGCTGCAGGTTTCTTCTCATGAATTAATTGTTTCGGATTCAAGTGGAAAAGAAATTGAATCACAGCTTCTTCCAATTTTCAATGCGTCATTAAACACAAGGGATTATCATGTTAAAGCCTATCTTGGTAAATCTCCAACTACTACACCCCAATATTGGCTTGGATTTACAGCATCTGTACCGCCTCTCGGTTTCAGCACCTACATTATCTCAAGTGCCAAACACACAGGTCAACTCACTGACCCTGTTGTTACAACTGTGTCAATGTTACAAATAAAGGTTCACAACAGTTGAGATGATATTAATATGGCATGTGTAATAATGATTAGCAGATACAAGTTCAACAATGTCAACAGTGTGGACTTCAGATACTACTAATGATAAAACTGTAATTGTTGGTGGAGGAAACTTGAAGCTGCATTATGCTACAGATGAGGGAAAGCTTACACATTATGTTAATAACAGAAACTTGGTAGTTAGCTTATATTAAGTTGTAGCAGTTGTAGCAACCGTGTGATATATGATTTTATCTAACATAATATTAACATTCCTTTCTCGGCACATGATTCAAGGTTGAAGAATCCATTGTACACTCATATAGCTACTATTCTGGGCATAATAGCACAAATCAGGTACATTGATTCAGTCCATTTTTTTTTCATTCTTGTATGATAATTAGATGAATGGTCCTTGAGGTATATCCGGATCTTACTTTTGGTCCACAATTATGATTTATGAGAATGTGCACTATCAGTCCCAACTTATACATAAACGTAACACAAATGGTCCCTAACATGTATGGGCGATTAACTTTTGTTGTTAAGTGGTGTAAAATGACCAACATACCCCTTACTATGTTACAGTTGTGCATAAGTTGGGTTCTGTGGTGTACTTCACATACCTGAGGATACAAAGTGAAATCTAAAAATAACACAGGGACCATTTGTGTAATTTTTTTCTCTTCTATTCATCTTCTGAAGTTGTTTCTGATTTTTGAAGGCCTCTGGAGCTTATATATTCCGTCCTAATGGCACATTTCCAATAAAATCTGAAGGACAGGCAAGCAATTATTCTTTTTCTAGTCCTATTTGATTTGAGGTAATTAACACAAGGACCCATTACATGTTCTATTACAGAAAGCTTTTGCTGTGCTAAAAGGTCCGTTAATGGATGAGGTGCATCAACAGCTCAACTCATGGATATATCAGGTCACTCGTGTATACAAAGAGAAGGAACATGCTGAAGTTGAGTTTACTGTAAGTTTTCAATGGCTTGATTATGTCATGGTGACAGTTTTCTGGTGACACGTGCATACTATCTAATTTCATGTTCTATAATTTGGTAACTAGATTGGACCTATACCTATAGATGATGGTGTCGGGAAAGAAATAACAACTCAGATTACAACTTCCTTAAAGACAGACAAAACATTCTATACTGATTCCAATGGGAGAGACTTCATCAAAAGGGTATATATATAGATATATAGCTATATTTGTATCTTAATATTCCTCTCTTTGTTTACAGCCTGATATTAGTCACTGTTTTGTAGGTTCTTAATTACAGAACCGACTGGGACCTGCAAGTTAACGAACCAGTTGCTGGAAATTATTACCCAGTATGTGCTCAAATAATAACTTAAAAGTTTGAGTTTCTTATAATTGTTTGACTTCTTGTTTTTTTCATGGTTGCGTAGATAAACCTTGGAGCTTATGTTAAGGATGGAAATTTGGAACTTTCGGTGTTAGCGGATCGTGCGGTAGGTGGCTCAAGTTTAAAAGATGGTCAAATAGAACTAATGCTCCATAGGTACGATTTTCAGTCACTGATGATGTGGCACCTCCAAATATAATAAACATTTATATAAGCATGTACTTTTAAATTGCTTTTGTAGGAGGCTGTTATTCGATGATGTTAAAGGCGTTGGTGAGGTGCTAAATGAGACGATATGTGTCCTTGATGATTGCAAGGGATTGGTGGTAAGCACGTTGCTTCATTGTAATATTTGTTCACTTAGCAAAGTAAAAGAAAAAGAAAAAAAGAATGCTAACTTAATATTCATGTATGGTGTTTTTTAGGTCCAGGGAAAGTATTATATTAGAATTGATCCCGTTGGAGATGGTGCCAAGTGGCGTCGCACATTTGGTCAAGAAATTTATTCTCCACTCCTGTTAGCATTTGCAGAACAAGTAATATGATCTTCTATCATTATACATACATATATATATATATGTGTGTGTGTGTGTGTGTGTGTGCATTCATGTGTCCTTTATATATATTTATATGTTGCAGGATGGAAATGATTGGAAAAACTCTCATGTATCATCATTCTCAATGATTGATGAAACATATAGCTTGCCAAACAACACAGCAATTATAACTCTACAGGTATACATTGATCATATTGCAATCCTGTGTTGTTCATTGAAGTTATTCATTGATCATATTGTATTTGAATATTTGATCACTGCAGGAGCTTGAAAGTGGAACCGTACTCCTTCGATTGGCTCATCTTTACGAGGTTTTTGTTCAACTTCAACATGTTTTATAATAATTTGTCATGTAACATTTAGTATGATACTTAACAGGGTTTTTGTTGTATGGTTTTGAAAGGTAGGGGAGGAGAAAGATTATTCTGTAATGGCGAGTGTGGAGCTAAAGAAGCTGTTTCCAAATAGAAAGGTATTTTACTTTTCATTATGGGATTATATACTGAGGTTGTTTTGATTTGTGTTAATTTTTATTCCAGATAAGGAAAGTGAGAGAAATGAATCTATCTGGTAATCAAGAAAGAGGTGAGATGGATAAGAAGAGGTTAAAGTGGAAAGTGAAAGATTCATCAGAAGAGAAGATTGTGAGGGGAGGTGGTGTTGATCCTGAAAAGCTAGTGGTGGAACTTGGACCCATGGAAATCCGGACGTTCTTCATCAACATTGATAATCTCATAATGTTTGGTTCTAAATGATGTATATCTGACCATGTTATGGTCGTGTAGGGTGAACTTTTACCATGTTATGGTCATGCAGGATGTATTTGACGATGTGTTTTTATTCGTTCATCCTTTGGGTTTATTTTGAAGTCTTTTGATGGAAAATAAGTCCGGGTTTGGTGACACTAAGGAGTTCATGAAACGAGTCACACTTTGCGACAACCAAAGGGTAACCAATTTCCTTTCTTTTTAGGCCAAATGTGTGTTGGATATGATGCTTGAAGCTTTTAGACCACCTTCCCTTTTAGTTTTACCTCAACTGTCTGCATGATAAAGAAGCGGTTGGGGTCAAGCTCCAAAGAACAAGAGAGTTCCTTTTGAGACAAAAGACATCTGATGCTTGATTCTTTCTAATCTAAAAAACAATTATATATGTAAAAGCAAACTTCATAATGGAATAAATCTGAGTTAATTGTGCTTCCCCCTTGAACCGGCTTCAGTCTTAGACTCTTAGGTCAAGCGGACGCTACTGCAGTAAAAAAACACACATCCAGTGGGCACTACTGCAGTAAAAATACACATCACGCTGCAACCTTAAGCAATGGCCAAGTTCATCAACTGTTTTAACCAAATGCCTCAAACGAGCACGTTCACTATTTGAAATTGATTTTTTAACCACAAAATACACCCTTTAATTCTACTTCTAAAATCCACCCGTTGTCTGCTTTGTGGGACTTAAACCCACACCAATTTGGTGGGATGAACACCAGGCACCACTAGGCCATCAGCAAATCGATTCTATATCTTTGGGTGTTCTAACTAGCCACCAGAAAGATCTTTCTAACTTCAAATTTATGCCTTAAGATACAGAATTGATGTCAAGAGAACATCACATCCAAGGTTGATCTTTTGCACATATGTGGACAGTTTGGTAACACACAAATTTGAACGAAATGTCATTTGAGCCAGAGAAAATCATGTAGTCTTTAGTCCTGAGATCTTAATAGGATTAACAAAATTTTCAAAACAGTTGCAATTGCACTATTCAACATGAAGAGTCCAAGGGATGATGCACTTAAATATCATAGTGAGCGGGCCGGGTAGTGATTGTTCTTGCACACATCAATATACCATTAAGATCAACTGCTGAAGTAAAGAATTTGCATGCAGCAATAAAGAATATTTCCAAATGTGTTGGGAGATATATCATAGTCAGGGATTCAAGCAGGTAACAAAGATACAAAAATGCCTGATAACAAAAAAAAATTCTTGCTTTTATTCTTGTTCTTTATCACTTTCATTCCATAACGAATAAATAATAATTTTGCATATTCAAACATAAGTTGCCCAATTCAACTGTAACACCAATAATATAAACACAGGTAACGCATACTCTCCAATCCATTATGAAACAAGAAGCACACAAACAAATCCCAATAATTAACCGACCGCAAAAATCCCTAACCAAAGCACTCTTCCAACACACAACAGCAGCAAAGGGCAGCCAAACTGCAAAACAAAAAATGTTCAATTCCACATCAACCGTCTCTGACCTAACTTCGCATTACTGTGTAAAGTGAGTCGGGCATGTTTGGGATTGAGTTTCAAATCGTCTTTTTCAATATAAAAAGAGGCTTTAGGAAAACAGCTTTTTTAACCGTATCAAAAAGCTAAAATAAAAAAGAACACTTTTTTGACTTACGGATTTTTAAATTGTTTTCAAACGCAATCTTAACCATACCCGAAGTACAAACATACATACCAGCCTTTAAGGAAAGAAGAGCAGCCATCCTGATGATGATGATCATAGTGGCAAGCCTGGTATTGTGGCTGAGGCGGTGGTGGCGGATAATTTGGAGCATAATATCCTTGATAAGAAGGCGGGTGTTGCGGATACGAATACTCGCCTTGGCCTGATTGATCCGGGTACTGGTAACCCGGTGGAGGGAATGGTGGTGGTGCAGATGGCGGAGGGTATGTAGACCCGTATCCTTTGTTTAAGAAAACAAATTAATTGATATTTGAAATCAAGAGAAATGAATGAATATTACCTGATAGCTCATTTCTTTCTTGCTTGATCAGAGTCGATGAATGAAGATAAGATGGATGATTGTTTAATTCTTTTCCTCGGAAATTTATACTGTCGCCATAAACCTAGGAACCCTCTCGAGTCTCCTTGGGTTATAAATAATGTCAAAAGGATTTCGGACTCGGGTGAAATAATTTTAAAATAAGTTATTATAGGTTTAAACAACAATTAATATAATAGGTTACACAAGAGTGAAATTTGATATGAGCCGTCCGATAAGATCTAAGATTGAATACTAATCGTTCGATAAGGATGGATTAAAAAAACGGTTATTTTTCATCACATGTAACTACCTCACTAACCCATTTACATGGGTAACCACCCACTACTAGACATAGTTATTCCCACTCGACTATTAGTATAATTAAACTAAATTCTACCACCTAAAAAAGTGATGTAACTAACTTAGCGTTAACTTCCCACTACCCATGTGGGTAGTTATTTTGTGTGGTGGGTCAAATGTGTTGGAAGGAATATGTGTAGTAGTGGGTAGTTACATACTTTTATTTCCGTTCATAGCATTTGGTGTTTCAGTTGCTAAATTGTAGTGCATACCACTCTATATAGTTGGATTTTGTTTGCTTATAAATGTAGTTCTAAGGTTCATTTTTTATTGTGTTGGTAAGTGACTTAGTCATGAATAAAGAGTTAAATCATCACACATCCTTGTATGATGAGGAGGTACTTTAATTCAGTTTTTTGTTTCTAAGTTTCTTATACTTTATCCTCTAATAATTGATATTTTCCTAATTGTAGAACAACGTTATTGAAACAGAAAGCAAGCTTTATGAGGTATATGTGGAGGTAAGCATGTTTGAGTTATTTGAGTTTCTAATGTGTTTTTTGTTGTTGTTGCTGAAATTCTTTTGATATTACATAATATATATATATATATATATATATATATATATATATATATATATATATATATATGAAATTTGATACCATGATTATGTCTTTGTATATTCTAAGTTTTTACGGAAACTCAAAAACAGTACCAACAGGTCAATGGTTATTATTATTAAATATGTATTTGTGTGTTACACGAACTTCCTAACTATTGTCATTTGTGTTTTTAGCTGCACAAACTTGAGAAGGGCGTTGGTGAACCCACTTATGTTAAACAGGTAACAACTTAACTTGCTTATTTGCTCGCTAGCGTACTAAAATCAAATGCTAACACCAAATGCTAACACCTGTACCATTATGCTAATAACAGGAAGAAGATTCATTTTGGGGGACTTGAATGACTTTGATAATATCCCACTGTATTGTTCTTGCCAAAAGGATATTGTTGTCGAAATTAAGGATGAGGTACTTATTTCTTACTTGTGTTTACTTGAAAATAACTTACAGTTGATTAAATATTTTGTCTTAGAATCGCAATGCTAACTGACTCAAGAAACGATCTCACGCACTCGATAAGTGGAAATGGGAGGATGTGATAGAGATTGCAAGTTCCGAAGATGAGTCAGAAGAGGCTTGGGTGCCTATTAAGAGGAGGACTTACAATGCTCGTGTTGTAAATCGAGTTGATCTTGATTGAGGACCGTATCGCTTAATGTTTTAATATTGAGTTTTTTAAGTACTATCATTTTGTAGCTAGACTTATGTTTTTATATAAGTTGTTTCCGTTATCATGCGTGTTTTGCTTTTTTGTTTGACGCTTCATCTATGTAATTGTTCATTTTAATGTCGAATTATGTCACTATTGCATTTTCAAACTCATAACCAACATGAATTATATTGTTCAATTCTTATCAATTTTATTTAAAGTATCACAAGCAATCATTCATGAATGTTAGCTTCATGTTGTAAAAAAAACGAAATGTGACAATGTGGTAGACTGCGTTTTTGAAATTTGATCGTGTAAATTACTACATAAACAAAAAAAATAAAAAGTTAATCAAAAGGCATCATCATATGATATGTTAAGGCATGCAAAGTAAGTTGATGTTTATATAACACATTGGGTAGTAACATACATGCTTTAGTTGGACCAATGCTTTTTTTCTTTATGTCATTGATAAGTTCAGTAAGCTTTATTTTAAACACACGTGCCACGATATCGGGTCGATCTGATGCAGTCATACAAGGAGTTGTCACGTTAATGTGCCTTTCAAATTCTGGTCATTTGGAGTTGCATGTCATTGTGATAAAAAGGTCAGGAGGACCAGCCCAACGACCTACAGCCATTGCGTCCTGATATTGTTGGATCATATATCTAGTACCGCCGGTAAACGATGCTGGTAATATAACACGAAAACCAATTGATTCACCAGTTGTCTCTCCCCTGGTAATACGGCTTGCAATAAATCAACGTTAAAAATTTGATTTATTTCTTAACATAATGACGTTAGTGTAAGTCATTTTAATGACCTAACAACGAAACTTGATGTTTACTATCATTTTTAGATTTATAATGATTTAATTAGACATACGTACATTGATATAATATACATATTTAATGATGTCTAACGTTGGGTAGTACAAAAGCATATAGCTAATTCCCATACCACACATTATATAGGAAACAAGAAACAACCCCAAATGATATCACTTTATATGTCAAAATACATATGCATATGAATTAATGTAGTCGTCACATTCCTGCATTGATGTTCCCGTCCACCGGACGGGAAAAATACTAGTTAAATTGGATGAAAATTAACTTTTTCAGAGAACTTTTAATTTTAAATATACCAGTAGAGTGCTCGGGCGATGCGGCGGCAGTGACAATTTACAACGCCATAGTCATTTATGTTGGCTCATAAGTCAACTTGTGAGATATTGTATAATAGTACTTTAGTTCGTTAGTTTTGTTATTCGTATAATAGTTTACAAAACTATGTTATATAATTGTTATTAGTGTTATTACTATTTCAAGGTAGTAATATCAATATAGTATATCTTTTCATAACCATTACACATGTAAAAATAATAAACTGACATTAAAATTATTGTCTAATTCATTAAACTATTATGACACTGCAATAAAATAAGAATAAGAATAATAAATTTTAGTCATACTCCTCCCATATCCTAATTATTTTATCTTGATCTCTCAACCATCATTCTTCATGGGCGAACATGTTATCTAAAGATTCACAAATAGGCTGATGTCCAGGTTTCGTTGATACATTTGGTGGAGGTTGAGTTTCTTTTGTGTTGGCTTCTTGCATTGCTACATCTCCTATAGCAGGTTTCGATACTGAAAAGAATAATATTATATGTTTTATCAAAGTAATAATGTTATATGTAGTTAGTATACATACTTGACAAAGCTTCAAACTTTATATGTGTTTCGTCCATTACAATTTCCTAATTAATCTAATATAAAAATGATTAACTTAGTATGATGAAAAAACATTAAGAAAAAAAATAGGTAAAATCAAACAGTGTGACAATTTATTCATGATTGTTGAAGAGGTATGCACCCGCCTTAACATCGAGCGGGGCGGGTCAACCCACAAGATATAGACAAGAGGCTTGAGATCAGGATGTCATGAAGACGCAAAGCCAAAACCTATGCGCGTGGCGCATATCACATATGCTCACGCATCACATATGCTCGCGCATATCAGATATGCTCACGCATCACATATGCTCACGCATATCGCATATGCTCACGCATCACATATGCTCACGCATCACATATGCTCACGCATATCACATCTGCGCGTGGCGCATCTCACATATGCTCACGCATATTACATATGCTTGCGCATATCACATGCTCACGCATATCACATCTGCGCATGAAACATCTGCGCGTGAGAATAAAGAGAAGACCTCGCGCATCCCCAGGATAGGCGCATATCACACATGCACACAATCAACCACGTCCTTATCCAAATCAGGATAATGACAACCATGATTGTGCTCATCAGACAACCTTCCAGAAGGTATCCTTTAAGGAATAAAGAATATGCTGATGTTGACAGCTGCCAATGAAGGGTGGACAACTCAGCAAAGCCCATGTGCTACCACGTGATTGCACATGGGTCAGGTGAAATACCTTGGTCAGAGAATAATCAATGAAAGAGCACCAGGTGTCCTAAGGACACGTGGCGCGAAGCAATAGGAGGAGGCCAAAAAGGCCCTAATTGGGTCTGAGCCCAATCATTGGAAACCCTCATACTATAAATACCACACCACCTCCACAGTGGGAGGTAAGCAAGAAAATATATTCTAAGTCCTTACTCACTTTCACATTCTTATCATCTTCTCCTACAATATCTTATTCTCACACCGGAGGGTTACCCCAAAGAGGACCCCTCTGTCCCTTTCTGAGGGGTAAGTTCACGGTGCTGCTCATTTTGTAGGTGGAAGAACTCATATTCCGGAAAACCATCGGTGATACAGTACACTCATACCCGAGGAACGTTGATCGTATATAAGTAAGTCGATCCACGCTTCTTCATTGGCGCCATCCGTGGGACCACGGCAACAAAACCACTATTTCACCAATTTTCTCTCTGAAAATCTTCACCATGGTTTCCGGTGTTTGAAACAGCGATCAAGTTCTGGAGGATAATGAGCTTGAGGACGTTAATGAGGGACATCAGTTTCTTAGGACGCCGCGTGATACTGCGCGCACCACCAGTAACCATCCCTTCATCACAACACCCATAGCCAGACTGAAACTCCTCCAGACGATCTCACGTTCCAAAATCTGACTGGTGCAAAGCAAAAAGGACCAATGGGTCCGGAAGTTGAAACCAATGACCCTAAAGAATGGCTCATAAATGAACAACGGCGTTTAATGGACAAATACAATGAACTGGTAAAACACAAAAAGTTAGCCGACTTGACACAAAGGCTCGCATTTGATAAACAAACCATTCAAGGAACAACAAAAAAGGCGCGCGCGCCGGAAGATGGTCACTCTGTTCACACCGAACACGCTGATATTAGTGATGAGGAAGAGGTGCACAGCATGAGGAAGACGCGAGATACTCATGCAGGAGGGTCACAGCTCCGCGCGCACATGAACATAGCGCCTGGAGCCAAAGCCGATATGGATCTATACACACCATACAACCCACAAGCGAAAGAGCAAGTAGACGTAACCACACCATATAGGCCAGCCATCTTGGTAAAACATTCAAAATTCACTGAGCGCATCGCGAAGGCTCCCATTCAACACAAAACCAAGATGCCAAGTGGTTTAGGAAAGTACGATGGCACAACAGATCCAGACGATTTCTTACAAGGTTTTTACAACACTGGAAACCTAGAAAGCTGGACGATGCCAACATGGTGTCACATGTTTGCTCGCTGCCTCACGGGCGCAGCGCGTGTCTGGTTCGAAAGCTTGCCGACAGGACAAATCGATGGGTTCGAAGAGCTATTGGAAAAGTTCCAGGCTCACTTTGTACAGCAGCGCAGACACACGCGCGACCCCGATGACATCATGCACTGCGTGCGCAGGAATGATGAAACCATTGAAGACTACATAACTCGTTTCAATCAGGAATCTCTTGCAATTGGAGGTATCACTGAACAACTCTTGCGCGTGGCCTTTATACAAGGTGCACGCAGTGATCAACTCCGCAGAGCTCTCGTGAGCAGAGATGGCATGCCAACCACTTGGGCTAAGCTTATGGAAGCATCGCGAGTCTTCGCGCGAAATGAAAAACAAATTGCCCAAGACAGAGCAAGAGATAGAGGGCATCAAACAGAAACACCACGCAACAATGAAAGGAGGGGCAAACAAAACTCCGTATGGTCCAGGTTGCAACAAACCAATTATTCTCCCGCAAAAAAGCAAGCGCAACAAAGTTCACCCCAGCCCCAAAAATACATGCTTAATCGCGGAGAGGGGGACAGGAAGGAAGGCGCCAGAGAGCCTAACAGACCTCTACCAAGAATATGGACCCCCCTCACCAAAACGCCTTCGCAAGTGTTAAACACAGAGAATGTCTAGTTTAAAAGCCCCAGGCCATTACTCCATATGGGACCATCAAACATTGGCAAGTATTGTGAGTTTCACAAATCCACAGGGCACAACACCGATGCATGCCACCATTTGAAGGATGCGATCGAAAAAGATGTAAAATCAGGCAAGTTGGCTCACCTGGTAAAAAATCCAAGACCAGAGAATGAACAACCAGACGGAGCCCCAGCCAGTAAAAAGTTCAAAAGAATCTGTGTAGCTGAAGGAGGAAGGCAAGGGCAAAGATCGAGGAAGAGAAGCGCGCAAGTCCAAGGGGATTGGCGCGAGCAACAACTAATCTTCCCAAGAATCAGAGGAGGCCCGTCTATCAGCAGTCCTCTAGTCATCACTGCACACATCGCTCATTATGAGGTGTCAAAAGTCCTGGTGGACACCGGCAGTGAATCAGACATCATGTATGAGCAATGTTTCAGGAAGTTGGATCCAGCAGACCAAGCAAGGCTCGAAATTGTGAATGCACCAATCTCGGGTGTCTCAAACGAAATTATTCACCCCCTAGGTCAGGTACAATTCGAACTAACTATGGGGGATGAGAAACACAAGCGAGCTGAAATTGTCAACTTCTTGGTCTTGCCCACCACTTCATGCCATAATATGATCTTGGGTAGAGGAACGATTACCCAATTCAACGTCATACCGTCACCAGCGCACGGCGCGTTGGGGTTCCCAACACCAACAGGAGTAATATTTGTATACCGAGATCATTTGTGCGCAGTAACAAGTATACCTCGAGAAGGGAGAATGAAGCTTCCAATGGCAAACAACGTGCCAGAGGAATGGATTCTCAACCCAAAATTCCCAGAACAAACAATCACAATTGGAGCTACGATATCATATGACACAAGGGTGAGAATGAAAAGATTGCTCACAACGTATATATCGGTCTTCGCGTGGCAACATTCTGATATGACTGGGGTTCCGCGAGACCTGGCGCAACATTCTTTCAACACATTCAAGTCTGTAGAGCCAATTGCTCAAAAGAAAAGAGTCATGGGAGATGAGAAGGCAAAGGCCATGAATGAGCAAGTAGAAGATCTACTGCGCGCAAATATCATCCGCCCAATACGATACCAAACATGGGTAGCCAATCCTGTGATGGTAAAGAAGAGCAATGGGTCATGGAGAATGTGCATTGATTTCAAGGACCTCAACAAAGCGTGTCCAAAAGATTGTTACCCCCTCCCAAACATTGACGCGAAGGTGGACTCTGTGGCGCCATTTAAGCTCAAATGTTTCCTGGATGCCTATAAGGGCTGTCACCAAATTCAAATGGCACCACAAAATGAGGACAAGACTGCTTTCAGAACTGACAAGGGTGTTTTCTGTTACACAAAAATGCCCTTTGGTTTGAAGAATGCAGGAGCCACTTACCAAAGACTCATGGATGCAGTTTTCAACGAGCAAATTGGAAGAAACTTAGAAGTCTATGTGGATGATTTGGTGATTAAAAGCAGGGAGGAAAAACAAATGCTCAAAGACATCGAAGAAACCCTTCGGCGCCTAAAGGAGATAAACATGAAGCTCAACCCGAGCAAATGCACATTCGGCGTAGAAGAGGGAAAATTTCTCGGTGTAATGGTCACCAAGGATGGTTTCAAGGTGAACCCAGAGAAGGTGGAGGCTATCCTCGACATGCCCTCGCCATCCACCATGAAGGAAGTTCAAAAGTTGAATGGTAGATTGGTATCAATTAACAGGTTCCTAGCGAACCATGCAAGCAAATCTACCCCATTCGTTAACACATTGAGAAATTGCTTAAAGAAAAGCCAATTCAAGTGGACGCCTGAGGCCGAGCAAGCTTTCAGTGAGATAAAAGAATGTCTGATAAATCTGCCTGCGCTCACAGCTCCACTACCTGGCGAAACTCTAACGTTGTACCTGTCAGCAGGAGAGCGCGCCATTGGCGCAGTGTTGTTGGTGGATCGCAAGGGAATCCAAACACCAATCTATTAAGTAAGTCGGGTGCTGACAGATCCTGAGACGCGCTACACCATCATAGAAAAGTTAGTTTTATCACTAACACATGCGTCGCGCAAGCTTCATAGATATTTCAATGGTTATCCCATTGAAGTCCTGACTGATTACAACATCCAGCAAGTCTTGCGACGTCCCGCGCTCTCAGGAAGGCTGACAAAATGGGTGCTGGAATTAGGGGAGCACACGATCACCTACAAACCTCGTCCAGCAATCAAGGGACAAGTCTTAGCTGATTTCATTGCAGAAATCCCTGAAGGAAAAGTCGAAGAGGCTCAGCGCGAAGTAGACCCTCCGCAAGCCAATAATGAAGAAAATGTTTGGAGATTATTCACTGATGGAGCTTCAAACAACGAAGGGTCCGGCGCAGGCCTCAAACTGGTGGATCCAGAAAATCATGAGTATACTTACGCAATCAGGTTGGATTTCAAGAGCACCAACAATGAAGCTGAGTATGAAGCCCTGCTGGCTGGTCTGCGCATCGCGCACAAGTTCGGAGTTAAAAAGCTAGAGGCTCATGTCGATTCATACTTGGTAGCAGCACAGGTCAATGGCCTTTATGATGCCAAGGAGAACACCATGCCTCTGTATTTAGAGCAGGCGAAGAAACTCACCGGGCAATTTGACTTTTTCAAAATCATACATATTCCGCGCAGTGAAAACAAGTCTGCCGACGCGCTGAGCAAGATGGCATCAACCAGCTTCGATCATTTAGGCAAAGATGTCAGAGTGGAAGTAATGAGCAACCCGTCGGTGGAAGCGAAGTCTGTCCTTGTAATTCATACAACACATTCATCATGGATAACTCCAATAATGGAATTCTTGAAGGAGGGAAAAGTACCAGACGATCGCGCACAGGCGAGGAAGATAGGACACAAGTCGCAGAACTACGAACTGCTTGATGGTACGTTATATCGACGCTCTTATCTTGGACCGCTCATGAAATGCTTAGACGCCGAGGAAGCAAGCTATGTGATCAGAGAGATACACGAGGGAATCTGTGGAATACATGCTGGCCCGCGCATGGTGGTTGCCAAGGCAATGAACGCAGGTTACTATTGGCCAGGCATGTACTTGGAAAAGAGATCCAAAAATACAAAGCGTGTCAGAGCTATGCGCCAAACACCATGCGGCCAAAGAACAACTAGATTCCGGTGACCTCCGCATGGCCTTTCCACAAATGGGCAATCGATATTGTGGGTCCCTTACCACAAGCGCAAGGGCGGTTAAAATTTTTGGTAGTGGCAGTAGATTATTTCACAAAATGGGTTGAAGCCAAGCCACTGGCAAAAATCACAGCCGAGGCAATGAAGCAATTTATTTGGAGCCACATCATATGCCGTTTTGGCCTGCCCATGGAAATTGTGAGCGACAATGACAAACAATTCACTGACAAGAAGATATCCAGTTGGTTCAAAGAATTGCGCATCAACCAGGTCTTCACTTCAGTATACCACCCTCAAGGGAATGGCCAAGTGGAACGCGCGAACCAAAGCTTGCTGAATGGGCTGAAGAAAAGGTTGGAGGGAGAATCCCATTCATGGGTCGAGGAGCTATCTAATGTCCTGTGGGCGCACAGGACATTAAGCAAAACCAGCAATGGCGAATCTCCGTTCAGCCTAACCTATGGAACGGAGGCTATGATTCCAGCAGAGATTGGATGCCCATCCTATAGAGTGCTCATGATGAGTAAGACGGATAACGAGCGCGAAAGGAGGTTGGATCTCAACTTACTTGAAGGGCGCAGAGAGGCGGCTATCATCAGTGAAGCCAAATACAAGAAAAAACTAGAAAAATATTACAATCAGCGCGTGAAAGAATGCCACTTCAAGAAGAATGATTTTGTCCTTCGGAACAATGAAGCTAGTCGCGCGATACCCCCTGGAAAGATGTCCCCCAACTGGGAGGGACCTTATCAAGTCTCAGAAGAATTGGGAAAAGGCGCATACGCTTTAAAAGATTTGAATGGAAAGAAGATCCCGTGCACATGGAACGCAGCACAACTTAGAAAATGTTTCATGTAAAAATTGTCAAGTTTGTAATCAAGGCTTTTTAAGCCATTATGAATAATGATACGCGCTATTTTCTCTTAATGTGTGTTCTATTACCTTTTGCATACATGTTTCACACTTCCCTTTATTAATTTTGAGCAATATGACAACATTGTATTGACATCAAACTAAAACTAAAACGAAGTAAAACATACATGCGCGAGCTTCAAGCTCAAACGCGTTAACGAGTTTTAAATCTAAAACATCAGGGCCTTAGCCCAATAATATGAGCCTTAGCTCAAATTACTCACAACATCCATCCTACATGCTGCGCTGCTAGACCATAAAAATACCTAAGCACAGCTAAGGCAAAGCACATGCCAAAACATAGTTGTTAAGGTCTCAGGTCGAGGTCGCGCATGGGATTATAATGGATATCAGAGTAACACATACTGACACGTAAAGGCTAAAAAACTCATTCATAATTCCCTATAATAAATGCGCGATAACGTCGCGCAAAAGAGGAATAATGAAATGCCAAGGCACGTGTCAGCATATTCAGAATATTGCAAAATAACTTGAAATATGACAAGGATTAAGTAAAATAATTTCCTTACAACCTTGTTCAAGTTTCAATGTGCAAGCATATCTTATATTCAACAAGCAAACACATGCAATATAAAAAGATGAATTGGGAATGCGCAAGATGCGAATAAGGAAAAAACACAATTTCATTCCAAAATATAGAAGTTTACAAATTTACAAATGATGAGATAAAAACTACAAAAAAAAAAAACATGAAGGGCTTTTCAAGTCTCTATATCAATATCAGCCTCTTCATCGTCCTCATCATTACCTCCTCCCTCAGCATCTGGCGCAGCCCGCTCCTCGTCATCTCCAAACTTACCATAATCAAGCTGTTCGTCTTGAATGGAGTCGTCTTCTATCACGATAGTGTCAGGAGTAGGTCCTTTGGCCACGCCAGAGCCGCTAGCAGAGGCAGCATTGCCCGCGCCATCATCGCTGCCACCAGTCCCTTCACATTCATCAAGTAATTTCTTTAGCGCGCCAAGATCGGGCTGGTCAGCAAGCGCGACTATCTGCAAGTCACCAGGAAAAGTATGAGTACAAAAGATTAGGAAAATAAGTCGAAGTAAACTCATTAAGGTTAAAATACCTGCTCAAGGATAAGAATTGGAGTATTCAAGTACTTCTCCCCCACCTCGGCCATGTCAGCGCAGACAGCGTCGAGCTGATAAGGGTAGTCGGATGGATTCTTCTTCAGCATGCCATATTCATAGCCATCCTTAAACCCTTCAGCTCGACCCACCAAGCGCGATGCTGCATTGCAATCCATCACAAGGGTCTGAAACTCGTCTGAGTATTTCATCGCATAAGCGCAACGAGTCACACCCTGTGAAACTAGCCATTGACGATCCTGCGCGAGGGAAGAAACAGACGTCTCAAGAGCAGGAATCTGAGAGTTTAACAACTCAACAGTTTCCTTGGCTTGTTTTAGCTCTTCTTTGTCAGACGCTGCTGCCGCCAAGGCTTCATTCTTTTCCGCTCGCGCAGCATCGAGCTCTTTCTTCAGGCGCGCAACCTCATTCTCTAATAAAGATTTGTCAGTGTTAGCCTGCGCAAGAGTTTGGTCACGCGCCTCTGCCTCCAACTCCAGGTCACGCGCCTGGCGCGCGTACTTGGCGGCATCCGCTTCTGCCACCTGCAGCTTCTCCCGCGCAGCTTGCAGCTCATGCCCACGCTTCACAAAAGCAGCGTTGGCACTTGCCCGGTTCTCGCTAAGTTCCGCTTGGAGTTTCTCAGCCCTCTCTCGGGCATCAGAAAGATTCCAAGCTGAAACCTTAGCCTCTCGCTTGGCCTCCACAAGGGCATCACGCACTTTTATATAATCATTGCGAAGCTCTTGGGAGGCAGCAAAAAATGCAGACCCAGCAAAAAGGTGGTCATTAAGCAAGTCCACGCGAGCGCGGTCCTCTTGAAACCTCCTCTCAGCCGGAGGAACAGAGTGAGCCCAGAAGTCTTCACATACGCCCATGGATTAAAATGAGCTATCTTCAGTGATATTCCAGCTCGGGCGGTATATGTGATCGGCTTCTTGCAAACACAAAGCAACGCAAAAGCAACGTTTTAGTCATCTAAACACTAATCTGGAAGTCCGCACAGCGGAGCAAAACAAACTTATACCTGCGGAGAGCCGGCAGAAAAGTCAGCGCCAGCCCCACGAGAAGAAGGCTGCGCCACGAAATCTCGTGGCGCTACAGGGCTTGCGCGGCCACCATCAGAGCCTTCAGAATTGACCTCCTCATCATCCTCTGTAACAGGTCTCTTCTCCTGCGACTTGGAAAAATCAAAAACAGTCTCACGAGGGCTGTGCGCAGGAGGAGGTGAGGGAGGTCTTGTCGCCGTTAGATCAGCGCGTAAAATAGTCTCCTGCTCCTTAGTAATCCCAATGAGAGGAGATTCAGTGCTTGTTGGAGCAGGAGCAGAACTAACGGCGCCGGCGCCGGCGCCAGCAGTGCCACCAGCAGCTTGTGTGCCAGCTATAATTCCTATGAAAAAACCAACAAGGAGAAATGATTCATGACTTGATCTAAAGGAAAAAAATCAGAAAATCAAAGCGCAATAAATACCTTGGCGCACCGCCGTCCGCGAATTGAGCATCGCCATGAAGTCCATTTTCCCCCTTTTCGAGGGTAAAACAGGGGACTTCAAAGCAACCTTCGGCGCAGCCTCGGCACCTTGCTGCGCCTGAGGTTGAGCCACCAAAGTCGCCGGCTATACAAACATTTGAGTGAACAAGGCTTCATTAATAACTCTATCTGAATCACGCTCATAAAACCACAAAATATAAACAAAGTATACCTGTTGGAGAAGATGAAACAGCAGGCGCAGCGCCACTTCCCTTGTCCGCCGCACGAAGAGATTAGGTGGCAGCACCATACCTCGTGTGGACGGGAGGATTGCCCACACCTCGAGGCAAAGAAGACGAGGAAAACTTGGAGGTAAATCCCTTGGTTTTCTCAAGTCCCTTCGCTTGGGTAGGAGGAAGATTCTGGGCAACAGGGGCATCATTTTTCTTCTGTTTTTTACTGGCCCTTGCGCCAGTTTTGCCTTTAGCTTTGCGCTTGAGTTGTGGCGCCTCAGCTGCTTCCTCCTCCACCTCCTCTTCCGCAAGCTCCAACTCATAGTTCTCGAGCGCATCTACAATACGTGCAACAGAAATGTTAACCAAATTTGGTATTCTAAAGGTATAAGCATAAATACAAAGGCTTACCAGGCGTATCGCTGTTAAAGCAAAATTCTAAATCGACAGGGATGAACATATCATCGAAGCGATCGGGGAAAGCAACTTCCCCAGCGCTCAGCGCGACAGAGCCGCCCTCCATATGCTCGTCATAGGCGGCGTGGACGTATTCCTTGCTTACTGCATAAAACAAGACAAATGATATTGTTGGTGCATGATGTCAGTAGTTCTGTGTCGAGTGTCTGTAATCGTGTTAGTTAGATTTGAGTTTTGTATGTAAGCGAAGTTACTAACAAGTTCGCTTATATGGGCGAACTTGTTAGACAAGCGAAGTTAGGGACAACTTCGCCTGAACATACCAGGCGAAGTTGTCGTGTCTATATAAGCCATTTGTATACGGTTTATTAAGGGGTTAATAGATTAAGAGTTTATTCGTGTATTCGAGTCAGAGAGTTTTGTATTCAGTGGTCATTGTATCACGTGTTTACGGTTGGAATACAACGTGTGTTTGGTTATCGTATCGTGTGTTAGCTCGTATTGTTTTCTATACTCGTAACGTCTTACGTAGGGATTCCGCACTTACGTAGTACGCGATATCTCGTGTAGATCCGGCTGGGAACCTACAATTGGTATCAGAGCATTTGCTCGATTGTGTGGTTCGGGATTATCACGCGGGTATAGAAATCGTTCCGTTCGACTATTCGCGGGACGAGTTTTCTGAGTTTTTGTGCTATACTCTCCTCCTACAATTTTAAACAACCCATAACACCTTCACAAACCTCGAAAAACCCAGAAATCTAATCTGCAGAAAGTTCGTGTTCATCAGGCGAAGTTGTCGTCACTGTTAGTAGGGTTTCGGCGAAGATATAAGGTTAAGCGAAGTTATCCACAACTTCGCCTACCTCTTCAAGTTCGCTTACCTCAAGCGAAGTTACCCACAACTTCGCCTACCTCCCAAGTTCGCTCAACTTAAGCGAAGTTATAAACAAGTTCGCCAATCCGGCGAATTTAAGAAAGTGAGCGAAGTTACAAATTCACGCGAAGTTAAGTTTTAAGCGAAGTTATCCACAACTTCGCCTACAGTGCTGTTTGAAAAATAAAATTTTTGATTTTCGGATTTCTTTGAGTTTTTGTGAAAGATGTCTTCGATAAACATTACTGAACTGGTAAAGATGGAAGTAGAAGCGGGTTCGGCTACAAAGGCACCTAAGATGCTTAAGAAAACTGATTATGTAGCGTGGAAAGATCGTTTTGAACAATATGTCAAGTATCAAGATGCCAAGATGTGGGTGTGCATACAAGATGGTTACATTCCACCTACTGCTGAGTATGAAGGTCGTGATCAGATCAAGAAATACAAAGAGATGGAAGAAGAGGAGAAGAAAATGTATGAGGCAGAAAGCAAAGCTCATGCAGCAATTACGATGGCTCTTCCACAAGAGATACTCCACACCTTCCGAAAGTATAAAACTGCTAGAGAGCTTTGGGAAGCACTTGAGAACCGGTTTGAGGGCAATGTGGAAATTCGTGCCTCGAAAATTAAACTTCTAAAAACCCAATTCTCGGTCTTCAAGTATCTGAAGAATGAATCACTTGATGATATCATCACTAGATATTATCATCTGATGACTGAACTCAGCAACTATTCAATTGCTTACAAAGAAGATGAGATAGTTGAAAAGCTTCTTGATGCTCTCCCACCGAAATGGGAGATGTATACTGTGTTGATGAGAGAAGACAAAGACTTTGCTGACTATGACCTGGAGACAGCAGTTAACAAGCTAAGAACGTTTGAACTGAACATGGTACGAAAGGAGACACCTACCGATCAGGTTCAAGATCCGGGTATGTATGGTGCAAAGGTTAACTCTGGATCAAGTTCGAAAACTGAATCATTTGCTTATTACTCTAAGGGAGAGTCAGGCGCTAGCTCAACACATGAAGGACATGTATCTCTCAACATGAACGGTGATGTGTGCTTTGTAGCTGGAGGATCAAATGCTTCTCAATCTCAAGCGACCAAGAGTAGTTTTTCCCCAAGTGTGTCAAACAACAACTACTCGAAGATGCCCATGAGTGTTAAATCTGCTGAACAGCAGTTAGCTCTCTATGCATCTTTTATTGCTTCGTATGAGAACTACATTCAGGGTAAGATTGTTGATCCTGCAATTTTGGATGAAGACTATGATCAGATCGATGCTGATGATCTGGAGGAGATGGATCTGTAGTGGCAGATGGCTATGATTGTCAGAAGGGTGAAGAGGTTCATGAAGAAGACTGGCAGGAAGTTTGTCGGAGAGAGGCCAGGGTTTGATAAGTCGAAGGTACGCTGTTACAACTGTCAGCAGAATGGCCACTTTGCAAAAGAATGCAAAAATGAACGTGTAGAACGCAGTCAAAACAGATCTACACAGCAAAGTGGTAGTGGTAATGACTATAGAGCCATGATTTCCAGACAGAATGACGAGTATAACTGGAATCTGCATGTTGAAGAAGTATTTGAACAGGCCAATTTGGCAAAAATCGAAACTGCAGATAGTGAGAAGGGAACTGGCGAAAATGAAGCTTACATGGCAGATGTAGCAGACCAGCTCTCCGAGGTAAGTACCGAACTCCCTTGTACTAAGTGTGAACATCTGTCTGAACAACTGACAACTATAACTGATCAGTTTGTTAGTTTGGATGCGCAATTTAAAACTTTAAAAGAAGATCATCATTTCACTAAAGCTAGAGAAAATAGTTACAAAGTAAAAATTAAAGCTAGTGAGAAAGATATTAAAAGTCTTAAAGCAAAGCTTGCTGAAAAAATTCAAGTGATTGATCTTAGCTATGAGGTTCTAGAAGAGAAAACCAAACTAATAGCTGAAAGGGAAAAACAGATAGCTGATCACCAGGTAAAAGTGGTGGAACTTAACAGGAAACTGGAGCAATTCAGAAATTCCTCCGCTATACTTGATCACCTCGTTAGTGATCAAGGTTCCCCAAAAAGGGGAGGAATTGGTTATCATGAAGTTCCACCACCTTTCAATCATAATTACACTTATGACCCTAGTAATCAGAAATCTGTTGATGTTGACTATGGTCAGACAGTTCCAGTTCAAGTTACTACTAAAGAACCAGAAGTTAGTAAGTCTGTTGCAAGTGTTAAGATTTCTGCTCCGAGTCCTGTCTCATCTAACTCAGACAAGTCCTCTGAGTCGTGTGAGACAAAACAAGAGGAAGTGTTACCGAAAAGTGGAGAGAAAAATAAAACACCTGAAAAGAAGTCTCCACTAAACCCGTATGTCCCACCATATGTGAGACAAACGGGCAGTAATACAGCCTCAACATCTAAGACAACTATTGATAAGAAAGTTGAACACAGGAGTTGTTTTAGATGTAATCAAATAGGACACCTTGTTGCTGATTGCCCTCTGAAGCAGAAATTCAGAGGTGTGAGGACTTCAAAATCTGAGAAAAGAACGAACGTTAATCAATATAATGGTAAAAATGAAAACCCATCAAATTTCAGAAAATGGACTAATTCAGGTTTTCAAAAAAATAGATCTCAGTTTTACACTGCTAACAACCAAACCTTAAGTAATAATTCTTTTAATTCACGGAGGTTTGGATGGCCTCATAGTCAATCCACAAGAAGGTATCCTGTTAGGACTCACAGAAATTATTATGATACTAACTTTGGACAGCCAAGGTACGGAATGTATCGACCCAAGACCAATCGGTCTTGGGTCCCCAGATTTTAATCCTCTGCTTTAATCGTGCAGGAACAGTTGAACAGGGCTGCCAACAATCAATGGGTTGTGGATAGCGGCTGTTCCCGGCACATGACGGGTAACAAGAATTTGTTACACGACTTGAAACCTGTTCAAGGAGGAAGAGTGAGTTTCGCAGGAGAGAGCGGTGGAAGGTTACAGGAATAGGGACGGTGTCGAATGGAAAGATGACTTTGGAGAAAGTAAACTTTGTTGAAGAACTGAAGCACAATCTGCTGAGTGTTTCGCAGATTTGTGACAAAGACTACACCGTACATTTTACAAAGAATGAAGCGATTGTGTTGTATCCTGGTTTTAAGATACCAGAAGATTGGATTGTTATGAAGGCTCCAAGAGTGAAGAATACGTATATCATGGATATGATGATCGACTGAGATGGCCACAGAAGAATCGTGTCTTCTGTCAAAAGCAACTGAATCGGAGTCCGAGTTGTGGCATAGGAGAATGGGGCACATTCATCTTCGGAAAATGAACTACCTTGTCAAAAATGGGCTTGTGCTGGGTGTTCCCTTGAAGAATTTCAACTTTGAAGACAAATGCTTATCATGCAAAAAGGGAAAGCAACACAAGAAATCCCATCTCACCAAGAAGGTCAATTCAATTGTCAGTACCCTAGAATTACTTCACATGGATCTCTTCGGTCCCGTGAATGTAAGAAGTCTAGGAGGAACATCGTATTGCTTGGTGATCACTGATGATTTCTCTCGATACTCCTGGGTATATTTCCTGAAGTCAAAGGATGAAACAGTGCAGATGGTAAAGAATTTGATTAACAAGGTTGAGAATATCATGGGGAAACGGGTTAAATTCATCAGGAGTGACAATGGAACTGAGTTCAAGAACTATGAGATGGAGATCTTCTGCTTACAGAAGGGGATAGAACACCAATACAGTGCACCGTATACACCGCAACAAAATGGAGTGGCTGAGAGGAAGAACAGAACCTTAATTGAAGGAGCTAGAACCATGCTGGCTGATTCGAAACTTCCCGTGGTGTTCTGGGCTGAAGCTGTTGCAACAGCCTGTTATATCCTTAATAGAGTGTTAACTGTCAAAAGATTAAATAAAACCTGTTATGAACTTATGCATGGGAGAAAGCCAAACTTGAGTGGTCTTGAACCATTCGGGTCCCCATGTTCGATATTAAAGACCAATTCTAAATTTGGTGAAGTAGCCGACGAAGGAATCTTAGTCAGATACGTTGTTGGGACTCCCAACAGACGGGTCTTTAATACATCGAACAGCAAGGTTGAGGTGGTGTGTAACACTGATATCACAAGTTACAAATCACCAAAACCAAGCTCGGGACCCGCTGGGGTTTTCGACTATGATAGACTTTTTAAATCTTTTAACATACCTTATCTGGATTTTGCAGAAGTTGAGGAAAGAATTGCTACGAAGATGATATGCGATGAGGAAGACAATTTGGTGCAACGACCACAGTATGATGAATGTCAGCCTTCCTCGTCAAATGCTGTCAATACCCCTGCTGCCTCTACTGAAGAAGAATTCATCAATCCATTTCACTCTCAACATCAATCACCCATTAATGAGCTATCTTCGAACTTGGAAGATAATCTGAATGTCAGTTCGGTTCTGACTACGAGAATTCACAAAGATCATCCTTTGGAGAATGTGATAGGTGATCTGTCCGCCGGTGTACAAACAAGACAAAGCTTGAATGAGCACACCTGTGTTTACACAAGCATTAAAGAATCAGGCATAATCAACGAGTGCTTGTACACCTGCTTTATCAGCCAGATTGAACCAAAGAACTATCAAATGGCTCTTAAGGACAGCTCGTGGGTCGAAGCCATGCAAGAAGAGTTAGCTCAGTTTAAGAAAATGGAAGTATGGAACTTGGTTGCAAAACCAGAAAATGTGCATACGATTGGCACGAAATGGGTCTTCAAATGTAAGAGAGATGAGAAAGGGATTGTTATCAGGAACAAGGCGAGGCTGGTTGTTAAAGGCTTTAATCAACAAGAGGGGATTGGTTACAATGAGGTGTTTGCTCCTGTAGCAAGATTGGAAGCCATTCGTTTGTTTTTGGCATTTGCTGCTCATAAGGAGATGAAGGTCTTTCAGTTGGATGTGAAGAGTTCGTTCCTAAATGGTAAAGTCGATGAGGTTGTGTATGTTGAGCAACCTCCGGGTTTTCCTGACCCTGACTTTCCCGATCACGTGTACAAGCTAAGTAAAGCGCTTTATGGACTACATCAGGCACCTCGTGCCTGGTATTCAACCTTATCAGATTACTTGCTTGAGAATGAGTTTGAAAGAAGTAAAATTGATAGCACATTGTTCTTCAAGAGAAAGGGTAGCGACTTTCTGCTGGTGCAAGTCTACGTGGATGACATTATCTTTGCTGCATCAAAGGTCGCCATGTGTCAGGAGTTTGAGGCCGTTATGAAGAAGAGATTTGAAATGAGTGCTATGGGTGAACTAACCTTCTTTTTAGGATTGCAGGTTGATCAGAGGAAAGATGGGATGTTCATTCATCAGACGAAGTATGTCCATGATGTTCTCAAACGCTTCAAGATGGAGGACAGCACTCCATATGATACTCCAGTCTGCGTCAATCACAAATTGGGTGCTGATTCAGACAACGATGCAGACGTGGACCCAACCCAATATCGGGCTATTATAGGTTCTTTAATGTACTTAACTGCTTCTAGGCCTGATATAATGTTTGCTGTTTGTCTTTGTGCACGCTTTCAGGCAAACCCAAAAGAATCTCATTTGAAGGGTGCGAAGAGGATACTGCGGTATCTCAAAGGCAAGCCGAAGCTGGGGTTGTGGTACTCGAGAGGAGGAGACTTGGAGCTAGTCACTTACACAGATTCTGATTATGGAGGGTGCAATCAGAGTCGGAAGTCTACAACTGGTGGATGTCAGTTTCTTGGTGGCAGACTAGTGTCGTGGCAATGTAAGAAGCAGACCTCAGTCGCAATTTCAACCTGTGAAGCAGAATACATGGCAGCATCCAACTGCTGCTCCCAGGTTCTTTGGATTCAACAACAGTTGCGCGATTATGGTCTGAATTTCTCACTTACTCCTATTTGCATTGATAACACTGCTGCTATCTCAGTAACTAACAATCCCGTGAAGCACAGTAAAACTAAACATATTGACATACGTCATCATTTTATACGGGATTGTGCTGAGAAGAAGCTGATTGAGCTCGAAAAGGTTGACACGTTAGATAATTTCGCTGACTTGTTCACGAAAGCGTTTGACAAAACTAGATTTCAAAACCTTGTTGAGCTGAATGGGATGATCAATCCCGAGTAACCATGTCATATGTTTGTGTTAAAAAAAAAAACGTCACTATCGCTTAGAATTATGTCGGTTGCCTCAGTTTGAAGGACATGTCTTCGGATATGTTTGGTCCACATTTCTACTTGTAGAATATGAGGATAGCCATTAACCAGATGACTGAAAGTGATCGGGGCGGTTTATGATGTGTTTTTATTCTTTCGCTGAAAATTAGTCGATCATACTTAATTAGAAGGACACATACTAGTATGTGGTCGGTCCAGCTGATCCATTGGATCTTCGGGATATCCGTTTACCTGAAGACTTTGATTTGGTCGGGGCGATAGAAGTTAAATTTTTTCTTTTCGGGAGATGAAATTATTTTTCAAGTCTACTACTTCGTAAGAAGTACCTTTACTATGTTAACAGAAAATTGATCTAACCTTGGAAAGTGATAGATATACTGATTCTGTGTGCTTAACTAGTGAGTTATAAGGCCCAAAAGACTTTAGAACAGTCATTGTATGTCATGGTAGCTTATTATGGTGCGTAAAAGTAGAAGTGATACTAACTAAATCTACTCGATTTTATGTGGAAACTCCTTAAGAGTTATGCATGTCTTTATACATATCTTTCCGAATGATAGGCAGAAAAGCGATTACCCAGTCATACACGAGCCCGTGAGTGTTCTGATTCCCGTGAAGATAGCGTGTAAAGACGCTGCAGTGATCCAGATTCGGGACTTGCAGTTATTTTCTACTTGAAGTTGTGTATATACATGATAGATTAAAAAAAAATAAAATAAAATTTCTAGAGTTCATAATGATAATGATTATCAATCAAGACACAAGAAAGTGAACGGGAAACAGAGTCTAAGATCGAAGAGTAATTACTACTTAATCAGATACTACGGGTCAAAGTCAATTCGGGGTGACTTGGGGAAAGCCAAATACACATTGAGAATAGATAGGAGGCATCATAATCTCTGAGTTGTTGCCCACTTAAGTTTTGAGCTTAATTGAACCTAACTCGTATCACAGAAACGATGAAAACCATTTTAAGTAGATTACCTGCTTACAACCTGTTTCTTTATGTCATAATACAGCTGAACACGGATCTGTGTGACAGTCACGAAATTAGTATGATTCCTGTTCGGATCTTTTCTAAAACATGGTAGTCCCTGTCGAGACTGAAATTTGATCCCGTGTACTTTAATTTTTCAAATTTTTGTTACTTTTGTAATTGTTTGATTTTATACCTGGTTACTTGGTCTTGATCGTATCATTTAACGCTTTAAAGGATGTTTTTAAAACTTTATTGAAAATTGTTAAAAGTATAGGGGTTTGTTTTGTAAATACAGGCGAACTTGTTTATAACTTCGCCTGGAATAGGCGAAGTTATCGATAACTTCGCCTGTACTAACTTTGACCATATATAAAGAAGTTTGAAGGTCAAACGATTTATTATTTTCCAAAAACCAGCGAACTTACTCTCTGTCAACCTAAGCGAACTTATCGATCAGTTATTCTCGATCTTCTGTGTTTAACCTTACTTCGATTCAAATCAAATTAAAGGTGTGTAGGGTTCGATTATCATATTATCAATGTCTTTTGAGGTTAATCATCGGTCGTTTCGACTCGATTCTCGACCTCGTCTTTCGAAACCTTAAACACCCGATTTCAAACTTGTTTTTACGTGATAGTAAACTACTTGAACGTCTAAACTTCATAAATTCATGTATTTCGGAGTCCTCGATCTCCGAAATCATCATCTACACGTCGTTCAAAATCTCTAACTGTTGCCGATTCAAATTCGGCGAAGTTACAGTTTAGGCGAAGTTATCCGTAACTTCGCCTGAGGTTTAACTTCGCCTGATTATTGACTTTGAAACAGTTTATGAGGCGATGTTGTGATTAGGCGAAGTTATCAGTAACTTCGCCTGGACCATTTTACTTAACTATTATCAGACGAAGTTCAAGTTGAAGCGAAGTTGTTTCCCAACTTCGCCCCACCTTTAACTTCGCCTATACAGAATTGATCACAACTTCGCTCATGGTAACAGGCGAACTTGTGATTCGCTTTGACGTTTATCTAACTTAACCTGTTTGTTGCAGATATGGCTGCTGTTGCTGGAGCAGGTGGTGCAGGCGGTGATGACGGAGGTGATCACCAGAGACAGTTCTTCCCGGGTCACAACATGTACATAACATTAGACCCGGAGGCGAGCGGAGTTGATGATTTCCGCGAAATCATCACATTTCTTTTACGCTCGAGGATATTCCACGCGATTACAACAACTCTGCCAATATCCTTGTCCAATATTGAGGATTTCTGGCAGACAGTGGAATACGACTGTAGAGTCGAGCCCCCGGTGATGCGCGCAACAGTCAACAATCAGATTGTTCAGTTCTCTTCTGAACAAATCCGGGCGGCTTTACGATTTGGGAATGAGACAAGGGATGACCCAACAGAGTTTGTAGCTCCTTTCCGTGATGGAGCGTTTTTGAGAATGGGATACTCTGGTCCCTTGGGGGATACGCAGAGGAGGAAAGGATTTTTACTTGACCAGTGGCGCTTTCTCATGCATGTCATGATTGTATGCATGTCAGGGAGAAAGGCGGGCACTGATGGCATGGGCGCGACCATGCAGTCAGCGATGACTGCTCTGACTTACAACAAGCGATTCAGCTTTAGTCAGATGGTCTTTTATGAGATTGATCGTCAACGAAGAGCGATGGCGCGTGAGCGATTCATCATGTATCCAAGATTCCTACAAATGATCTTGAATCATGTTGCTCCAACGCTTCCTCAGCGCCGTCCGATCCGATATGTAGAGAGTGTGAACAAACGGATCTTCGCCCAATGTAGATCCTCCAGTGCGAGGAGCAAACCTGAGCTCCGTCCTCGACATACTCCACTCTTTGGGTACTTGATCAACCCGGGGTATGTGCCTGCTCAAGGGGACGAGTTTAGGGACCCGGCACCACAACAGGCAGGAGCACCTCAAGGTATACCTGCTGCTCCTGTTGTGTCACCGGAGGAGAACGTGGACCTTGATGCAGAATTTGGTGGTCAAGGCTTCTTTGATATGGATCGGGTGGATCCAGAGGAGAACGTTCAGGTCCCGGTTGAACGTGCTTCGACTATGAATGTTACTAGGGCAGCTACAACGGTGGCTGGCTCAGATTCTGATGATGAAGTGGCAGAGGCAAGAAGGATTATGGTAACCCGAGAAAGACTACATGGGAAAAGAAAGAGAACTGTTGATGACAGCGAGTTTGATTATGAGGAAGAGGTACAACAGTTGATCCGCAGGTCAAGAAGGGAACGGATAGGTGCAGGATCAGGAGCCGGTGAGAGCTCTAGGGTGGTACGTTTCACTCCACCAGCACTATCCGGTATGACAATGGTTCCCTCATCACTACAGGTTACAAGGCCAAGCGCTACGGGTGTTCCCGTGGTGGCTACCTCGTCTACTTTTGGCCTCCCACCCACTACTTTCCAACTTTCGAATCCTGAGATCGTTTCATTGCCGCCTCCGACCGTTACTCCATCGGAGGTCGTGGCACAATTTATAGAGTCGACTGTTGTGGCCACTGCAGGGCTATCGGTGACGATACCACCTGCGGTTACGTCTATTTCTACTTCTGAGGTCCCGGTGACATCGGAAATCCCTCCTCAGTACACTCAAGATATATCACATATGAGGTTCGATTTCGATGCAACCCTATCAGACTCTGAACGAATAGCAGCACTGGAACGGGTCGTGGCAGAGCAGTCAAGGATTAATCTTATCCAGACCCAGGCTATTCAGCGCCTAGTTACAGAGAATCAGATGCAGTCGTCCCTGTTGGTACAACATGGAAAAATCATAGATGCTTTCAAGGAGTTCTTGGCATCTCAGGGGGAGACGAGCTGTAAAGGCGACGAGTTGAGGACCAAGAGACGAAATGATAGAGACGATGATCCCAATGCATCGAAAGATGCAGGTGGTGAGTTGCCAAGAACTGATCAAGCTCTTGGAACTTCCACAACTCAGGGGGAGTCGACAACTGCAGCTGGTGGTGATGATGTGGTGGTGGTGGATGTAGAGGAGATGGATGATGTTTTGGTTGGTGATGATGATGTACTACCGAGTGATGTGATAGAGAAGATTGGTGAAGATATTGTGATTGATACAGATATAGAAGAGGGAGAGATAGTTGAGGAAAATATTGAGCATGACATTCCAGATGTTGAGAACGTAGATATGAGTAAAGAGATGGCAAGTGATGAGTCTGAATAGGAAGAGCAGCCTAGATGGAAGGAAGGCTATGCTCAGTGGTTCGTCAAAACGAAGAAACCGGCGGTCCCTACAATGTTTAAGAAGAGTTACAACATTAAAGGCTATGCTGAAGCGAAGAAAGGGATTATTTGCTGGATATATGATGAGCAGTTGAGGCTCTTCGTGATTAAAAGGTATGACGGTGTTCAGTACTTTAGAAGGATGTTAAGATCGTTGAATACACTGCCAGAATGTGAAGTGAAAGACTTAGCCAGATTGGGATTGATAAACAGAAGTGACGATAATATGGCTAGAGTCATTGGGAAAATTGTGTGGAAAGAGAGTATAAAAGAGAAGAAATTTGAGCTGTTGAAGCCACAAAAGGGAAAACTTGTTGAAGACAAGGATAGGGGTTTGAGAGCTGATGGAAAGCCTTGGATGATCATGAAGTATAAACCGATCCGGTGTTTGAAAGAAGTACCGATGAAACTAATGCCCAAGGATGTGCTTAAAGACCTGAAGTGGTGGTTTGTAGATTGTGAGACAGCTGAGGCAGTGATGGAAGACGAAGATGAACAAGAGCTGCTTAGAGTGTACGATCCGATGCACTTGGTAAACTTATCGCAAGCTGATTTGCAGGTGTTGAATGACAAGAAGATATTTTATATTTCTGCTTGGAAAGACAAAGCGAGGAAATATCAAAGAGTTGTCTCGGTTTGTGTTCGAGAAGGAGTGCATGCTTGAAGATAGAAGATTGAAGATTACAAGACACGTGTTTGAAGCTAAAGAGATGAAGCTACTGCCAAGGGGGAGTCTGTTGGTGCATGATGTCAGTAGTTCAGTGTCGAGTGTCTATAATCGTGTTAGTTAGATTTGAGTTTTGTATGTAAGCGAAGTTACTAACAAGTTCGCTTATATGGGCGAACTTGTTAGACAAGCGAAGTTAGGGACAACTTCGCCTGAACATACCAGACGAAGTTGTCGTGTCTATATAAGCCATTTGTATACGGTTTATTAAGGGGTTAATAGATTAAGAGTTTATTCGTGTATTCGAGTCAGAGAGTTTTGTATTCAGTGGTCATTGTATCACGTGTTTACGGTTGGAATACAACGTGTGTTTGGTTATCGTATCGTGTGTTAGCTCGTATTGTTTTCTATACTCGTAACGTCTTACGTAGGGATTCCGCACCTACGTAGTACGCGATATCTCGTGTAGATCCGGCTGGGAACCTACAGATATCAGCAAAACGAATTATATTCGCGCAGAAATAATGCAATGAGCTAATAACTCACCTAAGCCATCAACATGGACGACAGGCTCAGTCGCGCTGTCGGTCCACCTCTTGCTCATACCAACCCCCACCAGCGCCTCCTCGCAAATATTCTTGGCGGGGGATGGTTCAGCAGATAACTTGTTAACCCATGCGCCCGTTGGGTTCTTAAGAACATTTTCATCCGCGGGTGCCGAAGTGATCGAGCGCATGGTCATGCGGATGGGAATCACACCAGCCTTAATATAAAAAAAATTTTCAGCCCAGTCATGAAGGCTTTTGAAGGAAACAGTGCAGCACTTAACCTTCTGACTGCGCGGTATGAATGAGAACCAAGAATCTTGGATTTTTGGCTTGTAAAAATATTGAAAGCGCCGAGGGGTGGGCTCCTCACGCTGAGCTTTGCACATGAACTCAAAATGAGTCATGCGCACTAGTCCACAAGGATGGACTTGGGATATGTGAATCCCATAAAACTGAAGGAGCGCACCCATAAACCTTGTCATCGGAAGACGAAGGTTACAGTGAGTGAAAAAGTGAGAGTATAAAGAGATATAGCCGGTGGGCGGATCTACCGCCGTTTGCCCGGTCGCCGGGAGCAGACAGCTGTACTCAGGGAGAAAACCCTGAGAGGCGACGAGATTATCGAAGTCAGACTGTTTCAATTTGCAGGGAATCTCATTCCATCTCTTCACCGTTTTGTTCTTCCCCACCTCCTCCGACGAGGCCTCGGCAGCCCGTTTACCCTTGCCGGTCTTCTTCAAAGTGGACGTAACCAACGACTTTACACGGCGTTTGCTGGGGGAAATTGTGGTGTCTGGGTTATCAGACATACAATTGTGAATCAAACAGTATGGTTACTTTAAGCACGGAAATCTGGAAGCAAAGTATAAAGGCTCTTAATCGGAATGAAAATTGAAGAAGAAAGAGCTCTGAAAATAACAATGAAGATGAAGAAAAAACCACTCAAAGGCTTGCTTTTATAGGCCCAGGAGAGAGAAAGAAACAGGTAATGATCAGAGTTAGGCTCACGCGCCCCCACTCGCAGGTGCAGGCCAACATGAGTGCGACACGTGTTCCTGACACTGTATGAGGAGACATGAAAGGCCACTGTAGCACCTCGAGCACACGAAAAGTCTGACATATAACGTCTCCATCTCTGACGCATGTCAGCACCAACCAACCACGTACATGGACGATTCATTTCAACCAAAAGGATAGAATTTCGCGCAACGCACTTGTGAGAAATGAAAAAGAAAAGATAAACCCTATTAAAAAAGCAAACCATTAAGTCTAATATCTATCTTACCTCGCTCGCGCGAGACAAGACACACATTAGACTGGGGGGCTTGAAGAGGTATGCACCCGCCTTAACATCGAGCGGGGCGGGTCAACCCACAAGATATAGACAAGAGGCTTGAGATCAGGATGTCATGAAGACGCAAAGCCAAAACCTATGCGCGTGGCGCATATCACATATGCTCACGCATCACATATGCTCGCGCATATCATATATGCTCACGCATCACATATGCTCACGCATATCGCATATGCTCACGCATCACATATGGTCACGCATCACATATGCTCACGCATATCACATCTGCGCGTGGCGCATCTGCGCGTGACGCATCTGCGCGTAGCGCATATCACATATGCTCACGCATATTACATATGCTTGCGCATATCACATGCTCACGCATATCACATCTGCGCATGAAACATCTGCGCGTGTGAATAAAGAGAAGACCTCGCGCATCCCCAGGATAGGCGCATATCACACATGCACACAATCAACCACGTCCTTATCCAAATCAGGATAAGGACAACCATGATTGTGCTCATCAGACAACCTTCCAGAAGGTATCCTTTAAGGAATAAAGAATATGCTGATGTTGACAGCTGCCAATGAAGGGTGGACAACTCAGCAAAGCCCATGTGCTACCACGTGATTACACATGGGTCAGGTGAAATACCTTGGTCAGAGAATAATCAATGAAAGAGCACCAGGTGTCCTAAGGACACGTGGCGCGAAGCAATAGGAGGAGGCCAAAAAGGCCCTAATTGGGTCTGAGCCCAATCATTGGAAACCCTAATACTATAAATACCACACCACCTCCACAGTGGGAGGTAAGCAAGAAAATGTATTCTAAGTCCTTACTCACTTTCACATTCTTATCATCTTCTCCTACAATATCTTATTCTCACACCGGAGGGTTACCCCAAAGAGGACCCCTCTGTCCCTTTCTGAGGGGTAAGTTCACGGTGCTGCTCATTTTGTAGGTGGAAGAACTCATATTCCGGAAAACCATCGGTGATACAGCACACTCATACCCGAGGAACGTTGATCGTATATAAGTAAGTCGATCCACGCTTCTTCAATTATAGTGATGTTTTCACTCCAAACTTACATCAAATTAATTGTATTAGTTTCATATATCCACTATGTAGAAATACAAATATTATACAATCAACACGACCAGAAAATACAATAATGTTGACCAAAGACCCAAAAGCAATATTGTAGATAATTAGCAATATTGTAGATAATTAGAAGCAAAGAAACTGGCTTTGCAAATCGCAAAGAATATAAAATTATAAATTTGTCATAGTTTTAGTGTGGTCGTGCGAGTTTAATTGAATTAATTAGCTATTAAATCAAAACACAACCTGTTTCATGTTGAATAACACAAGAAGCGAAGGCAAGATGACTTTGTTAGAGTAAGTACCTGAGCAAGCAGTTTTTAATATAGATCAATTTAGTAGTGTGATATATATTTACAACCTTAATTGTTTATTTGTGGTGATAAGCACAAGTTTTAAATAAAACATAAATGAAACATATTTTTAGAAAATGTGTGGATAAGGTAATTACACATTCACACTTCATATCGTATCATCATACCACTAATCAATCCATGATCTCATAACCTCCTAGCATTTTGCTTGGAAATAGGAGATAACCATTTTTTTTAGGAAAATTGGATTTTAATAATCCCAACTTAACGCAGTTGGCCGATAATAATCCCAACTTTGAAAATAGCTGTCACTGGTCCCAACTTTCATACTATTTGTTTTCATTGGACATCCGTTAAAAAAATTTAACGACGTTTAGTTTTTTCCAAATTTCAAACAGATATTTTAGGGCTTTTGATCGGAATGAGAATACGAGTCGATTGATGTAAAACATACCTCTAAAAGGTGTCCAAACGACCAAAGGATGCTTCAATTCTGGTGTTTAAACTTCTAATTAACAAAAATCAAGTTGTTTGAAGCGTCATTTGGAGTTAAGTTTTACCGCAATCGATTCGTATTCTCATTCCGATCAAAAGCCCTAAAACATCAATTTGAAATTTGAGAAAAAGCTAACGTCGTTAAAAAATTTTTAACAGAGGTTCAATGAAAACAAATAGTGTGAAAGTTGGGACCAGTGAAAGCTATTTTCAAAGTTGGGATTATTATCGGCCAACTGCATTAAATTGGGATTATTAAATTTTCCTTTTTTTATTTTAATTTTGATTTTTGTCGAGTTTTTAAAATAATAAATTGTTATTTTTTGTTTGGCATAGATGATTCACATGAACTACAACTAAAAACACGGAATTTATGAAACTCAACATTCATTAAAATAAGGCAAATTGGATTTTAATAATACCAACTTAGAAAAAATAGCTGTCACCGGTCCCAACTTTCACAATATTTGTTTTCATTGGATCCCCGTTAAAAAAAACTTAACGCCGTTAAGTTTTTCCAAATTTCAAATTGATGCTTTAGGGATTTTGATCAGAATAAGAATACGAATCGATTGATGTAAAACATACCTCGAAATGGTGGTCCAAACGACTAAAGGATGCTTCAATTCCGGCGCTTAAGCTTTTGATTAACAAAAATCAAAGATGTTTGGAGCACCGTTTCGAGTTAAGTTTTACATCAATCGATTCATATTATCATTCCAATCAAAAGCCCTAAAACATCAATTTGAAATTTGGAAAAAAACTTAACGGCGTAAAGTTTTTTTTTTACGGAGGTCCAATGAAAATAAATAGTGTGAAAGTTGGGACCGGTGATAGCTATTTTCTAAGTTGAGATTATTATCGGCCAACTGCATTAAGTTGGGATTATTAAAATACAATTTGCCTTAAAATAAAGATAAAGATAACATCCCTAAGTGAACAAAAAAAATAAACTTGACAGAACATAATTTAAATCTTAACAAAACTAAACTTATATGATCTAAGAGTTAACAACAATAACTCGATTACACTTTTGGTCAGAGACACAGGGTTTTATTTATTTTCATCTTAGGATTTAAACCCGAATCAGTTTTACCAAGCTAGGCTATGTTGTCGTCGGAGTCATATTACTTCACTTTGCACCATTCTAAAAGGTTTTTGAGTCTTTTGGCATTTTTTTGAAACCCTCAAACCTATGTGGGCAACACTTTTTTAAATCCGCAGATGAGAAAGATAAAAAATAAAGAAAATCTAGTTGTCGTTTCACTCATTTCACGCTGCATAGGAGATTTGTAAAGATCCAAATTAAGATCACATAAAATGATCTCAATATAATCATAATTAAGCTTTACAAAAGTTACATTAACTAAAAAAACAATAAAAAAGAACAATTTTATACTTACGAAAGGTGAATGCTTTAGCTATTCCTTTTTTGTTTTTCATTGAGTTTTTCCTTTGCATCATGTTTTGTAAATGTGTAAATTGTTTTTCCCTAACATATAAAACAAATATTAATAGCTAACAACACGTGCAAAAGTATATAACTTATGTAACCATGATAATGTGACATTTGTCATTTTCGGTATAATTCATATTTGTACTTATATTGTAAACCTGACCCGTTTTGTCTTTCAGATCCTTCGTTATTAATAAAATAGTGTGTTTTACGTTACAAATTTGTTTCACACTTGTTGGATCACAATAACATCCATTACGGTATTTTAAAACGCTCATATGATGCTCAAAATGATTTAAAACAAACTTCAGGGACCAAACTCGCCAAGTAACAAAAACTAGTAAACAAGTTCGGTTTACGGTTTAGAGCTATTTACGGTTAAACCGAGGCTAGTCTCTTCAAACCCATAACCATAGAACTTCATAACTATGATAAACAAACTAAAATGAGAAGAAGTTAAGCATGGTTAATATGTATAAACAAGTTATAGGATTTGGTTTATTTCAGAAGTATTCTTATGGTGAGAAGTGCGAGAAGAGATTTTAACCAATCAGAAGTTTTCTATTTAATTTTGAATTATTTAATTCTAGAAAAATATTAATAAAAGGTTTAGGAGTTTCTTTTTGTAATTAATACTAATTAATGTTAAGTTATAAATGACTATAATTTAATATTTATTTTTTAATTTGATTTAATCTTCAAAAAATACATAAAACAAAACCACCATACTCATACTACAAAAAAATTAAATTAACCATCATAAAAACAAATACTTACACAAATCATAACATTAACCTACACATAAAAAAACTAGTTCATATAATCACCTACACAGATCACAATATATATACATGCACATAACTAGTTCATGGTACCATACACAAATCACAATATTAACCTATATATATAAATTTGCTTCATGTTATAGCTTACCCATTTGTATTTACCTACGCGAAAAAAATTATTCATGATATCACATACAATTAATATTATTAACCTAAAGTTGTAAAATATTCGCAATGCTGGAATACATCATGTTTTTTATTTTTATTTTAATCTCTTTTATGTGTAGGCAATACGAGTTATGTGTAGATGAATATTCTTTATATGCAGGTGAAAATATGATGAACTAGCAATCTGTGTAGGTGAATACGAGTTACATATTGATAAAAATAAAAATAACTAACAATTTGTATAATTAAACATAAGCTATATGTAGATTATTGTGTTACTTGTGTACGTGATCAATTAATTACAATTCACATACATATACATTTATTTTCATATGTAGGTACGTAAAAGAAAATTCAAATAAATCTTATGAAACCATGAATGCAAATAATTTTCTCTCAATTATATTTCATTAAAATTATTCTAGATGATATTTTATATAAAAGTCAATTTATCTTTTTTAAGATTTATAACTTTCTACAATATTTAATATGGAGAATTAGAGGAGTAATTAGTGGAATTAATGTTTTGAAAAACTAGAAGATAATCAATGGTTGAGATCGACTTCTCGCACTTCTCGCTATAATATCACTTCTCGCATGATCCATCCCTACAAGTTCTATAGTTATATATACATCAAGAACACGAAGTCCTCCATGTAGCCTTGCCTTACGAGGCCCGAAACTCAACCGAACGAGGCCGGAAAAGTAACCACCAAAGGTAACAAGGGGTGCATATTATATATATGTTGTGTCATATGATTCAAGTATTAATTTAGACTAAGATAAACAAACAAAAATGAAAAACTTCATCAGTTTGACTTTGAAAGTCAAACCCGACATAAACATGAAAATAACCTTGAATGATCTTTGAATTTGAGTGAGGAAAGAGTTTATCAGCAGGGATTAATGTGGGAAAGAGTTGGGTATTTATAGGATAAGCTTAAATAGGTTAAACAAGTGATTTAATGGGAAAAAACCGGATTTAATGGACAATAGAACCAACAAACAAACATAAACAGCATGTCTGTCTGCTGCTGTCATCGCGCCACACGATCATGTGTGGTCTCCCCCATCGCGTAGCGCGATGGGGTGAGCTGGTGGATTTCTCAAACTTTCAAAAATGACAGTTTTGGCCCCTGGAGTTCATTTTAAGTGTTTTTAACGCGTTTTAAGGATCGAAAAGGATGTTTTTGAGACCCAACAAGTGTAAAACAATATTGTAACATAGGACCCGTCATTTTGATTATATCATAAGTTTCGGTTTAAAAATGGGCCGGGTTACATGTTAAACGAATACAAAAACAAATACAATCGAGACCCGAATTTAACGAATGTCACCATAAATAAATTCCTAACACCCCTAAAATTACTTTTGTGTCATAGTTTAATTCATAAAGACTTTGAAAGTTTGACATCCAAATTCAATGAAAGTTATTTTTTTAACTTTGTGTGCTGTGTCCCACACTCCCACAACTGAACCAAGAAACTTATTATTACTAAACTTAGTATTTATTTATTCTTTTTGAAAGAAAGAATTTCATTAAACGGTTAACCGAAGTAGCAAGACGTTACAACGTGACAAACAAAGTCAAGACCAGCCGAGGCATACGTTACACAAAATCAAAATTACACCAATGAATCTTAACTAAATATTAAACTTAGATCAGTTTTTAACACAAAGTAAGCCTAAGGTCTTGATTTATTGAAAGATAGAACCCGACGCTGCCTTCTTGAAATTGTGGATGGCAATGTTTCTTGCATTCCAAATAGCCCAGCAAGCCACTCCCAACACTGATTGCACCATCCTTTAAAGAAATACGAGACACTTGCACAAACTCGTGAAAACCAACAAATCTTTAACAGACTAAGACAAAGAAAGGTGATAACCGACTCCAATTCGCGATCCACTACTAGAAAAAATGCTTTTAACGACACGCGTTGCGTGTCATTAAATGGTACAGATGACACGCAAATGCGTGTAGTTGATAGCCCCGTCATAAACTGAAAATGACACGCAACCGCGTGTCATGATTAATGACATGCATTAATGACAAAAATTTATGACACGCGTTTATGACACCAATATACGACAAACACTTTTGCATGTCATAGTATATTTATTTTTCAAACAATATATATTGCTACTTTTTTTCCATAACTACTAATTTTTATATTAATGACACAATTATATAGTAAAAACTAGAAAAATTATTCATTTCATTTCTTTATTAAACATTCTACATCAAAATATTACAAATATCCCCAAGTTAACTAAAATATTGAATAATAGTCAATACAATACATATCACTACCAGAAAATAAACTATGTCGTGTAACTCGACCAATCTTCTCGAACTTCATCAAAATCTGCCCCCGTGTATTCCTCTTTGCCTCCCCCAACCTAAGAAGAAAAAATAAAAAAAAAGTTACAAAATTTGATCATGTCAAAACGTATTAGATTAAAATAAAGCAATATAAACATAAGCAAACATGCAAATTACCCTTACGTTTCCACCCATATGGACCACTTCAAGCTCAGATGTTGCAAGTCATACCAACATTTCTATCATTAAAGTTACACAAAATGAGGACTCGCATATTTATATAAATCATCAATAATACTACAGTACATAATTAACTAGACAAGAGAAGAAAACAAATACTTATACCCTTATACCCATATGATTTACCAACATTCCAAAATAATCGATATGTGCTTGGCAGTTGGTTTGTTGGTAGGTATCCTTTACAGGCCAAAGTGGATAATTTGGTTGGTAGCTGTTTAACACATAACTTAATGGTTTCAGAACCCTACCTGGTTGACCAGACCCTGAACGATTAAAATATACATCATTTAGCAACTAATAAAAACAAAAGATATACAAATTGAGGGATATGAATATGGCGTGGTACCTGAATTAGCGCTGAAGCCATTGTGTTCTCATGTAACATCCCGAAATTTCCAAAATGATATTAATTATATTACTTAATAATAGAGGGAAAGTTTACTCGGGTTATCGGGAAATAAATAAATAGAGTAGGAGTTGGTATGGGTCGGGCTAGTGTTGGGTAATGGATATGGGTTATGGACTTGGGTTATGAAAGAAGGAAGGAGAGTCCATGGGCTTAAGCCCATGATCCCTAAATATAAATACCATTAACCACCATTTAATCCTCATTCTCACATATTCCATACACCACCAAAACACACACAACACCATCTTATAACCCGAACCAAGATCCGAAGGCGAAAACCCGAGCTTGTTGGTGCTGGAACGTCGTGACGGACCAAAACAACATCAAGGCTTCCGTGTTCGTAGTTCGACTCGTTCAAGGTACGTTTATAGTTAGAAATCGTTCGTGTAGGTTCGGGTTGATTTGAGAAATGATAGATCTGAGTTTGTATGGTAAAAACGAATCCAACAAAGCTAATCTTACTGAAAATGGTTATGATTTGATGGGTTAATCGATTGATAAAAAGAACCCGTAACCTATATGCCTAAATCGCACCCTTTAAACATCGATGTTAGGTCAATTTGATGATTGGGGTTTGTAGGCGCTGGTCAGACGATCCCGTGGGTACCTAAATCGAGTTATTTGGTTAAGAAACGAAGGTGATTAAGGGATTTAAGAACGAACAGTAGCTGCAGACGACAACTTCGCCTGCAAGCTAAGTTCGCCTGATGAACTTCACCTGCAAGCCAAGTTCGCCTGATGACAACTTCGCCTAAAGCCAAGTTCGCCTGATGACAACTTCGCCTAAAGCTAAGTTCGCCTGATGATAACCTCGCCTAAAGCCAAGTTCGCCTGATGACAACTTCGCCTAAAGCCAAGTTCTCCTGATGACAACTTCGCCTAAAGCCAAGTTCGCCTGATGACAACTTCGCCTAAAGCCAAGTTCACCTGATGACAACTTCGCCTAAAGCCATGACAACTTCGCCTAAAGCCAAGTTCGCCTGATGACAACTTCGCCTAAAGCCAAGTTCGCCTGATGACAACTTCGCCTAAAGCTAAGTTCGCCTAAGGTTTAACTTCGCCTAAAGCTAAGTTCACCTAAGGTTTAACTTCGCCTAAAGTCAAGTTCGATTAGAGAATAGATTAAAACGATAAGTAAAAGTAAGCTAATACTAGGCCACCAGATTAGATCAGGCGAGTATTGATACGTGTAACTTATACAGTCAGCCAAGCTCAGTTAAAGAAGGGATTTACAACTATCAGAGGAAGAAGCAGAGTTCAGGTGAGTTTCTAGCCCCATTCCTTGTTATGTTTTCGGGGCTGTGTGCATACTCGATGTGTTTGTTAATACATTTATCCTAAGTGATAAGTGTATGCCATATGTGATATATGTGATGGATATGAATGATTGTTTGTCGGTACGCGAACGATCTTCGGATATTGCGCGTACTGTCAGGTTAAAAAATAAAGGTACGAATATTATATATCGAAGATGTATGAATATTACAAATGAATACTTGTCGGGGCGTGAACGATCTTCGGATATTGCACGTAATGACAAGGGGTATGGTTGTTAAATGAAGGATGTAAAGAACGCCTAGAGTGTTCTTATGCTATAATGTAATTATTGTATATGTGAAGTATGTGTATACAGGTACACGAATGGTATGTGAGTTCTACGTTCGACATAGTAAGTTAGGATGGCAAATCCCTCTAACTTCTGTTGGACATAGACTTGGCAGGTGATGGGGTAGTTAAGGACTGCGAGCCTTATACGTGATGTAGATGATAGATGTAAACGTAGATAGGGACGGTGGGCCTTATACGTGTTATAGGAGATAGACGCCAACGTAGATAAGGACTGCGGACCTTATACGTAACGTAGATAAGGACTGCGGACCTTATACGTAATATAGATAGGCGTCAGCACATGAAAGGACTGTGGACCTTATACGTGCTTTAGCATAGGGGAGGACTGCGGACCTCGTACGTGCTATGAATTAGGTTGCAACATAGGGAAGGACCGTGGACCTTGTACGTGTTGTGGATGTATGATGGTATAGGGAAGGACCGCGGACCTTGTACGTACCATGAATGGTGAACATAGGTAAGGACTGCGGACCTTTTACGTGTTCACGATCGTGAGTACAGGTATAGACGGCGGACTATGAACGTACTCTCGGTAGACTGAGGTTAGTGATTGTAGATATGTATGTATGTATATGTATTGTATGGCGTCCGATTAACTAGAACTCACTCAGCGTAGCTGACTTTTAGTATGCACGCAGGTGAGTAGGATGAGGCAGCTCGCTTGAGGAGACACGTGGCACTGAATAAGAGGCTGGCATCGGAAGACTCAAGACGTTTAAGTTAAATGTTTCGATTATTTTGAAAGACAAAATGATGTTTTAAGACAAGACGTGTTTTGTTATGAAATGTTTTATGAAAGTTTTTATATTCTTCGAAAGTTTTAATGAACTCTGATTTGTACGAACTGTGTTTATGAGTAAATCCGACGCTAAAGTAGGGCTACCGGGTTCGGGGCCTTACATCTCATTCATGGATATGACTCCCTACAAAGGCGCCACATACCTGCTAATGATATTATTAACAAGACTTGTTTGGTTTTGTCCGCATAAACAAAGCCAAATTCAAATGCAATTCATAATAGGTGTTATATTAGATGCTAAGAAACAAATAAATATTAGTCATGGATTAATTTAAGTGTACGCATAAACAAAACCAAGTTCAAATGCAATTCAGAAAAAATGTGTTGTATTAGGTGACACGAAACAGGCAATATATTAGTCACAGATTAATTTAAGCATAAAAGAACTTCATTTTGCACCAAATATTAAGACATTTAAGACAGTTGTTGCTGCATGTTGCAGAAAGGGTAAAACTAAACCTAAAACTGCTTTAACATGTGGAAAGAGTAAAGAGCTAAGAGCTAGCATTGTGTTAAAGTAACATGACATAACATGATTTGGTTAATATACTTACATAACAGCTAAATATTATCTGTTGATCTAAGACCATGTTATATCCAATTTGTTGCATCAACATATCATATCGTATCTAGTTAAATATACTACACAAGCTTGGGCCGAGCTTACGATCGTTTTAAGATTTTCCCCAAAACTACATAAAAATAATTAAAAACATCTATAAATTAAATAATAAATAATCTGTGAGCCGAGCTCGAGCTTGAAAAAAGAACTAACGAGCCTAGCTCGAGCTTTAGAAAAAAATGCTTTAGCTTTCACAAGTCAAAACGAGCCTAGTCCATCAAAACGTTAAAAATTGTAATATTAGAATACTTAACTTGTTATATTCAATAACAGTTCTCGAACTAATCCATCATATTTGACTTTTTAGTTTCTAAGTACATAATTTATGCTTTTCATTTGTTTTTTTATTAATTTTAACTTTTTTCAATATCAAATTTAAACCAACAATCCCTATGTACAAACTACAAAGTATACAGACAACAAGTCCCTTTGCTGGAATTGCTCGCATTCTTCCGGTCCACAACCCTATTCGCTTTTTCACAAAATTAATACTTTCACCTTTTCAGTTTCCAACTAATTCAAATGATTAATTGTTTGATTTGTTATATTATCTCAAACCCGATACATACCCAGAACCCGTCGTTTTACCAGATACCCGACAGGTAATTACCCGAAAATACCAAACAGGTTTGGGACGGGCTTTAACAATCGAGTATGGGTTCGGGAATACCTAGACCTGTCCCAAACCCGACCCATTGCCATCCCTAAAGCGAGCCGAGCGGCTCGGCTCGTTTACTCCCCATACTCTTACTCTTATACCTGTTTCATACATTTTCCTCAAAACATATTTTAATTTCCTCAATACTAGGGCCTGTAACAGTATGTCTACACTACAATCACAAACTAATGCACAATCAATTGAAAATTTAACATAAACAAACTACATAACTGAACATAAAACCCTAAGTTACGCCTATTTCATTGATTCGCCAAAATTAGGGCTTGAAACACTTAGTTAACATAACAATCACAAACTAGTACAAAATCAATATAATAAGATCAATATTCATATGGTATAGAGAACGAAGTTCACCTTGAGGTCAATATTGGAGTGAGAATAAAGGGGGTGGTTGAACTTGGGCGGTTCACCTCGAGGTCAATACTAGAAACTAAAATGGCAACTGAACTTGGGCGGATTATGAAACCCTAGCTTCGAGAAGGTGGTACTCATGGAGAAGATGGCCTGATTTGGTGCTGAGAAACCCTAAGCATCTTGTTTGTATACCTGGATAGTGGATATAACTTGGAAGTGATTTTGAGAGATTTTAAGAAGTATTTTAGGCGGGTTTTCAATTTTTCATTTGGAATGCAAGACGACACGTATTTTCCTTTTTTTTTAAATCATGACATTTAATAAATGACAAACAAAAATAAGTGTCATAAATCTTTTAAGTTTTAAAAAATATGACATTTTATTAATGACACGCACATTTGCAAGTCATAAATCAACGCGTGTCATTAAAAGCATATTTTCTACTAGTGATCGCTGACTAAACTTAGTATTAATATGTAGTAGGGGTGTGCATGGGTCGGTTTGGGGCGGTTTTGGGTCAAACTCATAACCATAACCGATATGTCAATTAACAGATAACCTTAACCATAACCGATCCGTTATGGCGGTTACGGTTAATCGGTTTTTAAGGTTATAACGAGTCGGTTATGGGTCGGTTAACCATAACCAAAAACAATGTATTGGGCCTAAAAGTTTGGCACCAAATATTAAAAAAAAACTAACATGATATAATTCAACAAAATATATAATTCATAATATTAATACCAAATATTAAATCTAACGGAGTTTAAGTTAATCTGATAACAAAGTTGAACCGAAAACATCAAAGTGGTATAATCCGACAATATGTTTACTAAAAGTAAATCCCAAACTTATTGTTAGTTAAGTAAATGGGTCGGTTCGGTTATGGCGGCTTTGGAAGTATCTTTAGGCAAAACCGACCCACATTTGGCGGTTTTCAAAAATTCATTAAAACCGACCCACCGGTTATGATGATTATCGGTTAAAATCGGTTCGGTTATGACGGTTATGGTTCGGTTAACGGTTATGACGGTTAAGTTGCTCACCCCTAATATGTAGGGTTAGGCTAATGTACCCCCCTGGTTGCTTGTCATACCCCCCCCCCCCCCCCCCCCCATTTGGAAAAACAAACTTTTATATTAACCATTGAAATCATATAATTACCAAATTAGCACAAAAGTAAGAATTTTAATATTATTTTTTTTACAAGTTGCGTTTTCTTTTTATGATTTCAAGTTTAGGGTTCGGGTTTAGGTTTTAGGGTTCGGTTTCGGGTTTTGGCTTTCGGTTTTAGGGTTTAGGGTTTGGTTTCGGGTTTAGGGTTCGGTTTTGGGGTTTCGGGTTTAGGGTTTAGGGTTCGGTTTCGGGTTTAGGGTTTAGGGTTCGGTTTCGGGTTTCGGGTTCGGTTTCGGATTTAGGGTTTAGGTTTTAGGGTTTAGGATTTCGGGTTTAGGCTTTTGGGTTTAGGGTTTTGGTTTATTTTGTAAAAGATAAAGTGGTAAAATAAGGATATTATAAATATATATACTACTAAAATTAAAAAAAGATATTATAAATATTTATAATATTAATATTAAAAATATTAAAAAAATAAATTAATACTAATACTTAATAGTTTTTAATTTGATATATGTAGTAAAGATATCAAATGAAAGTAATGTTGTAGGGACTAATATATATATAAATAATGTTAAGAGCTAATTGTAATTTATGTAATAAGTTCAGGGGGGGAGTATATTTAGTAAAAATGGAGTAAGGGGGGTATGTTTAGCAGCACCCTAATATGTAAGTTACCGATAATAATTTAATACTTCATTATTTTGATATAGTTTCTAATCATAAATCATATCAAAATGATTAGCTTCATTCTTCTTTCCAGTTTATCCAACGCAGTGCAAATTTATCCTAGTTTTTAGCTTGTAAGGAACACCAGAATTGTAGCTTCAATATTTAATAGACCAAATAATATGGTTTATTTTTTCTTTCTTTTATTTACACCACCAATGTTACAAAATTGGATATAACATTTTTACCTTATTTCTGGGATTCCTTAAGTTGTCAAATATTTCACTTTTTTTTTTTTTACTTTTAAATTGTCAACGTAGTATAGACATAAACTTGTTTTCTCCAATTTGGTTTTACACTTTTAAAAGAGAATTATGATTCACAAATATGATTACACAGAGACAAAGACGTACCTCATATACACTAATACACAAATGATTCAAATGCTTATCTCAGTAGTCGTCACTCTTGAATTTACATGTGTATGAGTACTCAGATTTATATTAATGATAAGAGTTAAATGCCATTTTAGTACCTGTGGTTTGGTCAACTACGCAACTTTAGTACCTATTATTTATTTTGTGCAAATGGCTACCTCAGTTTAAAATAACTTGCCATTTTAGTAATTTTTTCTAACCCCGTCTATTTTGTCCGTTAAGTCAGGAGTATTTACGTAATTTTCATTATTATTTATTTTATTCTTTTATTTCTTTTTCCCCATCATCTTCCTCGCCCAACCATCCTTTACTAGCCCTAAAACCTCAAACTCACTTCAATCTCACACACCATTTACTCAATTCAATCCAATCCCGTTATGCAAACCCACCTTCTGCAATCTATATAAAACAGAATAATCACACTTTTATGTATTCATTATCCAAATCACAATGCCGATTCACATGGCGTCCACCGTGACTCCGGTCAACCACCAACTTGAAGGTGGTGGGCGTGTTTATGTCGCCACCGCAACAAAGCTGACCGACGCCTGCGGGTGCTGGCCTCCCGCCAATTGTTGGATGACAACAGCTGGAAGAAGTTGTTGTGCCGCCGGTGGTGGTGGGTGGCAAAGCAAAGACGGGACAACAGCTGCCACCGGTGGTGCCATCTCCACCCGTTCATGTCTTAAGGATTTGCTAATAATTAGCTTGTTGGATCAATCTTATTATTATTATTATTATTATTATTATTATTAGTATTATTATTATTAATGTGTAATGTGTTGTTAATAACAATATGATTATGATGTTTGCATATGTATGCTATTTTTTCTTATGAATTGAGTAAATGGTGTGTGAGATTGAAGTGGGTTTGGGGTTTTAGGGCTAGTAAAGGATGGTTGGGTGAGGAAGATGATGAGGGAAAAAGAAATAAAAGAATAAAATAAATAATAATGAAAATTACGTAAATACCCCTGACTTAACGGATAAAATAGACGGGGTTAGAAAAAAGTAATAAAATGGCAAGTTATTTTAAACTGAGGTAGCCATTTGCACAAAATAAAGAATAGGTACTAAAGTTGCATAGTTGACCAAACCACATGTACTAAAATGTCACTTAACTCTAATGATAAACAAACCCTATTAGTTCTTTGTCTTGGATAATAAAATCTATATACTTTATTCAATTTAGGAATGCTAAATTACGATTTTTATTTCAATTAATTTTTTATAGCTAATTTGTTTTTTTTTCATATATTCTACCTCGTTCTTTATCATTCTATTATTTAATATTAAAAAGGATTGGAAAAGAATATATATATATATACACTATGTGTGTGTGTAATTTTTGACTGGCTAGTGACCAACGTGACCATGATTAGTGACCTCAGGTCACTACTGGAATGAGGAAGGAGGGTGCGGTGTTTATTGTTCTCATGCGAATGAGGGGCTTTCACGTACATAGGATCAGTAAGGGTTGCCCATTAACCTATACCCACGAGCTTTAATTATTAAGATAAGGTTGAAGAAACTATTGTAAATATAGGTGCAAGTTTACAAGGTCCCCCTCTCTCGTAGATGTGTTCTTTCCATTTTGAGTTAATAAAAGTTCTTTTTATAAAAGTAACATATTTTTATATACAAATGTTTTTTTTCTTGTTATAGTTAATTAAAACCTATATATATATATATATATATATATACTAACAGATATCTTTAAACCTTATTTCCGAACCAAACATCATCGTGATGAATAAATAAAGAATTAATCATGTATTTAAAATATTAAATAAAAACACCAATTCTTCAAAACCATATCATATATGATATGATATGATATCAATCCTTGTTATAAGGAATACTTATTATTCATTTTCACTGAGTTAGCTTTGCATATTGAACAATAAGACAAATGGATTAAGCCCTGTAAGTCGATGAAGCAAACAAACAAAAGCATGATGAGCTGAATAATTTGAATAAGAAACACAAATGACAAAACCATAACGCCATAGATGAAACTTCTAGATAGCTACAATTATCATGTAAAGGAAACCAACAACAGTACTCATTATATCTTAACTAACGAAACCCTAATGGCCTAATGATTAATGATTAACTAGCTGCATGCCATGAAATGCTTGCTTTATGCTTACAACCGGAGTGTAAGGTCGACATCGGGACGTTCCGCCGGCGGAGGTGTACCGACATTGGGCCCACCTTGGAATGGATGTTCGTACCCGCACCAGCTGTAGGCGGTCGTGGTGTCAATGTTTGTGTCCGGAGGAGAATGGTAGTGCTTATCGTTGGCGGTGGTGATGTAGGTATGGCGAGCGGCGGCTCGTTCACGTTTATGTGCGTTTTGGTGTCCGCCGAGTGCCTGAGAAGTGTAGAACTGACGAGGACAGTAGAGACAGGTGAACAACCTCGGTGTAGTACAAGGTTGTTGGTTTGGTCGGTTGACGGCGGTGGAATGCAGGTTCAGGAAATCATACAACCCTTGATCCGCCATTGATGATGTTAATTAGAAATAGTATAGTAATAATAATAATGATATATGATAATTAGAAGAGAATGTTTGTTAGGGTTTATATAGACAGAATATATATGGAGTGAGTGACTCAGGAGTGTTTTATTTATTTGTCTTTATCTGCAAAGGCCTATGATTGGTTCAGTAACAATTTAACAAACAACCTTTTTCAATATTAATATTATAATATATTTAAAATTACAAAATTATTACACTATTATTTTTATTTTGCTCATGTTGATTATATGTGTCATTTTAATTGAGTGCGGTGGTTGTGAAATTGTGAATGGTGGCACCGCCACATTCTCCTGACGTACTGACACCGTACGTACGGTTCTAACCAACCACAAAATACCATTTTCTTTGTCTCCCCATTCATTACATGACACGTATAAAACTACACTAAGAATATGTATGTTTTGTATACTTTATATGAAAATTTGAACGTAAAAATACATGTATATATATATATAATGTATTTATGTGGATTATATGGGGCAAAAAAGGGACGTAAAGGAGACAGGGAATAACCTAAAAGTGGCTATAGGAAATATGATGATGATGACACCTTAATATTCTGTCAGATAATGTGATATCAAATTACTAACTTACACCATGCATCCATTTTTATTAATAATGAAATCAACTTCTGAAAATGGCAAATTCGGGGGTGATTTGTCATGTGTTTTGCCATCTAAGTTGTTTATGAAGATCAAAGGGAGCAGTTAACTCTAAAAATTATAAGCTATGATGTTCTTGAACTCTCTTTGACTTGTATTGCAGCAATGTATTTATACAAAAGACTTCAGGTTGATGCACTATATATAAGTAGATATTTTTTAAAATACAAGTTATTATATTATTTGGAACGGATTTGGGTTTTAATTTACTAAAGTTTACCTATATCACAAGTTTGAGTCGATTAAAGTTTTGGTAGTGTTATTTACTATCAAAATAGAATGCCACGAAGAAATTGGTCCAAGAATCTTAGAAACTACAATTTGGACTAAAATGGAGGTAGATATAGGGGTGTGTAGCGGTGCAAGATGAATACATAATGTCTTGTTGGAATTAGTAGCGCTAAAGGTGTCTACGGGTTAAATCTAACATAAACTTGAAAATTTTACATGAATCAAAAATCATGTCACATATGAACCCAAATACGACACATGTATTCATAGGTTGACAAGAATACACTGTTTAACTAGAAAAGAATGTTATCTACTATTTTTAATACTTTAAAGTGCTATACTTACGTTCTATGTTTAATTTTTTTATATAGTTATGTTTAATCTATGTCAACTTAATTTAAGCATTTTTTTTATATAATTTTAGATTATTACATAAAACACATTTTAGAAACTTAAGAAATATATAAATCGGTTAAGCAGATCAGCCACAAACCCGTTGGGTGGACACGAGCACGACTCTTTTAGTTAAACGTGTTTTCGGGTTACCCCCGAAACTAACACAAACTCGTTTTGACTGATCCAAACCCGTAAATTTCAATATGTTAGATTCGTGTTGTGTTTTAAACATATTGGTATCGTAATAGAAACTCACACAATCACACCCTTACCAGTCAGTTTGTTAAAGGAGCGCCATATATTGACAATGTGGGCCTGCTTATGCTCAAGAACTTGCTTATAAAAGTGATTGTGTTTTGTCAAACCATATAAATAAATTATAAATCGAAACGTTAGAGCCGTGCTAAAAGTTGTTCTTAAACCTTGAAAGAATATAGTTTTATTGTCTTGTCTACATGGGATAACTTTAACTGACCTTAATTAGTTAATTGAAGTTGCTAAATAGTTATAGTTGAAGAGCAAGTGAGTTGTGTAAGTTGTACGTAGAATACATATATTGTATTTATGATAGTATAATAAGTGCACATTAGATTAAGTGTTTATTCAATTAATTAAATTCCAGTGTCAATCTACTTCGTTTGAATTGTTTTGAACGATTGTATGGGGTGAGATGATGGTCTAAAGTTTAGAACTAATTATAAAGTGTGTGCTTAAACATCTTATCATATAGAGAAGTAAAGCTTAGATCTATTATTGATGAGAATAAGGCCATGAGGTATACTCTAACCCCAACATAGGTTAAAATGACATGACACTTTAAAGATGGATTAAACCACTCCCCACTTGTGTTAAAGTTGTTAAAAAGGGGTATTGGATATGCTTTTAACGGGTTAAAATGCAAAGAAAAATATATTAAATTAACAATTAATAGGAGTGAGATGAAGTTAAAAAGATTAAATCATTTCCTTTGAGTGAGATGGAGTGAAAGAGAGAAAAATAAGTGATATTGTGCTTATGTGGAGTTAAGATGGGTTAGAGTATACCCCATGGCCTAAGAGTATCGCGCTAATATAAGATACACTTAAAGAAGCACTCTATTAAATGAAATAAATATCTTAATGCATGGTATGTATGTTCGAACATTTGTTTCAATTGTTATTTCAAACTAAATTATGTTTTCACTTCTCTTTATCGTCACCAGGTTGTTAGACTGGTGTATTGTATGTCTCTAGGTAGGAAGACAGTCGGATCAAGTGAAGGGACTTAGAAGTGAAGATTTTGATTTTATACAGGGAGGGAATGTTGATAAGTGATAAGAAATGTGATATGTTGTGACTTAACATCTGTATATGAAGGTTGAAGTGGTGAGTAGTCTAGACTACACTCTAGACACCAGTCGGTAGGTTTAGATCATGTGGAAGAAAACTCAACTCAACTCCTTTACTGAACACATGTACATTTCTTTTTTGTTTCTTTTAACGAACATGACAATAACTTTTTTTTTCATCCTTGTAAACACCTATACAATCCATTTATAAAATAGAATTGTATGTTATGTTAACTATTCGATACATATAGAAATAGTTATCTATCAGTCGAACCTTAATATATCTTTACCCTTTTATCTCGCATGATAGTATTAAAGAACATACCTTAAATAAACAATAAATAATACATGAATCTAATTCGATTATATGATTTTTAATTTATGTATGTTTAAATGCTTTTGTGTACACCCATTATAACTTATACGGACATATATATAGTAATCGAATTTGAGTGTTTATCTTTCATATTCATATATTCGTCAACACGATTTTATGAAAAGTATACATACATCATATTCGAGAATCGAGTATCTGTCTTTGAAAGTTTATATCACTAAAAGATGTTTTTTTTCTTCTGTCATATTAAATTATATGAGAATGAGATATGAGTATATGTTTTTAAGATACGTATATCTGTAAAAAAATGTTTTTTTAAATATATGAATCAATCAAGTATATGCATTTTAGATTTTTGTATCACTAAAAATTGTGTTTTCGTCCGTCATATAAAATGATAAAGGATGGAAACACGAGTATATGTTTTTTTAAATGCGTGTGTTCGTAATAAATAATTATGTCTACCCATATTAATTATCATGTGATTACTAATGGGGTTGGCTCATCGGCAAAGACAAACCATTTAGACTACCCATAGTTAAAACTTTACACACAGTGGCGTAAAACGCCAAGTGAAGTCCAATCAACATTATAGAGTTTTGTAAAAAAAAGTAGTCAAAACTCTTGAGTAGTCATTATTCAATTACACATGACCTAATGGTCTAGTGGTATGATGTCCATCATTTAAAATGAAGGTGATGGGTTCAAATCCTTGCAAGTGGAAGGTTATAGGGGGGTTTTGGTGCAAATAACCATTACTCTGTTATTTTTTCTATTTTGCATTTCTTATTTCTTTAATAAAAAGTAAAGAAATATTATTTCATTAAATATATAAAAAAATTGAGTTTTTTTTATAAACTCGCCATTACCAACCGATAGTTTGACCAAAGTCTTCCCTTTTCCAACAATGTGTACACAATGTTAACACCCAAAACGCCTGCGCGCGAGGGGGGGGGAGGGGGTGGTCTTGGTGTTTTGGTCCAAACGTTGCCCTACAATGTCTGAGTACTGGTGGTCTTAAGAGCACCAAGGGGTTGGGAGGTCTTGAGTATAACCCTTCTAGATGACAGAAATTAAACATTCAACAACAAAGAAAATTACATGAATTATGTTTTGAGTAACCAAGCTTTCAATTTTTGTCCCAAAAATGCATATTCCCCTGTGATTTTCCATGTTAAAGGGTACATCGCGTACTTCGAATTTATAGCTTATGTATATGTATATGTATGTACGACTAGAAAGTCATGTATCTTCAGTGAAGGAAGACTGGATCATTGTGATCTCCAGTTGGGTTTTCCCTAAAGCTAGAGATAACTTGGAGTTAGGTCAGCTAACGGTGATCTTTTACTATTGGGTCACCCCATACGGAGTAACTAGGCGTTGTAATTTTGTTTGCCGTTAAAAAAAAAAGTTATGCATTTTATAACATTTATTTTTGCAGATTCATTCACGGTTTCCAAAATATTGAGAATTTTCATCAGTACTTACATAACAACCAATCTATAATCACACAAAATCACATACCTACAAACAAGAATAATATATCATAAGACAAAACAAAATCTCTATATATTATATATATCTTATAGTTGTAGAGTTAAATCCAAACTGAACAACATATGGATCATTACCATCATATTACATACCACCTTCTACGAAAACTAACCAAGACGAATAATCATTCGACCAATAAAAATTTAATATGCTCAACAAGACTCGGATATCATCTTCAATTTCACCTGCAATCCTGCATCCACACAATTAAATAAAAATTGTAACTTAGAATAACAATACTGTAGCTAAACTTGATGAGTAAATATACCTTAGATATGAGCCATGTGGGCGGTTGCTAGTGAACCGGGGGTGAGAGGTGGGGAGGGTGCTTGTGTGGTGTGAGGCGGCTCGGGAACATGTAACGAACTTATGGTTCTTTGATGGACGGAAGGTATGGAGAAGCTTCTAGAAACAAGCAATGGAGGAGTTGGAAGGGGAGATGCAGCACTTGATGCCAAAATAGGTCTTTTATTTAGTGGTTGTGAAGAGCTTTCTTGATTTTTAAAAAACAAAGGTGGCGGCATAGGTCCAATCAAACCGCCAGGTTTCGATAAGGTTGATGAAGTACCGCCAGTGGAACCCGGTGGCCGCGGAAGTTCATGAAGCTCACTTATCTTAGGTGAAGTTAAAGTAGGTGGCGACACACTACGCCCAGATACGTTTTGACCTATGGAAGATGACATCATCTTACCTGAAAACGACTTGCTTGGTGTTAACGGGCCAGAGTAAGCTTGTCTTTTTGCTGCTTTCTGATGTTGGGCGAATGAGAAACGTTCTGTCAACGGGGTGGGTAGTTGATTAGAAGAACTGGTGGCATTTTCAGTTGACCGGGCGGGTTTTAAAGCAGATGTTGATGTATTGTCAGTACCAATATCTTTTTCATGTTTTTCATCTGGTAATGGGTGTTGCAAGGCAGGCGTTGGAGGTGTTTTTGAATTTGAAGTTTTGGTGTCAACAGGAGGAGGGAGGACATAAGAGTAATATTTCCGGGCAGGTTGTAAATCTTTAGGCGGTTTTCCGGATGAGTCGGTCTTCTCTGGGTATAACGGGGCAGAATAGCTGCTCACTCGGCCTTGATACTTATTAATATTTACCTGTATAATTAAGGAAAATATTTAATTTGAAAAAATTATATTGTAATTGTGATTTTTGATCAGTGGAAATCGATGTTGCTTACCTCAGAATCTGCTAAATTTGGAACTTGAGGATATGTAGCATCCACTCGGTCCAGCTGTCAAACAGAAGGCATTGGAAGCAAGTTTAGTGTGCAGGAACAGAAACAAAACTGTATATTAACAGCTGAAAATTTACCAGACTCTGTTAACATCTCTATATTGGTTCTGATATAATTGAGGGATTATTATTATTGCATTTTAACTTTCAGTTAATGTAAGTTAGAAGATGACACATTATACTTTGTTAATAGGTCAAACTGCATGGGAAGGTACTAAACTTCTTGCAATTTTCCGTTTAAGGTACTCGCTTTTGTTCCTTATTTATTTAAGATATAAAACTATGTTTTGTCCACTTGAAGTGTTATTCTCTTTTACGTCGATTTAAGGATTCCCTTTTTATGACATTCTAGGCAAAAAGTTCTCACAAGGAACTTACACCTTTTTGATAAAAAGGCCTTAAATTGACAAAGAGAAAAAAAGCGAGTAACTCAAATAAAAAAAGTACAATGAGTTCAGTACTTATTTGTGCAATTTTCCCTTGTTAATATTGATTTTTATGGAGTTGAATGTCTTATGCATATGTATGTTATTGTAAGGAGAAATGATAGGAGCAAAAATGACAAGTGACTGAAAGATACAGGTTTGCGTTGTGATTTAGTCTAAACAAAAGACAAAAATGGGAATTTCATGAATAATAAAAGAGAGAATTGTTCATAAACAGAAATGAGTAAAGCATAATCATAATTCATAAAGGATTGAACAGAATAGAAAGACCCGGATCATAATTATAATCAAACCAGAGAAAGAGCTTTTGTAAGTAATAATTCCCCTTTATCTACAAGTGCCTAATTCTTATTTATGTTCTAGTTGAGGGATAATCTAGGTTTTTATTCCAAAAGGATTGTAAATTTGCAAGATTTACTGATTTCTATCCTCTTGGATATTCGTGTATTCCTTGCAATATTGAAGATTGTGATTTTTATTACTTGCATAATGATGTTGTTATATGATCGACAATATATCAAACTGTTGACTAAAATCTAAAACCCGTAATTGCTTGATTGTTCTAAGACTTGTGTGACTAAGGCCAGACATGTTTCAGAGACAGATAGCAACGGCAACTAAACTATTCTTGAAACAAAAAATAATAATAATTAAAAAAATGAAATATTACCTCCATTTGATTTGATGATGTGGCAGTGCCCTGTTTCTTCTGTCTGTAGTCAAAACTCAGTTCTCCATCATCAGTGCTTTCATAACTACCTACGCCATCACCCTCCTCCCCAGCCACCCCATCGCTGAGCTGGCAATCAATCCGATGCTTCTCTGCAACACTTCTTACATGAGGGTCAACTTCTTCAAGAACTTTGACTCCCTTGCGAAAGAAATTTAACTGCTTCCAATGAATAGAAAACAAAACAAAACCATGATCAAGTTCTGGTAGGGTCACAGATACAGAGAAATAAACTGATTATAATAATAATAACAACAATAAGAAGAAATGGACACCTGCGCAGCATGATGACGAGCAGCCTGTGCTAAAAGACTACGACATTGTCCCTCTTTGAGTGATTTTACACGAAACGCACATAATCTAGCCACGTCATTATATTCATCTTGAGCTTCTTGTAGCTTCTGCATAACAGAACTTTCAACTTTTCCACTCTTCAACTTGCCTTTATCTTTTTGTTGTGCCATCATGTATTCATATGCTTCCCTGAAAATTATATAAAAGTCAACAAATCTTAACTTCAAAGTCAAAGTTTGGAATGGGAGTATGAGACAGAAGACAATTATACCTTTTTTCATCACATTGAAGTTTCATCTCCTGCACCAGTAATAGAGCAATAAATTAAAAGCATGTTCCTCAAAATCGAAATTGTGTGAAAGCAAGTACCATTTCCATATAGAGTTTGGTTCAAATAGGAAAACTAATTTTCCTAAGAAGGCTAGGAAGGGGGCATTTTTGTCCCTAAATATTTAAAAAATCCACTTTACAATCATATTCCTTTCAACCCACCAAATCGACCTTCATCCAAAACCAGAAACCGCCAGTATTCCAATCACCGTAAACAAAATCCACCGCCACTGCTCACCGCCACCACTGCCGTTCATTCGGCTTACACGACAACTCACGCGCTACAGATATGCCGATTTAACCACCCCCACCGTCCTACAAACTGTCAGAAAAATGCGAAAACACTGCTCCGTTGCCGCCTCTCCCCACCGACGTCCCCATAGTCACACAACCACTGCTCAACATTGCGCCTTGCTCTTCCTGGTTAAACCGCCACCATCGCGTTCTATTCTCGCCAGAGACAACCATTTAAGCCGCCTACAATTCTGCGGTTGCCGGATTGTGTTTTTTTGAAATTGAGTTACGATGAGGAATTTAGTTTTTTATGAAATTGTGGTTGGTTTATGTGTTTTTAAAATTGAAAGAAGCAGATCATTTTTTTTCATTGTGTTTTACAACTATGGTTGTGGTGGTAAAACACAATTGCGCAAAAAAAAAATAACAATTTGGTAAAACACAATTTGTAAAGCACAATGAAGAAAAAACACTGCAGAAAAAAACGCTATGGACCATAATACCCACAGCACCCTTTTTGTTAAGAAATTCCCCCCATTTAATATTGGCCATCCATTGCACAATTGAGTGGCTAGATTATTTCCTAGCCTTTCTATGGGAAACCAACTTCCTACTTTAACCCCACCCACCATAACTATAATTAATTAACTAATAATCGCTCACTGATCGATAACAGTAAATATTTGGGGTACAATAGATAATAATCACTCACTGATCACTAACAGTAGATATTATTTCCATATAAACGCAGTAATATCTAATTTAAGGTACAATAGAAAATAATTCATGCTCATAAAATATTATGCACATTGGAAGAAAAAAGCTAAAGACATTAAAAATACGTGACATAATTAACATTTATAGTTGATGAGAGTTGATGGATTAATACAGTAGACTAACCTCCACTTTCCGCAACTCACTTAGAAGAGACTCGGTTGGGTTTGTAACCGTGACAACTACGTAAGAACGCTGTCATATCAAGAGACTGAGTCACAACTCATTAAAACAAAAATTAATGCAGCAACAACATGAAAAAAACCTTACATATGTATCAGCAATTTTCTGAAGTTCTGATTGCATATTTCCCAAAGCTGATAAAACCTTTACTGCATAGACAGCAGATGTCAAAAGTAATGCAAATCGCGTGCACTTACTTGGTTAAACCATTGAAAACGGATAACTTGCTCTGGATTTGTGGTTATAATGATATATTCAAATCCTTATTCTAAACAATATCATATGTTCATATTCAAACTAGCTAAATAAATCAGGTCGTCACGTGATATATAATACAAAATGCAATTTTTATTTACCACTTTCATCGTCAGCGTCCACTGTAGTTTTATCCAGCAAACACGTCCCCATCTCATTCAGTGACTCCGCAAATTCTGACACGTAAATGTTATATAAGAATTCTTGATTTGCATATTAATGGGAAAAAAAAAGAACACAAGTTAACCAATAGTTAAGACATTCACATGCTAAAACTTAACGGTTAAAGAATCTGTTAGCATGATATAAAATTCCATATGCAGCAAACAGAATTCACAGAAGTCAGCAACGTAAAAGGGCGAGCAATAGCAATGAAATATTGGGCGCTATTTGATATTTAGCGATAAGGTATTAGAATTTCTTTTAACTGTTTTACATTGAAGTATTTCACCAAAACAAGGATTATAATCAATAAATTCAACCAAAAGCTTATAAAAATATAAAAACAAAAAAATGCAGATGGTCGTTAATTCTCGCTATTTGGTCGCTGCAGACCACTTAGCGCTACGCTGTTGGCTAAACGTAACAAGCAGACCTAAACCGTATTTATCTATCTTGGTGCAACAACCATATAATATGAATTCAAATCATTGTCCTCCATAACACCCGTTCAATAATAAATCTTTTAAAGTGGTTGAACTAAACTAACAGAAATTAGACAGTTACCATATATGCTATTAGCTGTAGCCGCAGCGGCAGATAACAAGGCATCATAGCAGTTTCTCATATCTTGCATATCCTGCATCATAGCATTGGTTGAATTAGGGTTTGGTAATGAGTAATAATTGAGAGGTAAAGTAATATAATAATAAAATGAAACAATTGAAGACCTTTGAAGCCTGAGCAAGTTCTTCAAGATGAGCAGAGGGATGGTGATCTCTCTTGTCCTTCACATCGCTTCTGGACATGCTTAATTTCCGACCAAGTTTACCCAGTGACGATTTCATTATTAATTAAGTAGAAATAATATAATTAGTTATTAGTAGATGAAAGAAGAAGAAGAATTCATGTAGTGATTAATAGCAAAATCATTCATTCGATCGATAACAAGCAAAAGCAGAAGAAAGAAAATTGGATCGCAGGAGAGATAATAGAGTTGAAGTTGAAGTTGAAGGTTGGCGTGGTGGACAGTTTTGTAACTTCACACTCGCCTACTTTGACCATCTTTTTCACTTCCCATTCTTCTTCTAATCACTTCCTTTTTTTATTCTTATATTTAAAAATAAACTAGACACGTGCCCGTACGATGCAGCGGGTGTTTAAACATAAACCTTGGTAATCACGTAAAAGTTATGGGAGTTTATGGTTAGGTTTGAAACCTTACAGCCATTTAAATCGATCATCGGTTAGGTTCACGGTTTGGGTTTTCTTTAACGTTCAGTTTTAAATTCAACGGTTTACTTTCTTATTCGATGATAAATAATCGTTATTAACAGTTTGGCTCGCATGTTTGGCTTAAACCATCAAAATCGGCATTGAACACTCATACATAACATATTAATATTTTTAATTTAAAAAACTCAAATAATATCATACTCAAATTAAAGAGAATAAAATGCTCATTTTTATGGTGCAACCTTTTTAAAAAATATTAACGTATGAAAATGTTATGCCGGTTTAAAAATTGTAACTATTATTTCATTTAATAAAGGTTGAAGGTAAAAAGTTGTAAATATATTTAATTAAACGTGTGCATTTTATGCGTGAAAGTCCATTTTGCCCTTCTTTGGAGTTGTACCATGTGTTGATTGATTTGTAAATCCCTTAAAACCAAGTGTCATAATTTGTCATCCTTTCATAGATTATATATAGAATTAAATAAAAATATCACTTTATAGTTCTACTATCTTATTCGTTTCTAATATCTGCATATCTTTTTAGAATTTTAATTTTATTTATTGTATGAAAGTTAATAATATACTTAAGATTTGATGATGAAAGGGTTCACAAATAGATGAGATGTTATAACCCAGTTTAAAAGCTATCTGTGTTTGGTGAGACCTATTTTATAGGATTTTCGTATCAAATATTTGATGAAATTAAACTTTTAATATAATGAGATGTTATAACCCGTTTATGAGCTATCTGGGTTTGATGAGACTCATACCCGTGATTTAAGTCAAATGCGTGAGAAACTTTCATTTACAAATAAAGCAATCTGGTGACTTGAGAGAATTTAGGGAGATTTCGTTTGTATGTATTTTAGATGACACACGAAACTGTTTGCCATACGATAAAATACAATTCATTCGTAAAACAGTGTGGCGTATTTGAGGCAATCTTTGTGTATATGATTGCTGTCTTTTTTTATAACGAATTTATTTCTAGCTAAAATCCTTTTAATTTTGTATTTGTAATTATTTGAACTCATCACTTTCATTTTAAAAAAGGTAGACAAACATATTTGTTAGTTATCATAAATAGAATGGTTAGACATTGGATGAGTGAGGAAAATCATGAGACAATAATAGGAAAAGTTACAAGTCTAAAAGTAATTTTGATGAAGCATATGGTATGATTGGTATATGCATTTAGCATAATTATGTATGTTAGAGGGAGAAGTTAGAGCTAATGAAGAAACATTTGAAAGTTTTTGAAGTGCTTAAATGTTAATATTTTGTAAAATTACATTTTAAAGAATATTTGACACGTGAATCGACAACTATGAATAAAATACTAACACGGTTATATCATATCATCATGTTGTTACGATTTCATTTCTTGATTAGCTACACATGGTTACCATCCAGTCGTTTGCGCTTAACCACTTGCCATATAATGGTACTATTAGTATGGTCTCTAGATTTAGTTTGTGAGTTTTTCGGATAGAAAGTATATGTGCGCGCGTGTGCTTCTTTGTGTATGAAAAGTCTCTATTTTGCTCTTCATATTTGTGTTGTAATCTTTTGGTTGTGATTATTGGTGTGTTTGATATAGAAAAGGCTCTTTTGTCATATATTTGATTGTCTCGTATCTCTTGTTTTGCATAGTTGCCTCTTGTTGTTGGGATTGATTAATCGCACATAGTTTTGAGTTTCGGGATCAACAAGTACTATAGATATGTTCTTGATTCGTGTTTTAAGGTTTATTACTCTTTTAATGATTGTGCAAGTACGTTTCTAACTAGAACGATTCTCTCTTGTTATAGATATGTATAATTGGTCAAGCAATTCTTCTGTTTAAATCTATTTTAAATAAAAACTGAATCATATTTATCAGAACCTATGTGTGAATAAGTCATTTTTAAAATTTTTAAATTTCTTATTAACAACTTTCATTTTATTCTTGGAAATAACTTATGATTTTAAAATACATTAAAGAGGTAGAGAAGAGATAACTCTTGATGAAGAGCACTAAGTAGTTCGTCATACGCCCATTCCTTGATCTTTAACCGAGAGTTTGTATCCACTATAATTTTCTCTCTAAGTTAGTAGATATTATTGTTACAACGTCTCATTAAAAAAGTAGTGATCTAATTTCTCATCTCACTAGTCATGTTATTGATTACCAAAGTGTGTGTTTAAGACCCTCCGCTATGGGCGCCGTGGAGGGAGACCTTGGGGTGCGGAGGGCGTGAAACACCGGGCAACGCAACGCCGGGTGCTTTCTCTCAACCTCACACACACATACATGATATATATATGTGTGTGTATATAAATATATACATATGGGCGTCAATGAGCTTTAAACCACATCGGGACATTATTGGTTGAGGCTTCGATGCCCCCCGGTGCTTACGTTGCGTTGACGTGGCACTCTGGAGGGACTTCAATGCCCCCCACCATAGAGGATGGTCTAATTAGGCAAACCTATGCTTATTCTTGTAACATATTGGAAAGGATCATCAATAGTTGTCTTGCTATTCTAGGCAATGGTCACCCCATAATATTCACACTCCGTAATATTCTTACTGATTATTATGGGGTGATCAACTGTATTTTCTCACAAATAAGATAATTATCATCTTTACACTTCTCACTGTTAGGCAATGACACTCCTCACAAATTACACAATTAAAGTTGGACATGTTGCTTTTCTCACTAATAGATGTTTACGATTAATAATACACCAATCCAACATGTTGAACATGTTGCTCTTTGATCTTCATTTTCTTCTTCTTTTGGTCCACTGAAGAGGTAGGTCCCAGCAGGGCTCAGTTGGTCCCGCATGACTCACCTTGAACAGGGATGTCTGCGCAAAGACCATCTACTCCCGCAGGACCCACCATGCTCAGAGAAGCCTACGCGCAGTATGCAAGCTGCATACGCAGGGAAAAGCCTCCCAATGGTAAAGTAACCCGCCTGTTCCCGCAGTTGCGGATACAAGCCATCAGGGAAGGCTACCCGCACAGCATAGCTACACGCATAAGGCTTAACACTTACAAATATTCAGTGTCACCTGAAAGAATGAGCAAAGGCGGGAGGGGGAAAACTCCCGCCAAAATGGGCCAGTCCGTATGATGGAGGATCTTTTGCGTGATACCTGGCGAGGTAAAGACAAAAGATCTGACCAAGAATGCGACAGCTCACTGACAGCAGCGTGGCAGACAGCACGCCACTGCACTGTGACCAATAGCCGCCGCCTGCTCACCAACTCCTGCCAGAGCACGTGCCTAGCCTGCAGTTGGTAGAAGATGAAGAGTGCACGGCACGCCTGCTCTATGTCAGACGCTACCTGTCCACCACTCACAGGCAAGGCACGTGCATAGGTTACAGTTGGTAGCGTGTTGGGCCGGCTAAACCCCTTGGATACCCACCTTCGGCTATAAAAGACAGCAAATGGTATTATCATTTCATCATCTACTATCTCGTATAACTTACTTGATAACTGCTCTAATAGTATTCATATACTTTTATATTCAAAGAGTAATATAGACTGATTCTCACGCCGGAGGGTGGTCACAAGGAGGAACCCCCCCCTTCTCAGTGACGAGCTTACGGTGTCTGTTTTGCAGGTTCCCTGAAGTACAACTTACTCTGCTGGACCTAACCTTCGTGGGAAACATTACTTAGCCCCCAGATTACCTATAATCTGCCCGGGGTCACTTAGTGTTTCTTCATTGGCGCCATCCGTGGAACATGGTACACAAACTTTGTCAACGGAAACCTAAGGTTCCCATAGACAAAGAATGCAGCATAAACCCCGATCTTGCCACTTGGGGCATCGTACACAGTATGGTGGGGCTCAGGAAACTCAGGCTCGAGAGACTCGAGCATGAACTTCCTGACGATATACTGGTACAGCTCGGCAGGAAGAGAACACTGGCATTCACCAGCAGTCTTCTGGTCATCAGCATCGTGAGAAGACATGGTGGAAGAAGAGATTTCGGAATAATGCTTTACTGAAAAAGAAATTCGCCGGAAATTACTTGAGAAGAAGAGATGAAAGTGGAAAGTGTGAATTGCAAATAACCTTCTCCCCCTTTATATAGTAATCGCAATTAATGCGATGCATTTAATACGGAAGAAAGAGAAAGCAAAGGTGCAATGACACTATGACGCGTGGCAAAAACAAACTGGCAACAGCTGTCAAAAGGACGTGTGCCAGAGATTTCGCGGCCACGCGCCCGAAATCCCGTGCCCACGCGCCTGAAAAAGCAACTGGAATGACCACATAATGTCATGTCGCCATAACTTCTGGCACGTCCTGACACAGTCAGAAGAAACCGTCGCACGACGTTTGAGGTATTGGGTTGTTATCCATCCACCAACCCTTCAAATTTCAAAATTTAAAAATTTGAAGACTTAAGGTTCAAAAAATAAGCGGGAAAATACCCCTTGGCAAACAAGTAACCATAAGCCGGGTGTGGGTACAGTGTAAAGGCAAAACCCTTCACATACCTAACACCCGCAGGGAATTGAAGCCAAAATATTTGGCAACCAAGTAACCATAAGACGGGTGCGGGTACAGTGTAAAGGCAAAACCCTTCACATACCTAGCACCCGCAGGGAATGGACGCCAGGAATACCTTGGAAGTAAAGTAACCGTAAGACGGGTGCGGGTACAGTGTAAAGGCAAAACCCTTCACATACCTAGCACCCGCTGAGAATTGAAACCAAGAAGGATCTTCTGGGCAATGCTTGCGGAAGCGGAAATAACATCCCCGCATAGCGGGAACATCGAGTACTACGTTGTTTGAGGCTCCAAGATGGAATTGGTGGTTTAAACATAATTGATCACTATGTTCAAAACCTACCAGAACCACAGGGAGAATCCGCACAACTAAGACTCAGTGCTCCTGACTTGCGAGGAGGTTACAGACCTACCCGCATCATACCCAAAGACCAAGCAGGAAACTCGGGAATTTCTGCAAGTGACAAGGACTTCCGCGGGAAGAACCCCCATGGAAAACCTTACAAAAACCCCTTTTCAAAACCCTTTGCTTAAGTCCAAAAGTTCACCTCACTTTATTAGACATTCATGAGAAGAACATTGGACTGGGGGGACTTGAAGAGGTAGGTCCCAGCAGGGCTCAGTTGGTCCCGCATGACTCACCTTGAACAGGGATGTCTGCGCAAAGACCATCTACTCCCGCAGGACCCACCATGCTCAGAGAAGCCTACGCGCAGTATGCAAGCTGCATACGCAGGGAAAAGCCTCCCAATGGTAAAGTAACCCGCCTGTTCCCGCAGTTGCGGATACAAGCCATCAGGGAAGGCTACCCGCACAGCATAGCTACACGCATAAGGCTTAACACTTACAAATATTCAGTGTCACCTGAAAGAATGAGCAAAGGCGGGAGGGGGAAAACTCCCGCCAAAATGGGCCAGTCCGTATGATGGAGGATCTTTTGCGTGATACCTGGCGAGGTAAAGACAAAAGATCTGACCAAGAATGCGACAGCTCACTGACAGCAGCGTGACTGACAGCACGCGCCGCCGCTATTGGTCACAGTGCAGTGGCGTGCTGTCAGTCACGCTGCTGTCAGTGAGCTGTCGCATTCTTGGTCAGATCTTTTGTCTTTACCTCGCCAGGTATCACGCAAAAGATCCTCCATCATACGGACTGGCCCATTTTGGCGGGAGTTTTCCCCCTCCCGCCTTTGCTCATTCTTTCAGGTGACACTGAATATTTGTAAGTGTTAAGCCTTATGCGTGTAGCTATGCTGTGCGGGTAGCCTTCCCTGATGGCTTGTATCCGCAACTGCGGGAACAGGCGGGTTACTTTACCATTGGGAGGCTTTTCCCTGCGTATGCAGCTTGCATACTGCGCGTAGGCTTCTCTGAGCATGGTGGGTCCTGCGGGAGTAGATGGTCTTTGCGCAGACATCCCTGTTCAAGGTGAGTCATGCGGGACCAACTGAGCCCTGCTGGGACCTACCTCTTCAAGTCCCCCCAGTCCAATGTTCTTCTCATGAATGTCTAATAAAGTGAGGTGAACTTTTGGACTTAAGCAAAGGGTTTTGAAAAGGGGTTTTTGTAAGGTTTTCCATGGGGGTTCTTCCCGCGGAAGTCCTTGTCACTTGCAGAAATTCCCGAGTTTCCTGCTTGGTCTTTGGGTATGATGCGGGTAGGTCTGTAACCTCCTCGCAAGTCAGGAGCACTGAGTCTTAGTTGTGCGGATTCTCCCTGTGGTTCTGGTAGGTTTTGAACATAGTGATCAATTATGTTTAAACCACCAATTCCATCTTGGAGCCTCAAACAACGTAGTACTCGATGTTCCCGCTATGCGGGGATGTTATTTCCGCTTCCGCAAGCATTGCCCAGAAGATCCTTCTTGGTTTCAATTCTCAGCGGGTGCTAGGTATGTGAAGGGTTTTGCCTTTACACTGTACCCGCACCCGTCTTACGGTTACTTTACTTCCAAGGTATTCCTGGCGTCCATTCCCTGCGGGTGCTAGGTATGTGAAGGGTTTTGCCTTTACACTGTACCCGCACCCGTCTTATGGTTACTTGGTTGCCAAATATTTTGGCTTCAATTCCCTGCGGGTGTTAGGTATGTGAAGGGTTTTGCCTTTACACTGTACCCACACCCGGCTTATGGTTACTTGTTTGCCAAGGGGTATTTTCCCGCTTATTTTTTGAACCTTAAGTCTTCAAATTTTTAAATTTTGAAATTTGAAGGGTTGGTGGATGGATAACAACCCAATACCTCAAACGTCGTGCGACGGTTTCTTCTGACTGTGTCAGGACGTGCCAGAAGTTATGGCGACATGACATTATGTGGTCATTCCAGTTGCTTTTTCAGGCGCGTGGGCACGGGATTTCGGGCGCGTGGCCGCGAAATCTCTGGCACACGTCCTTTTGACAGCTGTTGCCAGTTTGTTTTTGCCACGCGTCATAGTGTCATTGCACCTTTGCTTTCTCTTTCTTCCGTATTAAATGCATCGCATTAATTGCGATTACTATATAAAGGGGGAGAAGGTTATTTGCAATTCACACTTTCCACTTTCATCTCTTCTTCTCAAGTAATTTCCGGCGAATTTCTTTTTCAGTAAAGCATTATTCCGAAATCTCTTCTTCCACCATGTCTTCTCACGATGCTGATGACCAGAAGACTGCTGGTGAATGCCAGTGTTCTCTTCCTGCCGAGCTGTACCAGTATATCGTCAGGAAGTTCATGCTCGAGTCTCTCGAGCCTGAGTTTCCTGAGCCCCACCATACTGTGTACGATGCCCCAAGTGGCAAGATCGGGGTTTATGCTGCATTCTTTGTCTATGGGAACCTTAGGTTTCCGTTGACAAAGTTTGTGTACCGTGTCCTAGAGAGGCACGGTGTGCACTTGACCTACATGTTGAACATGTTGCTCTTTGATCTTCATTTTCTTCTTCTTTTGGTCCACCTTTTCACTTAGAAAACAAGCCCATGTTCTTCCTTTTGATATTTCTTGATTTTTAATTTTTTTTTGTGTGTGGATCTATTGCTTATTACACCACGGGATAAATTATGAATATGCGATTATTTATAATTAATGCTACTAATATCCCACGTTTTTATTTTCTTTTTCATTTTTATAAAAAGTTGTATGGTGCATTGTATAGAAATCAAAAACCAAACTTTACTCTACTCACAAAACTAGTATATATTCATGATATTTACAAACTCTTTATTGCACAATGAAGATGTAAATATAGATGTAAATATAGAACCATTGATGGGTATTTCGGAAATCCGTTGCGTGGAGAAGAGATATGATGAAGTTTCTCATCAACTATAGTGATGGTACGTTTCATTTTTAGTAAAGTTACATTTGTTGTTTTGTCTATGTTTCTGTTAAATTAAAATATGTTAATTCCTGCTAGGAAATGCGGGTGTAAAATACTGGTTTATTATTATGAACCACGTAAGTCTCCCCTTTTGTATGATGACAAATATTTAACATGTAGCAAAATGTTGAGAATAAATGGTCGTACATGAACATGCTACATAATCTAGAATCATTTGTCAAACAAAGTGGGCATTCTTGGATAGCTCCCCTTGGTTCGTGAATCATGCTCAAAGTCGGCCCCAAGCATGTCGAGCCGAATAAAAATGATTGATCCATTAACCTAAATAGTAAAGACATAACAACAACAACAGCCAACAATAAACATCATTTAGGGAAATTAAAAAATCAAAGAAACAGACAACGAGTCACGAACCTCCGCCGACCACCACCACCACTGACCACGTACAACACCACTACGATGGTCGTCGACCACCAGCCACCACCACAGCGAACCTCCGCGCACCCATGTGAAGTTATCATCCTTTTCCTTAGTAATACATGATAACACTAAACAAAACGTCTTGTTGGTTCAAGCTACAAATAATTTGAACAAACGGCATGCGTTTATCGTTTGTTTTGTATGTTATGTCTATTATCAACACATGCGAGAACCCATGTCATGTTTTGTACTAGATTAGGTGAAGAAAGAATAACTCCCAAGGCAATGGTACAAACAATTTGAACAAACGAACATGTTTTGTCTAATTTCTTTTCTATATTGTGTCTATTATCAACACATGATAAAATGCATGTCATACTCTATACTAGATGTCTAGATCGGGTGAAGAAAGAATAACTCCCCAGGCAATAGTGATGGATTTGTGGGAATGTCATGAACATAACCATTATGAGTTTGAAAGGAACCTTCATTGGACTTGATCCTTGGTGTTTTGAAAAGAACCCTCATTGAACTTTATCTTTGATGGTTCATTTACATATCCTCTTAGACTATCTCCAATGCATGCTTAAACCACATGCCCTTCTTATTAGCCCTTCAATGCCCTTACCATTAGAGAAGTGTGCCCTTAGGGATATTTGAAGCAACCAAGCCCTTTCACAAGAGCCTTGGTTTTGTTGTTTATATGAGTAGGCCCAATTAAGTAAAATAAAATGTTTTATTTAATGTTATGTGTAGCGTGAATGATGAGGTGGAAAATAAGAATGGTAAGGATATTTGTAAGATTGGAGATGTAATTATTATTGATTTTAAAGATTTGTAAGGATATGATGTGCTAAATGACAGGGATGAACATTTTTTCCCGAATACCCGTACCCGTACATGTTTAGTACCCGTACCTGTACCCGTACATGTCTATTGGGTACGAGTATGGGTACCTAAATTTACTGATTATAGATACGGGTACTTTTGGGCACATGTACGGGTACAAGTACGGGTATTACGGGTACTGGTACCCGTTTAGAATATGTAAGACATTTTATTAGGTTTCTATCATTCATAACTTAACTTTCATGCGAGATTTTCAAAACATAATATATATTAGTTGAATAACTTCATTCTCAATCTATATGTGTGTATACATATATTGTGTATTCATATATGTTTATTCCATGTATGTGTAATTATGTATATCATTAAATAACATGTACTAAGGCACATAGCCCTGCTTGCGGTGCGCACATATGATGTATATATGTGTGAACCCTCGGGTGTGCAAAAGTGAAATTGCACTAATTTTGACGTTATTTTACTAATCTCGTGAAAATAACGTTAAAAGTGACGGACGGTTAATCAGGCATCATGTAGTGGCGTTGATAGCTGAAAGATAAGGGTACATGCACCGATCAGCCGGTGTCCCGATGATTGAGTGCTATGTGCCTTATGTCCAAGGCTTGATGCAAAACTACTATCGAGCCGGGGGTCTCACCGGAAGCAGCCTCTCTATCCCTATGGGGTAGAGGTAAGGCTGCCTACATCTTACCCTCCTCAGACCCTACCATAGCTTTGCTATTGGTGGGATATACTGAGTACGATGATGATGATGATGATGATGATTAAATAACATGTACTAATTTCCTCTCTTATTTTTCTATAGAAATTAAGGAAGCAATAAACAAAGAAAAAGAAAAGAGAATGGTTATGGTTGTTTTGTTTCATTTTTAGTTTTGGTATTATGTTTTGGTTGCGGTATTATGGTTCTCGTTATGGTATTACCGTTTTGGTATTATAGATAATGATTGTTGGTATCGTACAGTTACCTAGTTCAGTGGAGACTTTTTTTTAAAAAAAAAAAGAACAAATGGATACCAAAGCGAGTACCATACCCAAAGTACCTGTACCCATACCATATAATTTGGGTACGGGTACCAAGATTTAATGATTTTAGGTATGAGCACTTTCGGGTACAGGTACCTGTAAAGGTACGGGTACGGTCCCGATCTCATCTCTAGTAGATGATGTGACATCTAAGGGCTCATAAGAGTGTCTGTAGCATTGTGGATAGTCTTATGTTGTTCGTTGTACATGCCTTTAAGCGTAGACACATTTTTGTTATTCTTGTCTCTTAAAGATGATTGAATGTCACATGGCTCTATATTTTATTTTGTCAGCTTCTATAGCATACGCTTTTCATTATCGATCAATCTCAATGCATATGGATGCCCCTCCTATTTTTGAGAAAGTGGATGGTTGTGGTCATCAGTATCACACATCACTCATAACGTCCAACCGTTATACGTTTTAAAGTATCAACTACTAACTTAAACAACCAATTAGTTTTTTCGTACTAGAACGTCCAACTGTTTATGAACCCTTATATTCGCCACCATGATCACACTTGAGGAATACTTTGATCACATGACATACAATGTTTTTCTCAGATCGTTAGGTGAGTACGACACCATTCTCATGATGTTTGATTTGCACCTAATTCATCAAGACCTCGAGAGACACAAACAAGTGATAAAAATATGTTTTTATTAGCAATGATAAAGTTAGGTAATAAAACATAATGACAAAATGTTTTACCCGGTTGATGGAAAGGTTAATATGTTGCTAGAGGATTTATTACCTAATTTTATATAGTTATCTGAAAATTTGTCATTGCTAACTAGTTTTTTTCAATTACAACTGATTTTATGGATGATAAAATGAATAAGAGAAAAACGATTTTATGATGAATAAAATGAAAAACTTATTGTTCTATATATATACTAGTTTAGGTGGAATCTTGTTTTGCTCTAAATAACTTGTGGTGGTATCTGTATCGTGTCAAATTATTGACATAATCCTGTATCATGTCAAATCTTTGATGTAATCTTATATCATGTAAAATAATTGTTTGAATCTTGTATGGTGTCAAATTATAATCTGACAAGTATATCGATGAGAATCTTGAATGACATGCAAACCTGTACGCTGATACGGCTCGTATAATCTAGTCAACTTCATTGACAACTCTCTAGACTAGTCACGTACAAGAAAACTATACGAGTTATATAAGAGCATACGGAACTCATCCGCCATCCCCTTCCCCATGTTTAAAATATATATAAAAAAATTCATCTAAAAATACACTACATTCAATCCATCATTTTTTTTACCCCAACCAAAAAAGAAAAAAGAACACCACACTAACTTTCTATATACGAAAAGGTGCTAATCATTCTTTATCAAATTATTGCGAGTTTATAAAAAAGAGAAAACTAAAATAATAAGCATGTGTGAGTAGGATAAACATACAAATATGGAATGTGATGTGAGAGTTTATTAGAGAATGATATATATAACTTTTAAAAGAATACAATTTTTAGTTAAATTAAAGAGTTAAAAATAGTGGAAGTGAATGAAATGTGAATGCCCATTATAGAGTTAGCCATCTTTTGAGTTGGAAGTGGTGTGACCTAAACCCCATATGTATTATTGCAAATTTGTAATTCTATTCTTAGGGTGAGAGGAGTGTTACCCTCAAGTACCCTAATTCTTGTTAATAATTGACTGTCAGGTCATAAAATTGTAAATTACCCTGAAATCCCAAAATCAAAGACAACACTTTTCATAAATACCCTAATTTTTTTTAAATGTTAATTTAAGTAAACACAAATAAGAAAAAATAGGAAAACATGAAGAAAAAAAAAGAGTACATTGATTACCAGGTTTTTACATGAAAGATTAAAGATCAAAAATATTAAAATAAATCATATATACTAAATAAAGAATGAACATATTGGGCTTCGACTTAAATAAAAATACTACACTACTATTGGGCTTTACACAGCTTTGGTTTTTTAAATAACTATTCAGCTTTTACACACCTTTGTGAGTGCTTTTTATTTATTTTTTTACATTTTTTTAATCCCTTCCTAACAGTTATGTTGACCAACCCAACGGCTATAAGCCATTGAATAGTATGACCAAATTTTGGCTACTCGATTTCGGTAAAAAGGCCGGTAACAATGTTGACGAATTCGGGTAACTACCCAATGTTGAGTACCCGAAGGTGCCCAAGACTGTAATTTTTTTTTAATAAAAACGTTGGGTGAAAGTAGAAAGTTGCAAAAAGGAATTGGAAAGGGTGAGGCCCAAGACTGTAGCCTAGATTCGTCTGTGTGTGAGATATCTCTGCCTTCCCTCATTGGGTGCTGACATGCCTCAGGTTGACCACTATTTTTATGAAACCTTTTATCTTAGTCAAACTCAAGCATGTGCTTCCTAAATACTGCTTTTTTCCTTTTCCCTAAACCACTATTAATTTAATACATTATTATATATGTTAAAAAGGAGATTTTCTCATTCTCACATAAACCATTCAATTTACTATTTACTTTTTTTAATATTTTATTGGTTAGAGCTACTAAACTACAAATAAAAATAAAATTAAAGTATACAAATACTATGAATTTACAACTCACTTTTTTAATATTTTATCACTTAGAATTAGAGCTACTAACCTACAAATAAAACTAAGTGTCGGCTTCACATGCTTATATGTCTGTTAAATGATTTTTTTTGTTTTGTTTTCGTATTTCTTATAGTTTCTTTTTGCAATGACTGAAACTTTTATCATGATTTAAATATATCTCATTGTCACATGTTTTTATATCCGCGTTTTGACGTTTGATACAACGCCTTTAAAATATGTTTATATAATTTGCTTACTGATTTATGCAAATGAATTTGTGCTGGTACTAATCAAATATACATCGGTTCGCAAATGTAACGTGCTGGTTTTTTTGGTTCTACATATAATAATTTGTTGTATATTGTATTGACAAATTTAGTTTATTTGTTTAGTTTCGATGTCATAATCGATACAGGCTGCTTTCGCGTTGACTTGCTGAGCGTTCATGGTTTAACGTTTTTACATATGTTTCTTTTGTTTGGTTTAATGATCCTGTCGCGAAGCACGGGTGTCCTAAATCCTAGTTATTTTAAATAAAGGTACTGAGTCATTTTTATTTAACGTCCAACAATAGAATGCCTAGGTGTACTTTGTGTAAGGTGATTTAATAGTAAAAGGTTATTAGTGTCAGTTAGCTCAACCCAGTCGTACGGAGTCCTTAAACGTCTTCAAGTTATCTTTAGTTTTAGGGAAAACTCACACGCCCGAAGGCCCGCTAGTGGTGAAACCTGGACGCCTTCTGGATCGAACTGGAGATAATAAAGATTCCAGTCTTCCTTCATTGAGCCACCCATGTCCCCCAAAGTGTTGTAAGTGGAGATTGAACTTGGGTCTTAATTTATTCCTTCATTTAACCACTCATGTCCCTCAAAGTGTTGTAAGTGAGAATTGAACTTCAGTCTCTATTTAGAAACTCATGTTTCCTACCACTTTACCACATTGGAAAGGACAAATCATTGTAAGTGCATGATTTATTGTCCGTAGTTGATCGACGAGGCTATGGGTTGTTTAGTCTGTATACTTATTGTAAAATGGCCATTCGCTATGGATTGTATAGCGAATGGGTCCATTCATTATAGAATAGGCTATTCGTTAAGTTAGGAGCCCATTTGTTATGGAGATATAACGAATGGATGCTCATTCGTTAAGTTAATCCCCAATCATTATGGAGATATAACGAATGGGAAGCTATTCGTGAATTGGATCACCTCATTCGTTAGTGATGTTAACGAATGGGGTCCGTGCCTATAAATAAGTAGATCCTATTCATGGAGATGTACAGATCTGAGCTTAATTTATTCAAGTGTCGTTACCATGCCGGATTCTCTCTAGACATAATGTATTCACCGTAACGTATTCAATAAAGTATTTCTTAACGTATTGATGTATTGTGTTAGCGGCTAGATCTTGGCTCGTTGAATTAACGTGTTGACAGTCATTGATATATAAAACGTTATATAGAGTTAATTAAGTTTCATGTTTTTAATTTCAACATGTAGAAGTTGTACAAACGAAATTACAGAAATTGTCATTTATGTCTACACCAAATTTCAGAGTAATTATGCAAATACTTCAAACCAAGGACATATTTAGAAAAAAAACATATTTTCTTTGACCCTCAAGAGGGTATGTGAACGAATCTTATTCGCTTTAAGTTTTGTGCAGCTGTACATGGACAGGTAGATCAAGATAAAGTGTCCTGGGTTGCAGAGACTAAAGTTGCAGATGCTGAAGCGCTTAAAAGAAAACGAAAACGTGACAGTTGGCGGTTGAACCTAAAAATGAACTGATCGTGTCTAAAGATCAGTCGAAAGACAAAGGAAGCATACCAGTCGGCCCAAGAAAGTCAACAAAAGAAAATTAGACGTCAAGCCTCCCGCATCTAAGGTTTCAAAAATTTGTTGTTGCCGATCATTCCTAGAAAATAAGATTGAAGTTCAAGTCTTTAAGAATGGAAAATAAAGAATTGTCCAAGATCTAATCTCGTTCAAGCTCTTGGATCAATACAAGTACTAGATTTCAAGAAATTAAGACGTAACAAGGAACTTGATGAAGGTTTTTGAACATACTCAATCCTAGAGGGAGATTGTATGACCAATATTCTATATTATTATTAGGATTGTGTATGTTTTTATATTTTCTTATAGTCGGTATATTACGTACCCCAGTACATTTATTTTGTATCCATTATCATTTCTCCAGCAACTCTCAATAACTCACTTTAAAATAAAAACTTCCTTGGAAATAAAGGGAGTTTTTCTCTCCACCACCTACCTCACTTTCTATCTTTTTTTTGTTTACAAACTAAGATCCGAGATTCGAGTGTTATTAGTGATTTCCGCTAACTAACAACACGAATTGATTCGAGTAAGGTTGTTAGATTCATCTAAAGAGGACATACACAATAAATAAAATTAATATCTAAAATAATATATAAATATTAAAAAAATATAAAATAAATTCGTAAAGCTAGTATATAATGAGAAATGAATAAGAGTGTAATTATACATAGGATATGGGAAGAGGGGTTAGGGGGCATGAAGAATCTTCTTCTGGACTTTGTAAATTATTATTTTATGTATAAGAAAATAAAACAAGGATGCTTAGCAACACCCCCATCAATGCCAATGGTGTTGTTTGTTTTAAACAACATTGGAATTAGCACTAACCACATCAAGACAAAGCACAACACTTGTATTTTTAAGTTTTGTTTTTGGTATTTTCAATAGAACATGCAACTTTCTTGGACTTACTATATCCTCACTTTCTAGAATTTACAACGCACATTGTTAGATGCTCGAAAGTCCATAACTCGAATGACCGATTCAAATCATAAAAAAAAACATAGAATACAAACACATAAATAAATATTGCTTATTTTAAATTGACGGCAGTTGCTTACTGTTTTATTTAACTGAAGTGGTGAATTACTTTCACCGAATTATAGTTACCACAGATTTATTTAAATGTCTAAAACAACTTAGATTTATAATTATAAACTCTCAATATTTAAGTTTATTATGTAAACGTTTATAGAAGGCCACACAGCACATCATCACCATTTCTAAGCCAAACCATCAATCTCTTCGGGCGCTAGTGCAATGGCGAGATGGATCAGGGGAATGAGGCGGTGAGTCCATATTTTTTCAACCAATCACATTGGTCCATCTAATTTTTAATATTAAGCTAAATATAAAATAACTGTTATTAGTTAAAGTATTATGCGTGTTTGATGGTTTAGTTAATGAATACAGTTCCGCCTACATGGAGAGGACTTGCCGTCTCATTTAATATAGCTACTAGGGTTTAAAAGCTAAAAAGCTATGTATGTTAAAGTAACAAAAGCATGTGTTCTTTAAACAACATCCTCAACTCAATTCATGGCCTTCAATTGTCAAAAGTTAAAAATACAAAGAATTTAAGGTGAGCAGTAAAAGTTAGGTAGCAATCCAACTACTTCCTAATTAACTCTTGATTCCTCTTCATCTTCATCTTCATCTTCTTTCCGGCCACCCAGATGCTCGTTAAAAGTGATCCCACTCGATGAATCATCTTCGATAACGACCGGACTAATACATTCTTCCTCCATCTCAATATTGTCAGCTTTAAAATGATCTCTCTTGAGTCTTTTAGCCGGACCCTTGTGTTGGTTCTTGACGTTTTTGGACTTCATGTGAACGCTACAAACCACCCATTCTTCAATCTTCAAAAATAAATAAAACAAAATTATTTAACAAGAAAAACAACACATAAAATATTAACCATCAATATGTTGGATATAATCATATAATATATTAGTTAGAATTTATCAATCAATCAATCAATCATGCCCAGTAAAATCCCACCGACAGCAAAGCTATAAGTAGGGTCTGGGGAGGGTGGGATGTAGGCACACCGTACCTCTATCCAAAGGAATAAAGAGGTGGCTTCCAGAGAGACCCTCGGCTCTAAGTACATGTGTATGAAGCAAAATAAAGGAAATCAAAGTTTAACAGTTATATAAAAACTATTACTAATTATAATAATATTAATAATAAGATCACAGTTTAACAGCTATAAAAAAGCTAATAATACTTATAATAATAATATATGTAAGGGAAATACCATTATGGTATGTGACCTAAATAAGTTAAGTGTAAGCCCTAAGGTATTCAATTCTCTCTAAAAATCCTTAACTTTAATTCTACTTCTTCACGCATTCATATCCTCAACCATGTCCTCGGAGAGGTTTAGGTCTATCAAATCATGCATAATCCTCTCATCCCAAGTCAATTTCGGTCGTCCTCTACCCCTCCTCCCCTCTATAGTAATGTTTTCTACGGATCTAACAGGATTCGTCGTCTGTCTTCTCTTTACATGTCCAAACCATCTCAATCTCCACTCTCTTATCTTGTCTGCTATGTTCGCCACCCCTAATCTCTCGCGAAACACAACGTTTCTTATTCGGTCTAGCCTTGTGTGCCCACACATCCAACGTAGCATTCTCATTTCTGTTACCTCCATCTTCCGCACTTGTGCCTTCTTGATGGCCCAACAATCTGTTCCATATAGCATTGCAGGTCTAACTGCCACCCTATAGAATTTTCCCTTTAGTTTAGTCGGGAAACTCTTGTCGCACAATATACCTGTGGCTGCTTTCCATCTACACCATCCTACCTGAACTCGGTGGGTCACATCACTGTCTAATTCCCCATCACTCTGTACAAATGATCCTAAATACTTGAACTTCGTTACCTGCGGGACCACCTGCCCTTCAATTGTGATCTGTGCGTCTTCATTGTCGTTTATCCCACCAAAATCACAGTGGAGGTACTCTGTCTTAGATCGGCTAATCTTTAAACCTTTTGTCTCTAAGGTTGTTCGCCACTCCTCAAGCCTCATGTTTAGATCTTGTTTTTTCTCAGCAAGTAACACAATATCGTCTGCGAACATCATGCACCACGGGAGAGTCCCCTGAATCGACTTTGACAACTCATCCAAGACTACTGCAAAAAGAAACGGGCTCAACGCTGACCCCTGGTGAAGACCTACCTCTACAGGAAAGAAATCAGTATCCCCCACTGGCGCACGGACACTTGTTTCACTCCTGGTATACATATCAATAATTATCTCTATGTATTTCCTGGGCACTCTTCTACCCTCCAAGCACTCCCAGAGCACCTGTCGTGGCACACTGTCGTAGGCCTTTTCTAGGTCAATAAACACCATATGTAGATCCCGCTTCTTCTCCCTATACTTTTCCATTAATCTTCTTATAAGGTGTATTGCCTCTGTGGTGGAACGCCCCGGCATGAAGCCAAATTGGTTGACCGTAACCTGAGTTTCTCGTCTAAGTCTAACCTCAATCACTCTTTCTCATAGTTTCATAGTATGACTTAGTAGTTAGAATTTACATTAATTAAAAGGTGTACCTTGATTGGTAAGGGATATAGAAGGCTGAACTGGTGCAAGATCCATGGAGTTTTAGAAGCAGATCGACGGTGGTCGTTAAACTGATGAAACACAAATGATTTCTTGAAACCAATAGGGTGGTTACATCCAGTAGCCAAAATGAGCTTGTGGGTGTTACCATTTTTAATAATGGGCTTCCAATAACCACCCAGATTTAAAGAAGCATGAGCATTATTATTATTATTATTATTATTATTATTATTATTATTACTACTTGGTTTATAAAAGAAGTATCGTTTCTCCTTAGGGTCACCTGATGAAAACATATAAAAAAACGTTAACAAAAGGAGGATATTATTAATTTAAAGAAAGTAAAATGGCCGGAAATTAAAGTGACCTGGGAGGCGTGAAGGGTGGTGGAGGAAGAGATGATCGGAGTGGAGGATGGCGGTGGCCGGCAACGGGAGTGAGAAGACTTTAGGACGGAGGTAATGGATGATGATCTCTTCGTCGGTAGGACAAAACCGGTAGCCGATGGGCATGTTTAGGGTTTTGGCCGCAGGTGACGGTGAGTGTGTGGTTAGGGTCTGCATCTCAAAGGAAAGAGGAGTTGAGTTGTAACGAGAGTACAAGGATTGGATGGGATTTGTATTGATTACCAAATTATGTTGAGTGTTTGAATTATTATTACTACTTATTTACTTCCAATTTGACTAAAAGTCTTGTCTTGTTTCTTGTTTCCTGGACAAGGAAGTAATGTGCAAAAGTACAAAACTGAAATTGGAAAATTTTGGGTTTATTTTATATTATTTTAACATCAATCTTTCATTGTGAACTATAGAAGTATGTATATCTTTGCTCTCAGCTATAATATATATAAACGAAAATCCAAAAATTCTATGTATCGTGATGTGGTCGCTCTCACTTTTTTGAACTCATCAGATTTGCTTGATTTTTAAATGGAGGTTTCTCATGCATTTGACCCGAATTCACGGGTATAGGTCTTATCAAACCCATATATTTCACAAACGGGTTATAACATTTCATTAAATTAAAAACTAATATCACCAAATATTTGATATAATAATCCTATAAAGTAGGGATATACTAAAAATTAATATATGATTTATTTAAAAAAGATATATATTATTTATAATTAAAAAACCAGTTTGTAGTAAAAAAATAAACGGATCTTTGGTCTCATCAAACCCATATAGCTTTTAAACCGGGTTATAACATCTCATTTATTTGAAAAACAATTTATCATCAAACCATAAATATATTATTAACTTTCATACAATAAAAAAATATAAAAATTTAAAAAATAAATAAATATTAAAAACAAATAATATAAAACAACCCCGTAATACGGGGGATAGAAACTAGTATTTTTATAAAGGGGTTTTATGCATAATCCAATCTAATTACACTGTCACACATTCAAAAACACAAACATAAACTAATTAAACTAATTGCAAGTAATAGTGATTTGTTTTTATTAATTTCATTTATGCATTTGTTAGAGGCTGTTTAATATCTTTATAGAGTTGAATTATTTTACAAATACTAATAAAAATGATAAGTATGAGAAACCAAATTAATTGACATGTGTCAAATGAGGACCAAAGAAAAAAAATATAAAAAGTAATAGTACACATTTTCTCTCTCAATATAAGTCACATGTTAATTATCTCATCAATTTTAAACGTCTATAATTTTTTCATATGATATTTTTTTAAAAATAAAATTCACTATAATAACAAGCGTTTTTGTATTTTTAATATGAAGATGATTTTTTTATATAAAAATAAAAAAATAATTACGTCATTGTGTCATTTTTCTTACCATTGTGTCTTTTTTCGTCATTGTGTCTTTTTTTTATCATTGTGTTTTTCAACTTATCATTGTGTTTTTTTAATACTAATAACACCGTTATGTAATAATATGTAAAAATAATGAAAAATGCCAACAAATTATCTAATACATAAAACACAATGATGAATACATATTACATAATAACCTGAAACGTAAAACACAATAATGAATACATATAACACGACGATAAATACGTATAACACCATGACCTAAAACGTAAAACACAATGTAATCTACATATTACACAATGACTTTTGTTAGTGCACGGTTTTGCGTCTTGAGTCTTTGTATTTATCGTTAACGTATTTGTCGTTTTTTTTAATGTAATAAACAAATATTTATGTTGTTAATGTAATGTCTAGTTCGCTAAGGTTTTTTAGCGAACTAAGACTTAAGTTAAGTTCCCCTGATTCGTTAAGGATGTTTAACGAATCAGGGGGTGATTCGCTGAGTTATTTAGTCTTATGTATGTAACGAAGCGAACTCTAGTTCGTTAGGGGATGTTAACGAACTAGGTCCGTCTTCTATTTATACGTGAACATTGTTCACGAGTTATTTAAGTTTTGAGAGTTAATTAACGAAGTTCTGTCAAAATCTCTCTCGATCTTCATCTTAATATTATTCACACTTACAACTACTAATACTGATAATATATACACATATCATATACAATCAAACGTAATTATGAGCTAGATCCGTATTAAGGTATTAATCGTACTAACACAGATCTGAGATCTGTTTAAAGGATTGATTCCAGGGTTCCAACAAGTGGTATCAGAGCTTTCGGGGCTCAATTACACTTGATTTGGTTGTTTATTTAGAGTATTGGACTGTTAATTAGTATTATGTATTGCTAGTGTTATGTTTGATTAACTTTGGATCAATTTGAAGTTAATTGATTGAATTATGGAAGGTTTGAACTGGATTTGAGTTGGTTAAGGTATAGGAAAGGTTCGGAGAATCGGAATTAGAGATTGGTTTGGTTTTGGTTTGAATTGGTATTGGTTCTGGTTTGTAGCTGAAACAGAGGATTGGTTTTTGGTCAATTGGTTATGGTTGTTTATGAATTGAGTTACGAGTATTGTTGATTTGGATTCGCGATTGGTTTGCGAGTAGTTTGGTAGTTTATCTGTGCAATTTGATTACGAATTGAGGTAGTATTACGAATTTGAGTTTCTGGGTTTGATGTTCATCGTTTCCAGAAAATCTGGAAATTATCTTTGAAGATTTGAAGATGAGTATGATTCGTTATCATCTTTATGTTGATTCATCATCTTGGTCACATTGATTCGTTACTTAATTTAGTTAATTCGTTATAAAATCCTAGTGGTTCGTCAATCAGTTCGCTAACTCATCTGATTCGTGTCTAACAGATTCGTGTGACACGTGTTTACCTCGAAATTTGTGTCACAACAACCTTTGCCACGTGGCATTCAGTGTCAGAGTTTGTTACAAACGGTTGTAACAACCTGATTCTCTATAGTTTGATTCGCTATCAACTGTAGCTGGTTCGTCATCTTATTCTCTAAGTTTATCTTAGTGATTTGTTACTAAAAACTTTCTGATTCGCTAAGCTTGTCTTTAGTGATTCGCTAACCAATTCGTTAGTCAATTCGTTAATTTGACTTATTGCTGAATCTGATTCGTTGACTATCTGATTCGTTGGATTGATTTGTTAAATTCAATCTTGATTCTCTATCTGATCGATCTTAGATTCGTTAAGATTTGATTCGTTAATTTACTGTTCACAGTTCGCTACAACTGTTCACAGTTCGTTACAACTGATTCACAGTTCGTTACATTTAACCCTTAAATTTTTGAAACTTGTCAAAAATGGCTGGTATGTATGCACTAGCCTCACAGAATATGTTAATGCAACAAATGTTGCAACTAGATACCGAGATAGGTTCACATTCGAAATGTCCACGTTTGATGAAGTTCAGTGATTTTACAAAGTAGGAGCCTCGGTTTCATGCCCATCTAGGATCAGTTCATCCTGACTGCTCACATTGTTTAGATGAAGTTTATACCGTTCCTATGATTGGAGATGCGACTATCGGATTCAGACCTAAAGCTATATCTCAATACTCACAGGAAGAGAAGAAAGCATTAGAGATAAAGACAAAAGCCTATTCTACTCTAACCATGGCTTTACCTGAAAATATCTTTCACCAAGTGGGTAGTATAAAAATCTGTGCCTCTTTATTTCAACAAATCCGAATGAGAATTATGGGAAACACAGCTGAAAGAAAAAAGGTTATGCTTAAGTTTCAATTCAGAAACTTTAATTTACTCAAAGGTGAGACAGTTTAAGAAATGACAACGAGATTCAATCACTTGATTGCAGAGATGGATAAAATGAAGTTGGAAATTTCTGAGATTGACAAGATAGATACTATTAAGAGTGCACTACCGAGTTCGTACTCTACTTTTCTAATGGTATTAAAAGAAAACAGTTATTTCAATGAAGACTTGACTGCAAGTGAGTTCTTACAAAATATTGAAGCTCGTGAGTATGATCTCAAGTGTCAAAAATCATCCAAGGAATGTCAAGATCATGCTTTCTATGGTGGTAGCATACCTCTAAGTTCAACCATTTCACCGATTACTGCATTTCTTACCCAAAATGCAAGAGAAAATGAAACAACCATCTATAGTGATCCTAGAGCATGTTTTTATACTGCTGGTAACTCTGGATCACCAAATGCTTCTACTGGTTCATGAATTTCATCCATTACAAATCAGTATGTTTCACCTCCAAATGTCAACATGAAAGAAGCTGAACAAAATTTTGCCTTTTTATCAGCTTTCATGACTTCTTATGAAAATCTGGTAAGTAGCAAGATTTCCACTAGTGATTTGACTGATGAAGACTATGATCAGATTGATCCAGATGACTTAGAAATCATGGATCTAAAGTGGAACATGGCAATGATTGTTCGTAAGTTGAAAAGATTTATGCAAAGAACCGGAAAAGATCTTCCTGCCCTGAACAAGAAATTGGGATTTGACAAGTTAAAGGTGAAATGTTATAATTGTCAAGAATTCGGACATTTTGCAAAAGAATGTGACAAACTGAAAAAGGAATATACTGGTCCTCGTGGTCAAAATCAAAATTCTTCAATACCACGAGGTAATGATGCTGAGAAGAAATCATCAAGTTCTGGGTCACAAGCAATGTTAGCTAATGGAGATGATTGGTCACAGCGACTACTGTGTAACGATACTCAAGCTAATTTGGCTTTGTTTGGGCTGACTCAAGAGTTTCATGATGCAAGTGGAAGTGAGTTGTCTTCTGATAATGATTCTGGATCTGATTCTGATAACTCCTGTGACAAACCTACAACTGTCTTTGCATGCATGGCTAAGATTAATGAGGTTAGTCATTCTATTTCTGCTACATCATCGGTTAAAGTAAATTGTGTTGACTGTGAATCTAATAACCCTAAGTTAGAATCAATAATGAATCACAATAATAATATAGTTAGAGAAATTTCTTCGTTGAAAGATACTTATCGACAATCTCTCGAATCTCAAATGAGATCTCGTGAAAAGATTGAAGCATTGTCAACAAGTAACCATGATCTCAAAGCTGAGTTATCTGTGAAAATGACAATTAATGACCAAAAGTTTCAAGAAATCTTGAAACATCGTTCAAAGATAACCGAGCTTGAGAATGAGGTTCTTGAGTTAAAGAACAAATTGGGTAAATTTCGAAATTCTTCTTTTCTGTTGAATGAAATTATAGAAGTTTCTGGAAAACAAAAAGATTCAAAGAAAGGTATAGGTTTTGTTGAAATTCCTCCACCGTTTCACAATGATTATAAAATTAATCCTTTTGCTTCAACTGAGGAAGATGTCATTCTTAAAGAACCTGTGATTTCAGAAAAAGCAAAACTGGTTACTACTAAAGCTGTTAAAACCCAATCTTCAATTCAGAAACCTCATGTTTAAAGCAACAAAGTTTTTGTTGAAAATATTGAAAAGTTATCATTGAGGATGTGTTCAAACTTGAATTCATACACAAGAACAAGAACATTCCAAGTTCTAATCACATACTTTGTGAACCTCATGAATTTGAGGAGGCTGTGTATGGTTCGCACACAACTAAAGTGAAACAAGATGCTCATGTTAGTATCAAACCAGTGAAGGCTAAGAAATCAGAAAAACCCAAAATTTCTGAAAAGGATTTGTTGCGTTTCATAAATCCTAATGTCTCTAAGCCATCATCTGCTCGTGTGTTTAAGTTAAAGGGGATGGACACGATGTTCAATGAGAAAGACATTCCAATAAGTATCATTAACCCTGAACTGATTGAGAGTGTGTTTCACAATGAAACTTTCAAGATTCGTGAACTTGAACGTCAATATGCTCAAGCGAAAACATCAGTTTCATCTGATCCATTGACTAAAGCAAAGCACGTTTTAAAACAAGCTAAGAAAATTCAATTTGTAAAGTCAACTGGAACAAATACATTAAAAAGTTTCTCAAACTGTTCTAATTTAGATTTCTATTTGAAAAAGAAAGCTGAATTATCTGATGATTTTGCTAAAAGCATGACAAAAAATGTGAGTCATCATTCATCATCTGTGTCACATGTTCCGACAAACTCTCAATATCATCATGTTGACATGCGAAGTTGTTTCCTTTGCGGTCAACAAGGTCATATAGTAAGAAACTGTGGTCAGAAGAACTATCAGAATCTTCATCCTTTTATCAAGGATCATTCTAAACCAGTTCCTTTGGTAAAGAAGATTCTGAAATGACCTGTGTCGTATGCTGATGATACTCATATTATGTTCTCGAATGTACATCCTCGAAGAGTTGTTCATGCGAATGAAACTCATGGTTCTGTTAAACCTAAGTTTATTCCAACCGAAACAATATGCAAAAACGTTAATTCAAATGTAGTTCAAGCTGCGTATCTAAGACGGAAGTTTATGTTCACATATTTGTGACACACTCAATAAATTATGCCAGCCTCTTCAATCTTGCCATGTGTCCATCTCAAACCAGCTGTCTCAATCTGTTAACCTGCGCGCATACTAAAAGTCAGCTACGCTGAGTGAGTTCTAGTTAATCACATAACTTACTTTACATACACATATACGTGCTCGAGGTACGCATTACATACTTAACCTGTCCATCAATCTTTCATACACATACATAACTAACCTTACGTTATAAAGAGCATTCGCCCTACATACCTTGGATATTATTAGGGTCCGGTACCCTCCATCCTCGGATATTATTAGGGTCCGGTCACCCTTCATCCTCGGATATTTTTAGGGTCCGGTACCCTTTCTTCCATACCCTCATAACATTCTTTCTATATACAAAATCGTAAGTTTCTCGCATATATACATCATTCACTCTTCATCTTACAACATGCATATAACATCAACCATTACCTGGAAGTACATGCAATATCTGAAGATCGTTCATGTACTGACAAGAAAGCATTCATACATTTCACATAATACATATATGGCATACACTTATCACTTAGGATAAGTGTATTAACTAATCATATCGAGTATGCACACAGCCCCGAAAACATAACAAGGAATGGGGCTAGAAACTCACCTGAACTCGATTACGTTCACCGTTAATTGTAATTCCTTTACTTAGCTGTGCACGACTAACTGTATAACAATTACACGTATCAATTATCTACCGCTACCCATAACGTGTATCTAGTTTATTTATAACCCTCAATGAACAGTGGTCCGGGGGCAGCGGGGTCTAGGGGCGGCAGCCCCTAGCAGGGTCCAAGGGACAGAGCCCCTGGCTGGGGTCGAGCTGCCAGGTCAGCTTGGAAAAATTTTATTTCCATTAACTGTCTTAACACATTTTCCATTAGGATTTTGAATCATTATTTAATTTGCTAACTTAAAAGTTCAAGGGCTTCTTTGTAATTATACCATTCTTTTCTAAGTCCAGGGACCATTCTGCTATTTTATCAAACTTCTAGTTCGTTACATTATTCTTAACGAATCGGGTTGTCATACGAACTGGTTATTGAACGAATTGAACCCTCTAACGAACTGGACTCATAACAAATTAGTCCATAGCGAACCAGTCCACGTAACGAATTGGTCCATCTAATTCGTTATCTTCTTCTAATGAACTGGCTATACGAATCAAGGGTAATTCGTTACCCCTTTCCCTTAACGAATCAGTTAACGAATCACCTTTAATTCGTTACATTCCCGTCAGCAAACTAGGGTTATGTCAGAGAATATCAGAAACATTCTTTGACATTCTCTGCCTCGTACACGCCGCCGCCGGAAAACCGCGAATTCGCCGGAAAAACGAGTTTTAACTCGTTTTTCACCGTTTTTCGTCCCGTTCGATCCAGATCTGAGCTAGGGTGACCCCTAAGCTCATCATAGGTTCGGTTTATAACCGATTCCACCCGGATCTCGTGACTTAAATGGTTTAACGGTGTCGGCTCGTCGTTTCATGACTGTATCTAACGGGTTAAGCTCAAACAATATCCTACTATCATTACCTCGGGTCGGTGCTTGTTTCCTTGGTGATTTCGGCTTGAGAGAGAAGGAGAAACTAGAGAGAGATATTAAGTGTGTGTTTTAGATGGTGTATGGAATATGTGTAAATGAGGAATTAAGTGGTGATTATGGTTTATATATTTTGGGGTCATGGGCTTTAGCCAATGGTCTTTCCTCCTTTCCTTTTAACCCAAGTCCATAACTCTTATCCATTTAACCCGACACACGCCCGACTCAAAATAACTAATAATTTATTTATTTAATAAACGAGAAACGAGATGTTACAAGTCTTCCCTCCTTAAGGAGTTTTCGTCCCCGAAACCGAACTATTACTAAAACAAATTTGGGTAAAACTTGCGCATCTCTTCTTCAACTTCCCAAGTGGCATCCGATACTTTGCGATGCTTCCATATCACTTTCACTAGGGGTATAACCTTATGACGAAGTTGCTTCTTCTTGCGGTCAACTATCTCGATTGGTTGCTCAATGTAGTTCAATTGTTCATCAACCTCAATGTCCATCAATGGCACGTGTCATTAGCAAGACACTTTCTCAGATGAGAGACATGGAAGGTTGAATGAATTCCTACTAACTCTTCGGGCAAATTCAGCTTAAAAGCCACTTCACCCACACGATCCATAATCTTAAACGGTCCAATGTACCTCGGGCTCAGCTTCCCTCTTTTTCTAAAACGGATAATTCCTTTCCAAGGCGAGACCTTGAGCATCACATTGTCACCAACGTTAAACTCAATCGGTCGTCGCCACTTATCAGCATACGAATTCTGTCTGTCTTGAGCAGCTTTCATTCTTGCCTTAATCTGATCGAACTTTGAAGAAGTTTCTTGCACAAATTCTACGCTTCCCATCTCTTTCTGACCAATTTCCCCCCAACACACCGGGGCTCTACATCGTCTATCGTAAAGCATCTCAAATGCTTGAATGGTAGTTGTTATAGGAGAAATCTGCTAGATGCAGATGATCATCCCAACTTCCTCCAAAGTCTAAAACACAAGCACGTAGAATATCCTCAAGGGTTTTGATCGTCCTCTCAGACTGTCCATCGGTTTGAGGATGATACGCAGTACTAATGTTCAACCTCGTCCCCAAAGCTTCATGGAATTTCTTCCAGAATCTCGAGGTAAAACGTGTATCTCTATCTGACACAATCGATAACGGCACTCCATGCTTAGATACAACCTCTTTAATGAACAAGCTTGCTAACGTTTCTGACGAGATGGCCTCTCGTATAGGCAGAAAGTGAGCACTCTTGGTCAAACGGTCCACAATCACCCAGATGGTATCATGATGCTTAGCTGTACGAGGTAGCTTAGTTATGAAATCCATGGTGATGTGTTCCCATTTCCATTATGGTATCTCAAGCGGTTGAATCTTCCCATAAGGCTTCTGGTGTTCTGCTTTTACTTGTAAACAAGTTAAGCACTTACTGACATAATCTACTACATCATTCTTCATTCCTGGCCACCAGTAGTCTCTTTTCAAATCTTGGTACATCTTAGTAGCTCCTGGATGAATCGAATACATAGACTTATGAGCTTCATCTAAGATTCGACCTCTGAGGTCTCCATGGCGTGGAATCCACATACGGTCAAACCTAGTTTTAACACCATGAGTGTTTTCCATCAACTCGTCTTTTTGACCGAAAATCCTTTCGTTCTTCACTAGCCCTTCATCAACCAGCACTTCTGACTGTACTTTGATGATTTCTTCAAACAGACTTGAATTCATAATCAACTGGTATGACTTCACTGTTGCCAGGACTTCCTCATTCTTACGGCTTAACGCGTCGGCGACTACATTAGCTTTACCAGGATAGTACTTAATGTCGCAGTCGTAATCTTTAATCAACTCCAACCACCTTCTCTGTCTCATATTCAGCTCCTTCTGCTCAAAGAAATACTTCAAGCTTTTATGGTCGGTGTAGATGGTACACTTAGTACCATATAAGTAGTGCCTCCAAATCTTTGAGGCATGCACTACTGCGGCTAGTTCTAAATCATGCGTCAGATAGGTACTCTCGTGGACTTTCAACTGTCTAGATGCGTACGCTATCACTTTCCCTTGTTGCATCAACACGCAACCCAATCCCTGATGCGAAGCGTCAACACAAACGACCAAATCCTCATCACCGTCGGGTAGAGCAAGGATTGGAGCTTGCGTGAGTCTTTTCTTCAATTATTCAAAAGCTTCTTCTTGGAACTTTCCCCAACTGAATACTACCGACTTTTGGGTCATACCGGGCAACGGTGCGGCTATCTTGGAGAAACCTTCGATGAATCTCCTATAGTAGCTAGCTAACCCTAAGAAGCTTCGTATATCAGTCGGATTCTGCGGAGTCTTCCAGTTCGTGATTGCCTCAATCTTAGCTGGGTCCACGGTAATCCCTTCAGGATTGATCACGTGACCTAGAAATTGCACTTCTCTTAACCAGAACGCGCACTTCAAAAACTTAGCATACAACTTCTCTTTCTTCAGTCTCCAACACCTCTCTCAGATGCTTAGCATGTTCAGACTCGTTCTTTGAATAAATCAATATATCATCAATGAAGACGATAACTGACTTGTCCAACATCGGCCGAGACACCCTATTTATCATGTCCATGAATGCTGCGGGAGCATTCGTTAGACCGATTGACATCACCAGGAACTCGTAGTGTCCATACCGCGTCCGAAACGCTGTCTTATGGATGTCTGCCTCTTTCACCTTCAGCTGATGATAGCTTGATCTGAAATCTATTCGTGAGAACCAACTAGAACCTTGCAGTTGGTCAAACAGATCATCAATCCTTGGCAAAGGATATCTATTCTTTACCGTAAGCTTATTCAACTCGCGATAGTCTATGCACATTCTCATACTTCCATCCTTCTTCTTCACGAATAACACTGGTGCGCCCCATGGGGAAACACTTGGTCTAATAAAACCCTTGTCGAGGAGTTCCTGCAGTTGGGACATCAATTCTTTCATCTCGGACAGTGCTAGACGGTAAGGCTTTCGCGACGGGTTGGGCTCCTGGTACTAAATCTATTTGAAATTCTATCTCTCCCTGGAAGATCCTCAGGGAATAGTTCTGGGTAGTCGCGCACGATAGGAACATCTTTCACTTCTTTCGTCTCGGACGTAGCATTGACTACATACGCCAGGTAGGCACCGCACCCTCGCCTTAGCAAACCCTCGACTTTTATCATCGAAATGATATTAAGCCCAGAACTTTCCTTATCACCATAAACCGTCACCCTACTACCATCCAAGGATTTTAACCTTATCGTCCTACTCTTACATACTATCTGAGCTTCATACTCAGACAACCAATCCATTCCCAAAACTACATCGAACCCTCATAAGGTCATAACATACAAGGTAACAGGGAACTCATGTCCCTCTAACTCTATCTTACTGTTTTTAACCATTCTCATTATTTTAACCGAAGCGTCATTAGCGGTTTCTACTATAAAAGTTTCAGACACTCGACAACATTTCATTTTAGCTAATTTACTAAACGGTGTAGCTACGAAACTTTTATTTGCACCCGAATCAAATAATACTGAAGCAGAAATACCGTTTACTAAAAAAGTACCAGTCACAACATCCAGAATCTGTTTGGCCTGTTCCTGCGTCAGCATGTAGGCTCTAGTCCTTGGCCTAGTTTGGTCGGCATCTTTCTTTCCACTACCTCCAGCTCCACCATCAGTACACTCCCTTGCCATATAACCCGTCTTACCACACTTGTAGCATGCGGGTTTTACATCACACTCATTAGCATAGTGCCCCACCTTCCCACACTTATAACAGGAATTTGTCCCAAGCCTACACTCTCCACCATGAGCCTTTCCACACTTGTGACACACATCCGAACCAGTACCCCACTTGCACTCGCCACCGTGCACTTTCCCACACGTCTTGCACGTCTTCCTCTCCCACACCTTCTGCTTCTTGTCCTTAGAGTTCCATAACTGAGTACCCGGTTGCTTGACATGGTTAACCCACTTCTTATCTTTCTTTTCTTCCCCTACCACAACTTCATCTACCACCAGGTCCTCATAAACCATCTCTGCGAGTTCTACAGCAGAGTCAAAAGTAGCTGGTTTGTTCGCCCTGACTAGTACGTGAACTTTCTGTGGCAATCACCTCACATAGCACTTGATTCTCTTAGCCTCAGTGTTGACCATATCGGGTACCAACCTAGACATTTGGTTGAACTCTGTGGTGTACTCACGATGTGTCATCGTCCCATCTTTCAAGTTTAGGAACTTCATCTCCGCCCTCTCAACTTCGGCGTCAGCGCAGAACTTCTTCATCACCAACTCTTTCAGATCCTCCCACCTCAGGGCCTTAATCTCATAACCGGTCTTCCTCTGCTCCACACTTTCCCACAAATACATTGCCTCCTCCCCAAACGATTGGGTGGCATAACCGACAGCTTGGTCGGGACGCCACTCGCTGATTCGGATAATTTTATCCATGGCAGTTATCCATTGAAGAGTAGCGATTGCGTCTCCCAAACCAGTCAGTTTTGGCGAGTCACAGCCCTTGAAGGACTTATAGTTGCACCCACCTCGGCCCCTCTTTCTATCATCAGCTTTCACAGACCTCACCACGCTCGAAGCCTCCCTCTCTCCTTCATCATCTTTCCTACCACCTCCTCCCGCTCCGTCAGCTGTTCTTTCACGGCCTCCAGCAGACCCCTCCAGATTCATGTTTTTCACAGCCGTGGCTACTGCTTGGACAATATCTGCTTGGATTAAGGGATCTAGCTGAACCTCTTCATTGTTGTTAAGGTTTCCTCCAGCTGCACTTCCTTCTTCTTCGGTGTTGGAAGATGCCTCTACCGAAGGTTATTGGTCACAACGAGGCCTGCCACGACGCCCAGTGCGGCCTCCTGCTTCAACAACTGCCCTAGATCCAACCATCGTATTCTGGAAGGGTAAACAAACGTCATCATTTAAGGAACTATTTAGTACAAGGATAGTAAGGCTAACAGGTAATAACGATGGCCAACTATGATTAGCTGATCACGTTACCTTCCGTGTCCTATACACTTACCTTTATGAGTCTATTTGTGCTGGTTCTACTCTAAACAGTTAATCAATCAAACAATCAATCACTCCTATCCCTAACATTCACATATCCATTCTTTAGCAATTAAGCTAACATTAACATACATATTTAACCATACACTTTACCGTTACTGGGCTTGCTTGAGTGACACATGGCTATCTTGAACTGTCATCTTCTTTCTTTTCTTTCTTAAATCCCATTCTCTGTTCGAGTCTAAGCATGTAGGATGCTTAAATCTCTCGAACTTTGCTCTAATACCAATTTGTAAGGCCTCGTTACCGGTGCCCTACATTGGACGTTGGATTTACTCATAAACACAGTTCTAAATATCAGAGTTAATTAAAACTTTCGCGGAATAATATAAAATATCAACCATTCATTACAATTACCCATGATTTGTCTTGTAAAACATAACATAAATTATAACATTCAAAACATCATGACAATCTTCAGATGCCAGTGTAGGTTCCCAGCCGGATCTACACGGAAGTATCTCGTACTACGTAGGTGAGGAATCCCTACGGAAGACGATACGAGTGTTTGATGCGATATACGTTAAAACCAAGCACAAATACACGTTACAATACTCAAAAGACACGTTGTATTGCAACTCCTTTAACACGTGATATACCAATCACAATTACACGTTATTGGGGGTAGTTAAAAAACAAAACTTAAGCCGTAGCGAAGAATATAAAGACCTCGACAACTTCGCCTAACAGACTAGGCGAAGTTGTCAATAACTTCGCTTGTTCCACAAGTTCGCTTATAACAGGCGAACTTGTGAGACAACTTAATTAAAACATCAAAACAAAACACACTAACACGATTACAGACACTAGATACTGAACTACTGACATCATGTACCAACAGACTCCCCCTTGGCAGTAGCTTCATATCTCTAACTTCAATCACGTGTCTTGTAATCCCAAAACTCGAGTCACCCGTCTTCAAGTATGAACACCTTCTCTGACACAAACAGAAACTACTCTCTGATATTTCTTGGCTTCATCTTTCCATGCAGGAATATAGAATATCTTTTTCTCGTTCAGCACCTGCAAGTCAGCTTGAGACAAATTCACCAAGTGCATTGGATCATACACTCTCAGCAACTCTTGTTCATTTTCATCCTCCATCACCGCTTCAGCTGTTTCACTATCGACATACCACCATTTCAGATCTTTAAGACATCCTTAGGCATTTGTTTCATCGGCATTTCTTTTAAACACTGGATCGTCTTATACTTCATTATCATCCAAGGCTTGCCATCAGCTCTCATACCTCTGTCTTTATCTTCAACGAGCTTTCCTTTCTGCGGTTTTAACAACTTGAACTTTTTATCTTTTATACTTTCTTTCCAAACGATCTTCCCAATAATCCTAGCCATATTATCATCACTCCTGTTTATCAACCCCAACTTGGCTAAATCCTTCACCTCACACTCCGGCAAGGTATTCAATGATCTCAACAACCTTTTGAAGTACTGAACTCCGTCAAAACGTTTAATCACAAACAGTCTCAACTGCTTACATATAACCAACATATAATCCCTTTTTTCGATTCAGCATACCCTTTGATGTTGTAACTCTTCTTGAACATAGTGGGAACCGCCGGTTTCATTGTCTTTACGAACCATTGAGCGTAGCCTTCTTTCCATCTCGGCTGCTCTTCCCATTCAGTCTCGTCACTTCCCATATCATGACTCACATTTGTCTTATCAACTTCCGGAATCTCATGCTCAACATTTTCCTCCACAATCTCTCCCTCTTCACTCTCACTATCAATTACAATGTCAGCTCCTATCTTCTCAATCTCTTCAACCGGTAACACATCGTCGTCACCTACAATATCATCATCCAAACTTTCCACGTCATCCACTACCACCACATCATCACCCCCTGATTCACCAGTTGCACCAGTAGACTCCCCCTGAGATGTGGAAGTCCCAAGAGTTTGTTCAGTTCTTGACAACTCACCACCTGCACCTTTCGATGCATTGGGATCATCGTCTCGATCATTCCTCTTCTTCGTCCTCAACTCATCGCCCTTGCAGCTCGTCTCCCCCTGAGATGCTAAGAACTGTTTTAAAGCATCAAAAAGTTTACCGTGTTCAATCAGGAGGGACGACTGAATCTGATTCTCTGCAACAAGGCGCTGAATAGCGTGAGTCTGGATCAAGTTTATTCTCGACTGTTCTGCCACAACCCTTTCAAGAGCTGCTATCCTGTCTGAGTCAGATAAGGTTGCATCAAAATCAAAACTCATATGAGAGGTGTCTTGAGCATACGGTGAAGGGATTCCCAAAGTAGCCGGAACATCAGAAACAGGCTGAAAAGTAACCGCAGGTGGTATTGTAACAGATAACCCTGCAGTGGCAACCAGTGTCGACTCAACGAATCTTGCAACAACCTCAGATGGAGTAAGTGTAGGAGGTGGTAAGGAAACAATTTCTGGAGCCGAAAGCTGAAATGTGGTAGGTGGAATGCCAAAAGAAGATGATGTTGTCAACACGGATTAAAACGGAGATAAACAACGAGTTTTCATTCGAGATATAACTTCGCCGAGGGTTTATGTGATAAGTTCGCTTAGGTTTTGTGAAATGTATAAAAGATTTGACTAAGTTGACCTTTATATAGGTCTGAATATTTCCAGGCGAAGTTATGGTTAACTTCGCTTATCCATAACTTCGCCCCTACACAACTTCGCTTAATATTAAACTTACAAAACAGTCCCTTAAAAATTGAACATTATGCAATTAGCTTTTAAAACTTCCTTTAAAGAGTTACATGTTACGATCAAAGACCAAGTAACCAGGTTTTAAACCATAAAACGACATATGCAATGAAAATTTAGAAATAAAATACACGGGATCAAATTTCAGTCTCGATAGGGACTAGCATGTTTTAGAAAAGATCCGAACAGGAATCATACTATTTAAATGACTGTCACATAGATCCATGTTCAGCGGTATTACGACATAAAGACCAGGTTGTAAGCAGGTAAACAACTTAGTATGGTTTTCATCGCTTTTGTGATACGGATTAGGTTCAATTAAGCTCAAAATTTAAATGGACAACACATCAGAGAATGTGATGTCCCTATCTATTCTCAAAGCGTATTTGGCTTTCCCCAAGTCACCCCGAGTTGACCTTGACCCGTAGTGTCTGATTAAACAGTAAGTACACCTGATCTTTAGAGTCTTCAGTCCGTTCTCTTTCTTGCCTCTTGATTGATAAGTATAATATAATAATATAATAGGCTTTAGAAGGCTTAAACTCATTTTTTTTAAATAATAAAGATTTACATAGCTTCAAACAGTAGACTACTGCAAGTCCCGAATCTGAATCACTGCAGGTACTTGACACACTTTCTTCTCGGAAATCAGAACACTCACGGGCTCGTGTGTGACTGGGTAATCGCTTTTCTGCCTATCATTCGGAAAGATGTATATGGAGACATACACAACTCTTAATGAGTCTTCCCTTTAAATCGAGAAGATTTAGTTAGTATCACTTTAACTTTTACGCACCATAAAAAGCTACCATAACATACAATGACTGTTCTAGAGTCTTTTAGGCCTAATAACTTCACTGGTTAAGCACACAGATATAGTTTGTGTATCACTTTCCAAGGTTGGATCAATTTTGTTAGAAAAATTGTATAGAAACTTCTTACGAAGTTGTAGACTTGAAAATTATATCATCTCCCAAAAAAATTTTAGATTCTATCGCCCCGATCAAGTCAAAGTCATCAGGTAAACGGCTATCCTGAAGATCCAATGGATCAGCTGGATCGACCACATACGAATATGCGTCCTTTTAACTAAGTATGAGCGACTACTTTTCAGCGAAAGAATAAAAACACATCATAAACCGCCCCAGTCACTTTCAGTCATTTGGTTAATGGCTATCCTCATAATCTACTGGTAGAAGTGAGGGCCAAACACATCCGAAGATATGTCCTTCAAACTGAAGCAACCGACATAATTCTAAGCGATAGTGACGTTTTTTTTAAGTAAAAACGGAAAGAAAAAGAAATACGGTTACTCGGGATTGATCATCCCATTAAACTCAACGAGATTTTGAAAACGAGCTCGGTCAAACGCTTTAGTAAAAAGATCGGCGAAATTATCTAACGAATCAACCTTTTCTAGCACTATTAATTTCTTCTCAGCACAATCCCGTATAAAATGATGACGAATGTCAATGTGTTTAGTTTTGCTATGTTTTACGGGATTGTTAGTTACTGAGATTGCAGCAGTGTTATCAATATAAATAGGAGTTTGAGTGAAATTCAGACCGTAATCGCGCAATTGCTGTTGTATCCAAAGAACCTGGGAGCAGCAGTTTGATGCTGCCATGTACTCTGCTTCACAGGTAGAAATGGTGACAGAGGTCTGCTTCTTGCACTGCCATGACACCAATCTTCCTCCCAGAAACTGGCAACCACCTGTTGTCGACTTCCGATTCTGATTGCAACCTCCATAGTCAGAATCCGTGTAAGCGACCAAGTCCAGGTATCCCCCTTTCGTGTACCACAATCCCAGCTTAGGCTTGCCGTTGAGATACCGCAATATCCTCTTTACTCCCTTCATGTGAGATTCCTTTGGGTTTGCCTGAAAAAGAGCACAGAGACAAACTGCAAACATAATGTCAGGTCTAGATGTAGTTAAATACATTAAAGAACATATGATTGCTCGATATTGGGTGGGGTCCACATCTGCATCACTGTCTGAATCAGCACCCAGTTTGTGGTTGATGCAAACTGGAGTATCAAATGGAGTGTTGTCCTCCATCTTGAAGCGTTTGAGAACGTCTTGGACATATTTAGTTTGATGGATGAACATCCCATCTTTCTTCTGATCAACCTGCAATCCTAAAAAGAAAGTTAACTCACCCATTGCACTCATTTCAAACCTCTTTTTCATGACTTCTTCAAACTCCTGACACATGACGACTTTTGATGCAGCAAATATGATGTCATCAACGTAGACTTGAACTAGTAGAAAATCTCGTCCTTTTCTCTTGACAAACAGCGTGCTGTCAATCTTTCCTCTTTCGAACCCATTCTCAAGTAAGTAATCAGATAAGGTGGCGTACCAGGCACGAGGGGCCTGATGTAGTCCATATAGCGCTTTACTCAGCTTGTACACATGATCAGGAAAGTCAGGGTCAGGCAAACCCGGAGGCTGTTCAACGTATACTACCTCATCGGCTTTACCATTAAGAAAAGCACTTTTCACGTCTAATTGGAATACCTTCAGCTCATTGTGTGCAGCAAATGCCAAAAATAGTCGAATCGCTTCCAATCTTGCCACAGGAGCAAACACTTCATTGTAGTCGATTCCTTCCTGCTGATTAAACCCTTTAACTACCAGCCTCGCCTTGTTTCTTATGATTATTCCTTTCTCATCTCTCTTACACTTAAAGACCCACTTTGTGCCAATAGCATGTACATTCTTCGGTTTTGCTACCAAATTCCAGACTTCCATCTTCTCGAACTGAGCTAACTCTTCTTGCATGGCTTCGACCCACGAGCTATCCTTGAGAGCCATTTGATAATTCTTTGGTTCAATCTGGCTGATGAAGCAGGTGTACAAGCATTCATTTAAGATACCCGTTTCTTTAATGCCTGCGAAAACACAAGTGTGCTCATTCAAGCTTCGTCTTGTTTGTACACCGTCAGACAGATCATCTATCACATTCTCCAAAGGATGATTTTTGTGAACTCCAGTAGTCGGAACCGTACTGACTTCCAGATTGTTTTCCAAGTTCGAAGAGAGTTCATCAATGGGTGATTGATGTAGAGAGTGAAAAGGATTGTAGAATTCTTCCTCAGTAGAGGCAGCAGGAATATCAGCGGTTCTTGACGAGGAGGGATAACACTCATCGTATCGCGGACGTTGCACAATATTTTCTTCCTCATCATACAGAATCTGTGAAGCAATTTTCTCATCAACTTCTGCAAAATCCAAGTAAGGCATATTAAAAGATTTGAACATTTTATCATAGTCAAAAGCTTCAGCGGGTCCCGTGCTGGGCATTGGTGGTTTGTAACTCGTGATGTCGGTGTTACATACCACTTCAACCTTGCTGTTCGATAAATTAAAGACTCTTCTGTTGGGTGTCCCAACAACATATCCGACTAAAATACCTTCGTCGGCTTTCTCACCAAATTTAGAGTTTGTCTTTAAAATCGTACATGGGGACCCGAATGGTTCGAGACCATTCAAGTTTGGCTTTCGACCATGCATAAGTTCATAACAAGTTTTATTTAGCCTTTTAACAGTTAAAACACGATTAAGGATATAACAGGCTGTGGCAACTGCTTCAGCCCAGAACACCACGGGAAGTTTAGCATCAGCCAGCATGGTTCTGGCTCCTTCAATTAGCGTCCTGTTCTTCCTCTCAGCCACCCCATTTTGTTGCGGAGTATACGGGGCGCTGTACTTGTGGTCTATCCTTTTCTGTAAGCAGAACAGCTCCATCTGGTAGTTTTTGAACTCTGTCCCATTATCACTCCTGATGTACTTAACCTTTCTCCCCACAATATTCTCAACCTTAGCAATCAAGTTAATTACCAACTGAACCGTCTCATCTTTTATCTTCAGAAAGTATACCCACGAGTATCGAGAGTAATCATCGGTTATTACCAAGCAGTATGTCGTTCCACCTAGACTCTTTACATTCACGGGACCGAAAAGATCCATGTGAAGTAGGTCTAGGGTACTGACAATTGAATTAACCTTCTTGGTGAGATGAGGTTTCTTGTGTTGCTTTCCTTTCTTGCACGATAAGCATTGGTCTTCAAAGTTGAAATTCTTTAAGGGAACACCAAGCACCAGCCCATTCTTGACAATGTAGTTCATTTTTCGAAGATGTATATGCCCCATTCTTTGATGCCATAACTCGGACTCCGATTCAGTTGCTTTTGACAGAAGACATGATTCTTCTGTTGCCATCTCAGTTGACCTCATATCCATGACGTATGTGTTCTTTTCTCTTGGAGCTTTCATCAACACCCATGCCTCTGGTATCTTGAAACCAGGATACAGAACAATAGCTTAATCTTTGGTAAAGTGCACTGTGTACTCTTTGTCACAAATCTGAGATACGCTCAACAAATTATGCTTCAACTCTTCTACAAAATCCACCTTTTCTAACTTCATTTTACCATTTGTCACAGTTCCAATACCAGTAATTCTACCACCGCTATCTCCAGCGCAACTAACTCTTCCTCCTTGAACAGGTTTCCATTCGTGTAACAAATTCTTGTTACCAGTCATGTGCCGGGAACAGCCACTGTCCACAACCCACAGATTGTTTGCAGTCCTGTTCAACTGTTCCTGCACGATTAAAGAAAAGGATTAAAATCTGGGGACCCAAGACCTACTGGTCTTGGATCGATTAAATCTGTTAAATGGCATCCCGTATTGAGAATGATTTCTGTAAGTTCTATAAGGATACCTTCTTGAGAATTGACTATGAGGCCATCCAAACCTTAGTGGATTAACTGAATTATAATTGTTGGTTCGGTTGTTAACTGGGATAAACTGAGATCGATTTCTTTGAAATCTTGGATTAGTCCAATGTCTGAATTTTGGAGAGTTAGCATTCTTACCATTATAGTAATTACTGTTAGTTTTATTCTCAGTTTTTGGAGACCTCATACATCTGAATCTCTGATTTAGAGGACAATCAGCAATCAGGTGTCCTATTTGATTGCATCTGAAACAGCTCATGTGTTCAACTTTCGTCTCAACAGTTGTTTCAGATGTTGAGGTTGCATTACTATTCGTTTGTCTAACATATGGTGGGACAAACGGGTTTAGAGGAGAATTCTTTTCAGTTGGCTTATATTCCTCCCCACGTTTTAGTAACACTACCTCTTCTTTTATCTCACTAGATTCGGATGTCTTGTCCGAATTTGATGAGACAGAACTAGGAACAGAAATCTTAACATTTGAAACAAGATTACATGTTTCGCTTTTACTAACTTCAGGTTCTTTAATCGAAACTTTGACAGGAACTGTCTGACTAATTTCAACATCAACAGATTTCTGATTACTAGGATCATACATATAGTTATGGTTATATGGTGGTGGAACCTCAGAAAATCCAATTCCCCCTTTGTTAACTGGGGAACGTTGAACACTTACGATGTGATCAAGCATTGCTGAGGAATTTCTAAATTGTTCAATTTTTCTGTTTAATTCCACCACTTTTACCTGGTAATCAGCTATCTGTTTATCCCTGTCAGCAATTAGTTTGGTTTTTTCCTCTAACACTTCATAACTAAGATCAATTACTTGTATTTTTTCAGCTAGACTGGCTTTAAGACTTCTGATATCTTTTTCACTAGCTTTTATTTTTACCGAGTAACTGTTTTCTCTAGTTTTAGTGTAATGATGGTCTTCTTTTAACGTTTTAAATTGAGCGTCCAAACTAACAAACTGATCAGTTACTGTTTTCAATTGTTCAGACAGATTTTCACATTGCATACAATGAAGTTCAGAACTTACCTCAGAGAGCTGATCGTTCACTTCTGCCATGTAAGCTTGATTTTCTCCCGTCACTTTCTCACTTCCTGCAGTTTCGATGTTCACCAAATTTGCCTGTTCAAAGACTTCCTCAACCTGTAGATTCCAGTTATACCCACTATTGTGTCTAGATACCATAGCCTTATTCTCACTATCTCCCCCATTCTGTTGTGCAGGCCTGTTCTGACTACGTTCGACTCTCTCATTGGTACATTCCTTGGCAAAGTGACCATTTTGTTGACAGTTGTAGCATCTAACCTTTGATTTGTCAAACCCTGGTCTTTTTTCAACGAACTTTCTGTCTATTTTCTTCATGAATCTCTTAACCCTTCTTACTATCATAGCCATCTGCCATTGCAGATCCATCTCTTCTAGATCATCAGCATCGATCTGATCATAGTCTTCATCTAAAGTTGCAGGGTTGACTATTTTACCTTTGATGTAGTTTTCATAAGATGCAATGAAGGATGCATAGAGAGCAAACTGCTGTTCAGCTGATTTAACACTCATGGGCATCTGCGAGTAGTTGTTGGTCGAAACATTTGAGGAAAAACTACCAGTTGTGGCTTGAGGTTTTGAAGAATTACTTCCTCCAGTTACAAAACATACATCACCATCCATGTTGAGAGTCACATGACCATCATGAGTTGAGTTTGAGCTTGAGTCTCCCTTTGAGTAGTAAGCAGATGATTCTGACCTTGAACTTAAACTTGAACTAACTTTTGCATCGTACATTCCCGGATCCTGAACCTGATCAGTTGGTGTCTCTTTCCGAACCATGTTTAGTTCAAAAGTTCGTAATTTATTGACTGATGTTTCCAAATCAATATCGGCAAACTCTTTATCTTCTCTCATAAAAACCGTGTACATTTCCCATTTCGGTTGAAGAGCATCAAGAAGTTTCTCTACTATCTCCTCTTCTTTGTATACAATGGAGTAATTGCTGAGTTCGGTCATCAGGTGATAATATCTTGTGATGATATCATCAAGTGATTCATTTTTCAAATATTTAAACACCGAGAATTGGGTTTTTAGTAGCTTAATTTTGGATGCACGTATCCCCACATTACCTTCATATCGATTTTCTAGCGCTTCCCATAGCTCTCTAGCGGTTTTGTATTTCCTGAAGGTGTGAAGAATCTCTTGTGGAAGAGCCATGGTGATCGCCGCATGAGCTTTACTCTCTGCCTCATACATTTTCCTCTCTTCCTCATCCATCTTATCGTACTTCTTTATTTGATCACGACCCTCAAACAAGGCTGTTGGTGGAATGTATCCATCTTGTATGCACACCCACATCTTAGCATCTTGATATTTAACATACTGTTCAAACCGATCTTTCCAAGCAACGAAATCGGTACCCTTAAGCATTTTCGGAACTTTAGTTGCTGAACCGGCCTCAACTTCCATTTTCACCAGTTCTGTAATGTTTATCGAAGTCATCTTTGAAAGAAACGCGACTTGAAAACACACAAAAAGTTTTTTTTTTATATATATCTGAACAGTGACCAGTAGGCGAAGTTATGCTTAACTTCGCTTAAGCTTAACTTCGCTGGTTTTCCACAACTTCGCCTACTCAGATGGCGAAGTTGTTCTCAACTTCGCTTGAGAATAACTTCGCTTCCTAACTTCGCTTCTTTCTTAACTTCGCCTGATGTTAACTTCGCTTAATTCAAGCGAATTTGTGAGACAAGCGAAGTTAATGATAACTTCGCTTAAACTAATATCTTCGCCTAAACCCTACGAACAGTGACGTCAACTTCGCCTGATGAACACAAGATTTTGCAGGTTTTAATTTGACGTATTGCGAGGTATGCGAAGGTGTAATGGGTTATATTTGATAGTGGTAGATGAGTAGGACACAAAACTCGGTATTTCAACGTAAACTCGTCCCGCGAATAGTCGAACGGAACGATTTCTACACTCGTGTGATAATCCCGAACCACACAATCACGAGCAAAAGCTTTGATACCAATTGTAGGTTCCCAGCCGGATCTACACGGAAGTATCTCGTACTACGTAGGTGCGGAATCCCTGCGTAAGACGATACGAGTGTTCGATGCGATATACGTTAAAACCAAGCACAAATACACGTTACAATACTCAAAAGACACGTTGTATTGCAACTCCTTTAACACGTGATATACCAATCACAATTACACGTTATTGGGGGTAGTTAAAAAACAAAATTTAAGCCGTAGCGAAGAATATAAAGACCTCGACAACTTCGCCTAACAGACTAGGCGAAGTTGTCAATAACTTCGCTTGTTCCACAAGTTCGCTTATAACAGGCGAACTTGTGAGACAAATTAACTAAAACATCAAAACAAAACACACTAACACGATAACAGACACTAGATACTGAACTACTGACATCATGTACCAACAGCCAGCCTCTTCAAACCTGCCATGTGTCCATCTCAAACCAGCTGTCTCAATCTGTTAACCTGCGTGCATACTAAAAGTCAGCTACGCTGAGTGAGTTCTAGTTAATCACACATTATACCATACATACACTTACCTTCGATTATGCATCCGAAGACACTTAATCGTCACTTTACTAATTTACTTTCGTTACATAAGTTCATACATACGTTCATACTTTATTACTTTCATACTATATAAATTTCTATCCTTTTCCATCTCGGATATTATTAGAGTCCGATCCCTTCCTTTTCTATCTCAGATATTATTAGGGTTTGATCTCTCTTTCCTTTGTCTATCTCAGATGTTATTAGGGTCTGATCCCTTTCTTGTCTATCTCAGATATTATTAGGGTATGATCCCTTTTTACTTCTCTATCTCAGATATTATTAGGGTCTGATCCCTTTCTTCTCTATCTCAGATATTATTAGGGTCTGATCCCTCTTTCTTCATCTTCGTACATATTGTCTATACATGCCCATAACATACATACTTTCTTTAATCATTCATACATATTCATATGTTGTACATATATCTATCATACATATTCCTCTATCATAAACATACCTCCCTTGTTAGCACGTGCAATATCCGAAGATCTTTCACGTACCGACAATCTTTCAATATACATACCTCCCTTATCAACACGTGCGTTCGCCGTTGATTGTTATCCCCTTCTTTAGTTGAGCACGGCTAACTGTAATATTATATATATATATATATGTTAATTAACCTTTTACTTGATTTAGTTGGTATCTTACTTAACCAACACATTTCTAAGTTGGGCTTTGTCATGCTTAAGATAATGGGCTTAGCATGATGTGGGCTTAGTTGTTTCAGGTCCAGCTGTTCACTATCTGGGCCCAATTGTCCATCTGGGCCCAACTGGATTCAGCCGTCAACTCTTTGGCAGAGAACATGTGTTGACCGAGAACACATATTTGGCCGAGATCCATACTTAACCGAGAACTCGTGTTTTCGGCCGAGAACCCTGACTGAGAACACATGGCCACCAAGAACTCTTGGTGACTGCATGTTTGACCGAGAACCACATGGTTTGACCAAGGATTCCTAAATTTGGCCAAGAACCCCCAGTTCAGCTCATTTTCTATCTTATGTTTTCACCTTACCCAGATTACTTGTTCCATGGTTCAAATCATGAACTTTTAACCCTTAATCATCATCATTCATACCCGTTTTACACCCATGACTCTCACGGCTTCAAGGTCTAACCCATCCTAGTTATAAAGATTGAACCGTTAATCCTAAAAACGTTCTTTAATCTAGAACTAGGGTTTCATTCATGGACCATATCTAACCATGAGTCCTTTACGTCCATATTAATCATCAAGTTTGAAACTTTATGATTTATCTAGACCCGATCTAGTCTATGTTTAATTTTCATGGCTAACCGTTCATAAAAGCGTAACCTTTTATGGACGTAAAGTGGATCATAATTTATTGAGTGTGTCACAAATATGTGATAAGCAATACACTACAGTATTTACAGATAAAGAGTGTCTGATTTTAAAACCGGGTTATGTGATTCCCGAGGACATGGTTGTCATGCGATCACCTCGATCAAATGATATTTATGTCTTGAATATGAATTCTAAAGTATCTACATCGATTGAAACGTGTTTTGTCTCGAAAGCAACCGAGAAAGACTCCGTTCTTTGGCATCGAAGAATGGGTCATATACATGTTCGAAAGATGAACTACATGATGGCAAATGATTTGGTAGAGGGTGTGTCGTTAAAGAATTTTAAATTATCTGATCATTGTGTTGCCTGCAAGAAGGTCAAATAGAAGAAGAAACCGCACCCATCTAAGTTATTAAATTCTATTGATACTTCGCTTGAACGACTTCATATGGATTTATTCGGTCCAGTGAATCGTGCCAGTATTTTTGGAGACTGGTATTGCCTAGTAATTACAGATGATTATTCACGATATTCATGGGTCTTGTTTATGAGCTCAAAAGATCAAACACCGGGTCTTGTTCAAAACCTAATCACTAAGATCGAATCACTATACAAACAGAAAGTGAGGAGAATTCGAAGTGACAATGGTACTGAATTTAAAAATACTGTATTAGATTTCTTTTGTATACAAAAAGGAATTCATCGAGAATACAGTGCCCCATATGTACCACAACAGAACGGTGTAGCTGAAAGAAAGAATAGAACGTTGATTGAAGCTGCAAGAACGATGCTTGCTGATTCAAAGCTTCCTGTCCAGTTTTGGAATGAGGCGGTGAATACTGCTTATTATACACTCAATCGTGTTCTAACTGTTAAAAGACTCAAAATGACGAGTTATGAATTATTGAATAATTGTAAACCTAATTTAAAGTACTTGGCACCATTTGGTTGTCCTTGTACTATGTTGAAAAAGGATGTGGGAAAGTTTGATGAAAAAGCCATTGAGGGTTATTTCTTGGGGTATGCGTCACATAAGAAAAGAGTGTTTAACTTTACGTCCGGTTGTGTTGAAGAATGGTACCATGTGGACTGTCAAAAGTACACTACTCCTTCTCAAGGAAAAGGTCCCGACTGGATATTTGACTATGATGGATTATTTAATTCTTTTACTCCAACAACCGATCATCCAGATGAAGATTTAGTTCGTGCTTATTTTGAAGAACATTTATAAATTCCAAGGTTTGCAAGTTCAAATGATGTTGAAGCTCCAATTGTTACTCCAACTGAAGAATCTGATAATGAGTCTCCTGTTCATTATGATAATGCTTCTACTTCATCTGATGATAATGCAGTTGTGGATCAAGTTATTGAACTTGATTGTGATGTTTCATCTCCTGAATTGGGTGAACATTACACTAATTTATTTGAAAATGTTGATGTTTCTGAGAATCCTACTCTCAGGATTCATAATTACCATCCAAGAGAAAACATTAGTGGAGAACTTGATGTGGGAGTTCAAACACAACATCAAGTTGCTACTTCAAGTGAAAATAATGTCTTATATGCTTATGCTGACTTACACTTGTCTGGGATTGTAAATGTTGCTAAATTCACTTGTTTTCTATCTCAAGTTGAGCCAACGACTCCTCGTGTGGCACTTCAAGATCCTTCTTAGGTAGAAGTCATGCAAGAAGAATTACAGCAATTTGCACGTTTAGCTGTTTGGGATCTTATCGATAAACCTGCTAGAGTCAAGAAAGCAATTCCGACTAAGTGGGTATATAAATGTAAGAAATATGACCGTGGTGTAATTTTGAGAAACAAGGCACGATTAGTTGTGCAAGGTTTTCATCAGCAAGAGGGTATTGATTATACTGAAGTATATGCTCCAGTTGCAAGATTAGAGTCGATTCGAATCTTTCTGGCATATGCTGCTTACAAGAATATTAAAGTTTATCAAATGGATGTCAAGAGTACTTTTCTCAATGGTGAACTTCATGAGGAAGTGTTCGTTTTACAGCCTCCAGGTTTTGAAGATCCTGATTATCCTGACCGTGTTTACCGATTAAACAAGGCATTATATGGTCTACATCAAGCCCCGAGAGCTTGGTATGGCACGCTCGCCGACCATCTGACGGATAATGGTTTCAAACGTGGAACTGTCGACTGCACTTTGTTTTATAGGAATATTGGTGATTATCTTCTCCTCGTTCAGATTTATGTTGATGACATAATCTTTGGGTCAACAAATGACACGTTGTGTAAGGAGTTCTAGAAGTCAATGCAAACCAAGTTCGAGATGAGTTCGATGGGAGAGATGAATTTCTTTTTAGGGTTGAAGGTTCACTAGTCTGCAAAGGGAATCTTCATTCATCAGACAAAATATGTTAACGACGTCTTGAGCCGATTCAAGATTACTGCTAGAAAAATCCCTTCTACTCCTCTTCCCGTGGGTCACAATTTATCACCGGGTGAATTGGAGGATACCGTTGATCCGACCCTCTATCGTGCTATGATTAGCTCTTTAATGTATCTAACTGCTTCTCGACCCGATATAATGTTTGCTGTTTGTTTACGTGCTAGGTACCAAGCTAGTCCCCGAGTGACTCACCTGGCAGCGGTCAAGAGTATTCTGCAATATCTAAAGGGCAATCCTGACCTCAGGTTATGGTACCCCAAGGATGATAATTTTAATTTTACTGCTTATTCAGACTCAGATTATGGGGGATGCAAGATCAATTTCAAGTCTACTACGGCGGGATGTCAATTCTTAGGAAGCCGGATTGTTTCCTGGCAGTGTAAGAAGCAGACAACGGTCTCCACTTTAACCGTTGAAGCTGAGTATGTTGCAGCCTCGAGTTGCTGTTCCCAGGTTTTGTGGATACAACAACATCTTCGCGACTACGGTTTGAAGTTTCTTACTACTCCCATCTTGATTGATAATTCTGCTGCTATTAGTATCACCAAGAATCCCGTACAACATTCTAAAACGAAACATATCGAAATTCGATATCATTTCATACGGGATTGCTATGAAACGAAATTAATTGACCTTGAGAAAGTACATACTGATTTTCAGAAAGCCGATCTATTTACCAAAGCCTTTGATAAAACACGTTTTCAATTTTTGCTTGGTTTAAATGGATTGAAGACCCTTGCTGAGATCCTAAAATTAGGATGATTATCTTTTATTTTAGTCTGTTCTAGTTTAAATTTTATTCTGTTTTAAGTTTTTCAGGGGGTGAATCTTGGAAAATACAAAAATAGTGTGCTTTTCTTTTGTATAGATAAAACCCAAAAACATTAGAAAATTATGAAAAATCAAAAACATCTTAAAATTTGAAAAACCAAAAAGATTGTGATTTCCGTTTGTACAGAAAATTTTTGAAAAAGCCAAAAAGAATGTGAATTTCCTGTTTATAAAGAAAAATCCGAAAAGACAAAAAGATTGTGTTTTTAAATTTGTAAAGAGAAAAACCAAAAATATTTTTGCTTATGTTCGCTGAAAATTATGTCATTTGCTTCTATTTTGAAGGACATATACTTGTATATGTTTGGTCCTGATAATTTCTTGTAAATCTTCGAGATAGCCATTCACCTGACAATTGGAAAGTACTTGGGGCGTTCATTAAGGTTTCTATTTTATTTTAGCTGAGAATTATGTCAGTTATTTAAGTTTGTGAAGCATGCTTGCATGTATTGGTCCTTTTATCTACTTGTAGATGGATAGGATAGCCATTAATTTATGAACTTAAATTAACTGGGGCAATTAAATTCATTTGTTTTATGCTCCTCAAAATTTTGAGTTTTTGACGCAAAAAGAGAAAATGATAGTACATTGATTATTTTACCCCAAATCCAGAAAGGAATAAGCTTAAAAGACTGAGTGCTTAATCATTGGTGCATTGATAGGTCTTAAACAAGCTGTTAGAGTAAAGTAAGTGATATAAACCTAAAGAAAAACCAAATTGAAAGAGGTGTTAGTCTCTAGCCAAAGTCTCGGTGAGGATGGCAGAAATGTAATAACCGGTCATACTCAAGCCTTATAGTTGTTGATCACCCAAAAATAGAATAAAGCAAATAACAAGCGTTAGGATTCTGGACACTGTGAGTCTTTATGCTGCTTAATCATCTGGGTATTCATATGCATGAATATTTCACTCGCTTTTAGAGCAAACCCAAAGTCATTAAACTTGATCACTGCTGTACTTCGTACAATCCAAATTAATGACTTGATCAAAATCCGCTGTTAGTTATACAGTTGTTCCTCCCTTGCGCGCGTCTCAATACCAATAAGAAACGGACCCCAGGGGATACAATGTATGTAAGCCGACAGATGGACTCGTGCATACTCAAAATTTCACAATTGGTATTCAAAATTTTGATAAACACTATAATGGTTTAAGTCAAGTTGGGGTGATTTGGCAAAAATCAAATTAAGCTTGAATCGAGATTAGGGGCTGATAGTTTCTGATATTCTGTGCGCTAATTGAACCATAAATCGTATCACAAAAATGCTCGAAGGTTTGTTATAAGATTTAAGTGGACAACAATATCAATGACCGACTTAACGCCAGTCATAATATCGCTGAAATATAAACTGTGATAGAAGGGCATTTTGGTCAATATGATACTCTGCTCTAACTCAAGCAAAAACACAAAAATATGTACTGCTTTTGAAAAGTTAATTAAAAAAAAACACAAAAGGATTGTCTATTTTTTCCTAAAGTTCGGATATTTGTGTAAATACATTCTTTAATTTTTTACAAAATACCAAAAATATTTTATCTTTTTACTTTACATATTATTTAATTTTTCTTTAAGTTATGTTTCGAAAACGTGAAACGTTTTAATTTAATTGATTATTGAGATAAACGGTCTCGGTAATCCCCGTAAGTTAATTAAATAAACTCTATTTATTTTATTTATTTATTAAGTAAATTAAGTAAATTAAATAAACTTTAATTCGTTAAGTATGGATAACGAATTAGGTTGTTCTTTAGCGAACTACTTTTGTAACATCTCGAAATTTCTAAGAATATTATAATTAAATAAATTAATATCGGTGGGAAAGTTTACTCGGGTTAGTCGGAAAAAATTAATAAAGTAGAAGCTAGTAGGGGTCGGGCTAGTGTTGGGTAATGGATATGGGTTATGGACTTGGGAAGGAAGGAAGAGGCCATGGGCTTAAGCCCATGATCCATAATTATATAAACCTTAATCCCCATTTTCCATTCATTTCACACATAATCCATACACCACCAAAACACACACTTAGCTCTCTCTCATCCTACTCTCTCTCTCTCTCTAGCCGAAATCAAGAGGAAGAAGAAGGATAATCGATTTCCGACCAGAGGTAATGATAGTTTAATATCGTACGAGCCTAAAACGTTAGATATAGTCGCGTAACGACGAGCCGACACCGTTAAACCGTTTAAATCACAAGATCCGGGTGGAATCGGGTATAACCCGGACCTAAGATGAGTTTAGGGATCACCCTAGCTCAAATCTGGATCAAACGGGACGAAAAACGATGAAAACGGTGGAAGAACGAGTGAGATCTCGTTTTTCCGGCGAAAACGCGGTTTTCCGGCGATGACGGCGCCGAAAAGGCGGCGCCGGAAAAGATAAAGGTGTCAAGGAATGTTTCCTGACCTAACCCTAGTTCTCTAAGGAAACTTAGCTAATCAGAGGGTGATTCTTTAGCTAGTTCGCTAAGAAAACTTAGAGAACTAGAGGGTGATTCGCTAGCTAGTTCGCTAAGGAAACTTAGAGAACTAGAGGGTGATTCGCTAGCTTGTTCGCTAAGGAAACTTAGAGAACTAGAGGGTGATTCGTTAGCTAGTTCGCTAAGGAAACTTAGAGAACTAGAGGGTGATTCTTTAGCTAGTTCGCTAAGGAAACTTAGAGAACTAGAGGGTGATTCGTTAACTAGTTCGTTATAGGAGCTTAGCGAATCAGAGGGTGATTTGTCAGCTAGTTCGTTATGGGAGCTTAGCGAATCAGAGGGTGATTCGTTAGCTAGTTCGTTATGGGAGCTTAGCGAATCAGAGGATGATTCTTTACCCAATTCGTTAAGGGCAAAGTAAAGAACTAGGAGTTTAATATAAAGACAGAATGGTCCCTGGACTTAGAAAGGAATGAGATAATTACATAGTAGCCCTTGGACTTTGATAATTTATGAAAGATGCCCTTAAAGGATTAACGAGTAACGATTAACTAACCGGGTAATGATTCAATGAAGTAAAATCGGCTTAGACACGTAAGACTAATTAAGTAGTAATGAGGATGGCTAGAGTAGTATTTGATATTCAATTATTAAACAGTTAGACGCGCACAGCTCGAGAAGGAATAATCAGTAGCCGAAGAAGTAACCAAGTTCAGGTGAGTTTCTAGCCCCATTCCTTGTTATGTTTTCGGGGCTGTGTGCATACTTGATGTGTTGTTAATACATTTATCCTAAGTGATAAGTGTATGCCATATGTGATATATGTGATGGATATGAATGATTGCTTGTCGGTACGCGAACGATCTTCGGATATTGCGCGTACTGTCAGGTTAAAAATAAAGGTAGAAATATTATATATCGAAGATGTATGAACATTACAAATGAACACTTGTCGGGCCGTGAACGATCTTCGGATATTGCACGTATCGACAAGGGGTATGGTTGTTAAATGAATGATGTAAAGAACGCCTAGAGTGTTCTTATGCTATAATGTAATTATTGTATATGTGAAGTATGTGTGTACAGGTACACTAATGGTATGTGAGTCCTACGTTCGACATAGTAAGTTAGGATGGCAAATCCCTCTAACTTCTGTTGGACATAGACTTGGCAGGTGATGGCGTAGTTAAGGACTGCGGGCCTTATACGTGATGTAGATGATAGATGTAAACGTAGATAGGGACGGTGGGCCTTATACTTGTTATAGGAGATAGACGCCGGCGTAGATAAGGACTGCGGACCTTATACGTAATGTAGATAGGCGTCAGCACAAGAAAGGACTGTGGACCTTATACGTGCTATATTTGTGTTGTGGTAGCATAGGGGAAGACTGCGGACTTCGTACGTGCTATGGTTATAGGTGATAGACGCCAACGTAGATAAGGACTGCGGACCTTATACGTATTATAGATAGGCGTCAGCACAGGAAAGGACTGTGGACCTTATACGTGCTATACTTGTGTTCTGGTAGCATAGGGGAAGACTACGGACTTCGCATGTGCTATGGGTTAGGTTGCAACATAGGGAAGGACTGAGGACCTTGTACGTGTTGTCAATATAGGATGGGGCAGGGAAGGACTACGGACCTTGCACGTACCATAACTGGTGAACGTAGGTAAGGACTGCGGACCTTTTACGTGTTCACAATCTTGAGTACAGGTATAGACAGCGGACTATGAACGTACTCTCGGTAGACTGAGGTTAGTGATTGTAGATATGTATGTATGTATGGTAGTAGGGTAACGGATTAAGTATGGATATGTATCTTCGGATATGTATGTATGTGTATGTATTGTATGGCGTCTGATTAACTAGAACTCACTCAGCGTAGCTGACTTTTAATATGCACGCAGGTGAGCTGATTATAGAGTTATCATGAGGACGGCATATGGCATGGATTGAACGGCTGGCATCTGAAGATGGAAGAAACGATGTTTTAAATATGATATTTTGTGTTATGGTTTTAAAGAAAAGATTAATTGTTTTGTAATAAACGGTTAAAGTTTTATATTCCGCGAAAGTTTAATAAACTCTGATTTGTAGAACTGTGTTTATGAGTAAATCCGACGCTAAAGTAGGGCTACCGTGTTCGGGGCCTTACAAGTTGGTATCAGAGCATAAGTTCGAGAGATTTAAGCATCCTAAATGCTTAGACTCGAACAGAGAATGGGATTTAAAGTAAGAAAAGAAAGAAGATGCCAGTTCAAGATAGCCATGTGTCACTCAAGCAAGCTCAGTAACGGTAAAGTATTTTAAATATTGTATAAGGATGTTAACTTAATTATTAAAGAAAGGATATATGCAGGTTAGGGATAGGATTTCTCGAGTGTTTGATTGATTAACTGATTATCAGTAGAAACTAGCACAAGTGAAATCATAAAGGGAAGCATGTAGAACCTGAGGAGTAATGCAAATAGTTAATTACAGTTGATCAATGTCATTAGCTACTTACCTTACAAATCATGTGCTAAATAATTCCTAGAGTGATGACGTTTGTGTTTTCTCTTTTAGAATACTAATGGCTGAAGCTGGAGAAATTGCTGGAACTGGAGGACGCACTGGACGTCGTGGCAGGCCTCGTCTTGTCCGGCAACCTTCAGTAGAGGCAGCTTCCAACACCGGAGACGAAGGAAGCGCTGGAGGAAACCCGAGCAACAACGAAGGGGTTCAACTTGACCCTGCGGTTCATGCAGCCATTGTTCAAGATGTAGTAGTTGCTGTGAAGAACATGACTCCGGGAGGGTCTGCTGGAGGTCGTGAAAGAACTGCTGAAGGATCAGGAGAGAATGGTGGGAAAGGTGGTGAGGGAGTGAAGGGTGACTCGAGTGAAGCGGGATCTGTCAAGGTTGGTGATGGAAGGGTAGGTCGAGGTGGGTGTAACTACAAGTCCTTCAAAGGATGCGACCCGCCGAAGCTGACTGGTTTGGGAGACGCAATCGCTACTCTCCAATGGATAACCACTATGGACAAGATTATCCGAATTAGCGAGTGCCGTCCCGACCAAGCAGTGGGTTATGCCACTCAATCATTTGAAGATGAGGCTATGTACTAGTGGGAAACGGTGGAACAAAGGAAGACCCGAGAGGAGATTGAGGCAATGAGGTGGAAGGACCTGAAAGAGTTGGTGATGAAAAGGTTCTGTGCTGATGCTGAGGTTGAGAGGACCGAGATGAAATTTCTGAATCTAAGGGCGGGAAAGATGACACACCGCGAGTATACTACTGAATTCAACCGACTATCTAGGTTGGTGCCTGACATGGTCGACACTGAGGCTAAGAGAATCAAATGTTATGTGAGGGGATTGCCACAAAAAGTCCGCATGTTAGTCAGGGAAAATAAACCTGCTACTTTTGACTCTGCTGTTGAGCTTGCAGAAGTGGTTTATGCTGACCTGGCTGAGGACGATGTGGTGATGGAGGAAAAGAAGGAGAAGAAATGGGCTACCTCTGCTAAGCGGTCTGGCGAGATGGTGACAACAACTGATGAGAGGAATGCCAAGGTTGGGAACAAGGATGCATGTAAGACGTGTGGGCAAGTGCACCAAGGAGAATGCAAGACTGGGACAGACAGGTGCTATCGGTGTGGAAAGAGTGGGCATTACTCTCGAGAATGCCCTGATCGTCCAAAGTGCTTCAAATGCGGAAAAACTGACCACATGGCTAGGGATTGCAAGGAAGCAGGGGCGGGAGGTGCGAAAGGATAAAGACTTGGGGAAACTGCAGAGAGGAACACTTGATGAAGGAATAATTGCTCATGCAATGGTTTTATTTGTTTAAATTACATTTGCTTAAGAACTTGTTTTGTGTTAAGGTTTAAAACCTATGTTTATCAGTGACGTGTAATATATTGAGTTTGGTTATGAATGATTATTATGTTATGATAAAATGTCGTTTTAGACAATAGTGTTAAAAGTACTAAACGAAGCCCTTGGAAGGATGAGATGAGTCTTGGTACATCGAGGGTCTCATGGACAAGCTACCTTAACTGCTAAAACACATGATCACCGCTCGATGACTGCAAGTCGGGAGTAAGAAGGATAACCCATAAAGCGGGGGGCGAATCAATAAAGTGTGCGAATATAAGAAGTGTTCCTTTCACGAGGAATAAGTTAGGTTTCGGGGACGAAACCTCTTTAAGGGGGGAAGACTTGTAACATCCCGAAATTTCTAAGAATATTATAATTAAATAAATTAATATCGGTGGGAAAGTTTACTCGGGTTAGTCGGAAAAAATTAATAAAGTAGAAGCTAGTATGGGTCGGGCTAGTGTTGGGTAATGGACTTGGGAAGGAAGGAAGAGGCCATGGGCTTAAGCCCATGATCCATAATTATATAAACCTTAATCCCCATTTTATGGGTTATGGGTAATGGATATGGGTTATGGACTTGGGAAGGAAGGAAGAGGCCATGGGCTTAAGCCCATGATCCATAATTATATAAACCTTAATCCCCATTTTCCATTCATTTCACACATAATCCATACACCACCAAAACACACACTTAGCTCTCTCTCATCCTACTCTCTCTCTCTCTCTAGCCGAAATCAAGAGGAAGAAGAAGGATAATCGATTTCCGACCCGAGGTAATGATAGTTTAATATCGTACGAGCCTAAAACGTTAGTTATAGTCGCGTAACGACGAGCCGACACCGTTAAACCATTTAAATCACAAGATCCGGGTGGAATAGGGTATAAACCGGACCTAAGATGAGTTTAGGGATCACCCTAGCTCAAATCTGGATCAAACGGGACGAAAAACGATGAAAACGGTGGAAGAACGAGTGAGATCTCGTTTTTCCGGCGAAAACGCGGTTTTCCGGCGATTACGGCACCGGAAAGGCGGCGCCGGAAAAGATAAAGGTGTCAGGGAATGTTCTCTGACCTAACCCTAGTTCGCTAAGGAAACTTAGCGAATCAGAGGGTGATTCTTTAGCTAGTTCGCTAAGAAAACTTAGAGAACTAGAGGGTGATTCAATAGCTAGTTCGCTAAGGAAACTTAGAGAACTAGAGGGTGATTCTCTAGCTAGTTCGCTAAGGAAACTTAGAGAACTAGAGGGTGATTCGTTAGCTAGTTCGCTAAGGAAACTTAGAGAACTAGAGGGTGATTCTTTAGCTAGTTCGCTAAGGAAACTTAGAGAACTAGAGGGTGATTCGTTAGCTAGTTGGTTATGGGAGCTTAGCGAATCAGAGGGTGATTCGTTAGCTAGTTCGTAATGGGAGCTTAGTGAATCAGAGGGTGATTCGTTAGCTAGTTCGTTATGGGAGCTTAGCGAATCAGAGGATGATTCTTTACCCAATTCGTTAAGGGCAAAGTAAAGAACTAGGAGTTTAATATAAAGACAGAATGGTCCCTGGACTTAGAAAGGAATGAGATAATTACCTTGGACTTTGATAATTTATGAAAGATGCCCTTAAAGGATTAACGAGTAACGATTAACTAACCGGGTAATGATTCAATGAAATAAAATCGGCTTAGACACGTAAGACTAATTAAGTAGTAATGAGGATGGCTAGAGTAGTATTTGATATTCAATTATTAAACAGTTAGACGCGCACAGCTCGAGAAGGAATAATCAGTAGCCGAAGAAGTAACCAAGTTCAGGTGAGTTTCTAGCCCCATTCCTTGTTATGTTTTCGGGGCTGTGTGCGTACTTGATGTGTTGTTAATACATTTATCCTAAGTGATAAGTGTATGCCATATGTGATATATGTGATGGATATGAATGATTGCTTGTCAGTACGCGAACGATCTTCGGATATTGCGCGTACTGTCAGGTTAAAAATAAAGGTACAAATATTATATATCGAAGATGTATGAACATTACAAATGAACACTTGTCGGGGCGTGAACGATCTTCGGATATTGCACGTATCGACAAGGGGTATGGTTGTTAAATAAATGATGTAAAGAACGCCTAGAGTGTTCTTATGCTATAATGTAATTATTGTATATGTGAAGTATGTGTGTACAGGTACACTAATGGTATGTGAGTCCTACGTTCGACATAGTAAGTTAGGATGGCAAATCCCTCTAACTTCTGTTGGACATAGACTTGGCAGGTGATGGCGTAGTTAAGGACTGCGGGCCTTATACGTGATGTAGATGATAGATGTAAACGTAGATATGGACGGTGGGCCTTATACTTGTTATAGGAGATAGACGCCGGCGTAGATAAGGACTGCGGACCTTATACGTAATGTAGATAGGCGTCAGCACAAGAAAGGACTGTGGACCTTATACGTGCTATATTTGTGTTGTGGTAGCATAGGGGAAGACTGCGGACTTCGTACGTGCTATGGTTATAGGTGATAGACGCCAACGTAGATAAGGACTGCGGACCTTATACGTATTATAAATAGGCGTCAGCACAGGAAAGGACTGTGGACCTTATACGTGCTATACTTGTGTTCTGGTAGCATAGGGGAAGACTGCGGACTTCGCATGTGCTATGGTTTAGGTTGTAACATAGGGAAGGACTGAGGACCTTGTACGTGTTGTCAATATAGGATGGGACAGGGAAGGATTGCGGACCTTGCACGTACCATAACTGGTGAACATAGGTAAGGATTGCGGACCTTTTACGTGTTCACGATCTTGAGTACAGGTATAGACAGCGGACTATGAACGTACTCTCGGTAGACTGAGGTTAGTGATTGTAGATATGTATGTATGTATGGTAGTAGGGTAACGGATTAAGTATGGATATGTATTTTCGGATATGTATGTATGTGTATGTATTGTATGGCGTCTGATTGACTAGAACTCACTCAGCGTAGCTGACTTTTAGTATGCACACAGGTGAGCTGATTATAGAGTTATCATGAGGACGGCACATGGCATGGATTGAACGGCTGGCATCTGAAGATGGAAGAAATGATGTTTTAAATATGATATTTTGTGTTATGGTTTTAAAAAAAAGATTAATTGTTTTGTAATAAACGGTTAAAGTTTTATATTCCGCGAAAGTTTAATAAACTCTGATTTGTAGAACTGTGTTTATGAGTAAATCCGACGCTAAAGTAGGGCTACCGGGTTCGGGGCCTTACAACTTTCTAGTTCGCTCACCTAATTCGCTTCCGCACTCCGTAACGAACCACTTCTAATTCGTTATGCATATTTAACGAATAAAACAACGAATCAAATCTAATTCGCTACACTACTTGAGGAATTTGACGAATGAATTAGCTAATTCGTTAGTTCAAATTCATAGCGAATCAGTCTGATTCGTATGTTGGAAAACGTGCAAGGACTGTGTATAAAGGACAAGAGTAAAACGAATCGTCATTCACTGTTCCTATTTCTTCTTTATACATACTGTCACTGTGTTCAAATTTTTCTGATTTTCTCGACCTTTGAAATTCACACTTTTGATCATACCGGTGTGTTGATAAGGTAAAGATAATCACTTCTTTGTGATTTTCGTAAAAAATGACACTGTGTTGATAGGCTAATTATGCAATTTTGTGATAAGGGTTTACGGGTTTTTAAAACCACTGCTTAATCGACATCATACTGTGTTATTATAGTTTATTTTGATTTCATTATGGTCGGAATGTGATTCCGATACCCTGGGTAGACTTGAATCAAAGATTGATTCTTGTTTGCCAGGTCGATTGAATGTTTATGTTTTCAGGGTTTTTAAAACCACTGCTTAATCGACATCATACTGTGTTATTATAGTTTATTTTAATTTCATTATGGTCGGAATGTGATTTTTCGATACCCTGGGTAGACTTGAATCAAAGATTGATTCTTGTTTGCCAGGTCGATTGAATGTTTATGTTTTCAGGGTTTTAGGCTCTGTTAAAACTCCGATTAAACTTAATTTGTTTCATGGTATTGAGCCTCAATCTCAACATCATGTGCTTCGTATTGTATTTCCGAGTTTGCTACGACTGTTGATTCGGTTATCCAACGATGATTATGGATGAATTGATACTGGGTTCATGTTGTTGACTCTCAGTGTTCATAATTTAATTTTGACTTTGGCTATGAGTGTCAAAGATTAAGTCTGGATTGACCATTCGTTATTGTTAGCGAATTGAAACTATTTAGTGTCCAATTCATTAATAAAACACGCGAACTAGCTTAGCAAATAAGTTAATCAACGAATAAGTTTGAATTCGTTAACTTATAACGAACTAGGGCCTAGTTCGTTCCTTTGAATAGTAATTCGCTAAGTCTATTTCGTTAATATATTTACCTGATAGCGAATCAATTGATTCGTTACATGTGTGTAACGAATCAGATTGATATTCACACGAATGACAAGTATCTGTTACATATACTGATTCATTGCATGGGTGGTCGTAAAGGTGGATTTGATGAATGCCGCAGTAGCCTACAATCGGCGTCTGTTGCACTCATTCTCAATAAACCATTCAACTTCTCGGAAATGGTGTTTAATCATTTGAAAGAGCAAGTCCAGCAAACGACTCAAACGAAGAAGTTTTTAATGTATCCTCGATTCTTGCAGTTGATAATTCAATATTTGATACCAAACTTGGTTATTGATCAAACTTCGGTGGATAATATGCTTCCTTTGGAACACATGACGGCTTACACTGTACGTCGAATGAATATTTACCGTAAGCCGAGGCCACGGGATAAACGTATGATTGGTCATATCATTAATCCTAGTTATGTATGTCCTCCCAATGAACGTTGGATCCATGATAACTCTGATTCCGAGCTTGAGGGGGGAGAAGGTGGGAACGATGATAATGATGATGGTAATGATGGTGGTGATGGTGGACATGGTGGTGCTAGTGATGCTGCTTTTCAAGAGCAACAAGATGCAATAAATGCTGCATTAGCTGCCACTATTACAGCTCAACGAGAAAGGAAGAGAAAAGGGAAAGAAGTGGCAACTGGAGAGCCATCAAAGAAGATACGTGTATCAGATGGGGCTGGTGTAATTATCGGTGTTCCACCATCTCATCCGACTATTTCACAACGTCAGACAGTGCCGCTCACTACTAGCACTCCGACGCTCACATTAACGACGACGATGGTGTCTCATGAAAGGCTTGGTTTGATTCCACAGATGGCTTTATCTGAAATACCAAGGCCTCCTGCTACATCTTCTACTGTTCCTCCAACACCGTCCTTGAGGCCTCCTCCTCCTCCTCCTCCTCCTAGTGATGTCTCTTTTGTGAGAATTACTCGGCCTCAAGGACCGATCCAACCAGTACATCCATCCATGTACAACTTACCACCAAACCGTCAGACAGATATGCTGTTAAATCTTCTTCATCTATATGAAAACCAAATGTCTGTTGACCGTCAGAATCAAGAACGCCTTATGGAGAATCAAAGACGGGTGATGAGTTATATTTTATTTTGTTAAAAGGAGACTAAAGCGCTATGTGCGATTGTTGAGTCTCAAGGGGTGAAAATGTAGGAACAAGATGATCTAATCTTGCAGTTGACTTGCAAAGAGGATGCCTTAAAGAAACTCAAGAATGATGATTAAGATCCTGACGAATCTGGTGTAGGAGGTGAGCCTAAACAAGCGCACGGCTCATCTTCCGGTACTGGTACAAGTGGCGGTGATGACTCGGGTAAACAGGTTGTTGTGTATCATGATTCAACTGCTGTTAAGCCAATTGAAAGGATTGAAGCTGATATGGTCATATTTGTGGATGGATTGGGGGTGGTTAGAAGTGTGGTAAACTGGAATGAGATCGAGGTTGGTCAGTTTGTTGATAGGTCTCTGACACGAGAGCAGATTTCCATACTGCTAGGGTTGAATGTTGAACAGTTAACCGTGTTAGAGATAGAGCCTGACATTGAGGTGGTGAATGAAGAAGGCATAATAAATGATTCATCTATTCAAATAAATACGGATTTTATTTATGAAGACGAGGATGTTGAGATGGAAGACGTCACTGTTGAGGAGTATCCTGACCTGTTTCAACACACAAATGTTGATCAAGGTGCTCCAGTATTCGATGAGCAAACGTTTAAAGCTGCTGAGGATGATTTGGTAAAGGCTTCTAAGGGTAAAAAGGCAGCTGATGCCGTATGCAAATCACTTGAAGTCAAAACTGATACCGATATTGCTAAGTGGTTCAGCTATATAAAGGTGAGTAAGATTATCAAGGCATATCGGTATGTTAATCAAGAGCGAAAGGAAGAAGCTGCAGTTTGGGTCAAAGCAAACCAAGTGACTTCCTTCAAGACTGTATCCAAGGTTCATGGTGATATCGTCTCTTGGCTATATGATTCCGAGCTTAAGGCATGTATACTTAGATGGGAGAAGGGAATCCAGTATTACGAGAAGATAATGGACGTTCTTACAATCGGCGTCTGTTGCACTCATTCTCAATAAACCATTCAACTTCTCGGAAATGGTGTTTAATCATTTGAAAGAGCAAGTCCAGCAAACGACTCAAACGAAGAAGTTTTTAATGTATCCTCGATTCTTGCAGTTGATAATTCAATATTTGATACCAAACTTGGTTATTGATCAAACTTCGGTGGATAATATGCTTCCTTTGGAACACATGACGGCTTACACTGTACGTCGAATGAATATTTACCGTAAGCCGAGGCCACGGGATAAACGTATGATTGGTCATATCATTAATCCTAGTTATGTATGTCCTCCCAATGAACGTTGGATCCACGATAACTCTGATTCCGAGCTTGAGGGGGGAGAAGGTGGGAACGATGATAATGATGATGGTAATGATGGTGGTGATGGTGGACATGGTGGTGCTAGTGATGCTGCTTTTCAAGAGCAACAAGATGCAATAAATGCTGCATTAGCTGCCACTATTACAGCTCAACGAGAAAGGAAGAGAAAAGGGAAAGAAGTGGCAACTGGAGAGCCATCAAAGAAGATACGTGTATCAGATGGGGCTGGTGTAATTATCGGTGTTCCACCATCTCATCCGACTATTTCACAACGTCAGACAGTGCCGCTCACTACTAGCACTCCGACGCTCACATTAACGACGACGATGGTGTCTCATGAAAGGCTTGGTTTGATTCCACAGATGGCTTTATCTGAAATACCAAGGCCTCCTGCTACATCTTCTACTGTTCCTCCAATACCGTCCTTGAGGCCTCCTCCTCCTCCTCCTCCTCCTCCTCCTCCTCCTCCTAGTGATGTCTCTTTTGTGAGAATTACTCGGCCTCAAGGACCGATCCAACCAGTACATCCATCCATGTACAACTTACCACCAAACCGTCAGACAGATATGCTGTTAAATCTTCTTCATCTATATGAAAACCAAATGTCTGTTGACCGTCAGAATCAAGAACGCCTTATGGAGAATCAAAGACGGGTGATGAGTTATATTTTATTTTGTTAAAAGGAGACTAAAGCGCTATGTGCGATTGTTGAGTCTCAAGGGGTGAAAATGTAGGAACAAGATGATCTAATCTTGCAGTTGACTTGCAAAGAGGATGCCTTAAAGAAACTCAAGAATGATGATTAAGATCCTGACGAATCTGGTGTAGGAGGTGAGCCTAAACAAGCGCACGGCTCATCTTCCGGTACTGGTACAAGTGGCGGTGATGACTCGGGTAAACAGGTTGTTGTGTATCATGATTCAACTGCTGTTAAGCCAATTGAAAGGATTGAAGCTGATATGGTCATATTTGTGGATGGATTGGGGGTGGTTAGAAGTGTGGTAAACTGGAATGAGATCGAGGTTGGTCAGTTTGTTGATAGGTCTCTGACACGAGAGCAGATTTCCATACTGCTAGGGTTGAATGTTGAACAGTTAACCGTGTTAGAGATAGAGCCTGACATTGAGGTGGTGAATGAAGAAGGCATAATAAATGATTCATCTATTCAAATAAATACGGATTTTATTTATGAAGACGAGGATGTTGAGATGGAAGACGTCACTGTTGAGGAGTATCCTGACCTGTTTCAACACACAAATGTTGATCAAGGTGCTCCAGTATTCGATGAGCAAACGTTTAAAGCTGCTGAGGATGATTTGGTAAAGGCTTCTAAGGGTAAAAAGGCAGCTGATGCCGTATGCAAATCACTTGAAGTCAAAACTGATACCGATATTGCTAAGTGGTTCAGCTATATAAAGGTGAGTAAGATTATCAAGGCATATCGGTATGTTAATCAAGAGCGAAAGGAAGAAGCTGCAGTTTGGGTCAAAGCAAACCAAGTGACTTCCTTCAAGACTGTATCCAAGGTTCATGGTGATATCGTCTCTTGGCTATATGATTCCGAGCTTAAGGCATGTATACTTAGATGGGAGAAGGGAATCCAGTATTACGAGAAGATAATGGACGTTCTTACACTACCGCGTTGGGATGCTCGTACCCTCGCGTGTCGTCCATTTATCAATCGTGGTGGCGACCAGACAGCTGAGTGGTTTCATCAACACTTGCCGTTCGAGGTTAATCATGGTTTCAATTTCTTCAAGCCCCAGTCCCGAGACGTAAACGTATTGACGAAATTGATCCAAGGACAGGCTGGAGGAAACTTGTTCTTAAGGTAAAGCCGTCGAAGACGATGAAGAACCAACACATGCATATTACGTTTAACCGTTGGTACTACAACAATCGTACTAGCGAGGCCGTCATTGTGCTTGGTAAAGGATTGAAGACCGAGCTTATCAAGATTATCGACCCGATGTGGTTGGTTAACTTATCTGAGACTGACAATGATGTGCTGCACAAGAATAAGATTATGTTTGAGCGCGATGAAGACTATGATCTGGCTATGCAATTCCAACGCGTTGTGCGTGTTTGTTATGAAAACGGAATTCATAGTTGCAGAGACTGGCAGTCCAAGCGTTTCAAGTGAAGACAAAAGGCAAAGAGCTCAAGATGAGGGGGTGTCTGTTAGTGCACGGTTTTGCGTCTTGAGTCTTTGTATTTATCGTTAACGTATTTGTCGTTTTGTTTTATGTAATAAACAAATATTTATGTTTAGTTCGTTAATGTAATGTCTAGTTCGCTAAGGTTGTTTAGCGAACTAAGACTTAAGTTAAGTTCCCCTGATTCGTTAAGGATGTTTAACGAATCAAGGGTGATTCGCTGAGTTATTTAGTCTTATGTATGTAACAAAGCGAACTCTAGTTCGTTAGGGGATGTTAACGAACTAGGTCCGTCTTCCATTTATACGTGAACACTTTTCACAAGTTATTTAAGTTTTGAGAGTTAATTAACGAAGTTCTGTCAAAATCTCTCTCGATCTTCATCTTAATATTATTCACACTTACAACTACTAATACTGATAATATATACACAAATCATATACAATCAAACGTAATTATGAGCTAGATCCGTATTAAGGTATTAATCGTACTAACACAGATTTGAGATCTGTTTAAAGGATTGATTCCAGGGTTCCAACAACTTTAACGTAATACACAATGAACATAATACTATTTTTCTCAAATTAAGTGAACATTGAGCATAATGACTAAAACACAATGATAATTAGAAAGACAAATGTTGAGCACAAAGACATAATGACGTAATCTTTATTTTAATTTTTATCTTAAATATGAGTACCAATTGAAAGCACAATATAATGATCAAAATTTATAACACACTGCATAGAAAAACCCAATTAAAAACACAATGATAAACCCACTAACTTTTTTTATTTTTATATAACAATATGATATTCATATTAAAGATAAAAAACACTGTTTATCATGGTAAAAACAATTCTAAAAAAAATGTCGTATGAAAAAGTTATAGACGTTTTAAAATGATGGAGGAATTGACATGTGTCTTGCATGTGAAGAGATAAAGTCATCATAACTGCGTTATTACATTCATGCCCTTCTTATCAAATTTTATTTTAAATTAATCTTCATCTAAATTTAAGATCAATGAATTAGATTATTTCTCACTCTTATCATTTTTATTGTACTTTGTATTTTGACTATCTTTTTAATAATCATTAAGAGACTACCTCTTAATGATTTATAGTCTCTAAATAGTTAAGAGATAACGCCTTAAGTCTGAATGATTAAAAGGCTTCCTCTTAACTATTTATACTTAAGACTACCTTTTAATAATTAAGAGATAATCTCTAATGACCATTAAAAAGCTATAAAACAACCCTTAAAGTTGTGAATGATGTATGATGTTTTTAATAAATGTTTTTAGTACGTGTTCAAGATACAATCTAGAGCCCAATATGATATACTAGTTTGAGGCCCGTGTTTACACGGGTAATTGATGAAAGTTTTAAACTTTAACTACTAAGTGAAATACAGTCAACAACATGATTATATATTGTTAATACAATTACAATTTACATTAAAATTACATAAATTACATAACTAAGATTACACAAATATGTTACAATAAGTAAAACCTTCCTTGCACACTACATTTGTGATTGTATTGGTTGATATACATTGTATATCAAAAATCAAAATATTTATTACATGTCTGCTTGTAACTTTTGATAAGGTAACATATAGGTCTGCTTATAACTCTTCCGTGTGTCAAGTAAGGTTCATCAAGTACATACCAACCCTAGATAATGATAATATATGTATCCATGAAACTAAAAAAAATTATACACATAAAATATCATACATTTTAATCAACTAATTAGTATGATGTCATTTGAGATCATCTGCTTATGTTTGTCTAAAACTCACGATTATCCGAAAAACCGTATTACTTGAACTTTGTTTAGATAATCATCCTTAGAATCTTCATAAATTCGAACTAATTGATCATGAGTGTTGTCATTAATATTCTGTGTGTGACAAAATTTTAATTGATTTTATATTTTACAATTAACAATTGTATAATCAAGCAACATATAAAACTGAAAATTAAAATATAACAAAATGATTGTCTCATTTCATATGAATGTAATTGCCAAAAAAATGACAAAGACATACTAACCTTAAAGTATGTTCAAATAGAGTTAGCAGAATATTAAAGATATATAATGATTTATATAAATTTTAATAATAAATGTTATAACTGTAACTTTAAAAAACAATTGTGTATAACTTTATTATTTTGAATATAAACCATAATAAACACTTTAATTTTGTACTAACCAACTTGTAAAATTAACATAACCCCAGTTCGTTGTATTTGTATAAAAATAAAATTAATAAGTTAATATAATATTGAAATTATGTAAATAACTTATTAAAACGATATTCTAGGTTCTAAAATGAGTTTGTGGGAAACGAAATAGTGGAATGAGATTGAAAAAAAAATAGTTTAACGTTTTGAATGCTTTTAGTTAAGTAATTTGTCTTATAAGAATATTAAATTAAATATACTTAAATGTATAAAAAAAGTATACATCAAGCCATAAAATATATATTTATGAAGAAAATATTAATCTTCTTATTGCTAAAACCATTTATACAAAAATTCATATAAATAAATGACAAATAGTGCATATAGTAAACTGTTATACACATAATAGTTATTCTTCATGTTTCAATATTTATACAAAATGTTTGAAAAAATTTAAGAAAAAATACACATTTTCCTGAGTTCAAAAGTCTATGAGAAAAATTTAAATCTAAATTTGAAACCAATTTTATATAAAAAAAATTATGCAATGCTACACGAATTTCAATTTAAAACAACTTGTAGTTTCTATTCAATTCCAAATTCTTCAACAATGATGCATCTTTTTTTCTTTAATTTGCAATTACATGTGACTTTAAAATTTTATTCTAACATACATGCAACATCAATTTTAATATTTCCTTATTTTCTTATTTCACAATTAATGTTAATGAATGAATCGATTAAGATTAACATCCTACTTTTAATAATAATAATAAATAAAAAGGAATTGTGTTTATTTAAAAGTGTGCTGAGCTTTAGTTAAGTTAAATAAAATAATAGAGTGTGAGCTTGGTTAATAAAAGGTAAAATAAGGGATGGTGATGGGCCTTAGATCCATGGGCTTAAGGGTATATAAACCCCCTTAAACCTCCCTAAAACCCTAAAACCCTGATTCTTATCTTCTAGCCTCCTTTCACACTCAAAAACACACACAAACACTCTCAAACCTTACGGCCGAGATTCGAATCCGCTATTTAGAGAATATTTTATTAGATCTTTAGCTATACAAGAACGAAACAAGTCCATAATTGTAGGTGAAGCTAACTAATGGCCTAAAACGTCAAAAAAGGTACGTGCTTTATGTACAAAGGTTGTGTTTTTAAGAACGGTTTGCCATAAGACTTGGTATTAAGGCAAATAGGGTATTTTTATACCATAAAAATGTAAACTTGAAGTTAAAGGTGGACTTAATGAACTCGTTAGGATGTACAGTTCATGTAATAGCCCTGGATCTAGCTTAAACGGGTTGAAATCATTAAAGGTTTAAACTGTGTTGCTAAGTAAGCTAGATCTTGGTCAAGGATATAAATGAAAATGTTTAGAAGATGGTATATTGCTAAATGGGTGTTAAAGATACGTAGTAATAATGATAATAATATGCTACAGTGTTATTCGAATCAAAAGTATTTGTTTGAAAAGCATTCGAATAGAAGGAAAGAAAGAAGGAAAAGATGCAGGCCATTCGATTAGAATAAAAGTCCATTCGAATAGAATATGTCATTCGAATAGAAAGTACATTCGAATAGAATCTGCCATTCGAATAGAATCTGACATTCAAATAGAAAGACCATTCGAGTAGAATCTGCCATTCGAATAGAAAGACCATTCGAATAGAATCTGCCATTCGAATAGAAAGTCCATTCGAATAGAATCTGCCATTTGAATAGAATATGTCATTCGAATAGAAAGTCTATTCTAATAGTATCTTCCATTCTAATAGAATCTGGCATTCGATTAGAACTAAAAATTCGATTAGATTAGTTCAGACTTAAAATTTTTCTAGATGAACTTTTAGTAATGGACTTTTTATGAAAATAAAATTTTTCCAAGCTGACCTGGCAGCTTAACTCCAGCAGGGGCTCTGCCCCTTGGACCCCACTAGGGGCTGCCGCCCCTAGAACTAGGGGTGTTCAAAACTATCCGAATCCGAATCCGTATCCGAATTATCCGGCTATCCATATCCGAACTATCCGAAAATTCGGATATCCGAATCCCGGTTTTTAATTATTCAGATTTTTTGGATATCCGAATAATCCGGTTTTTAATTTTAATATATTTTAATTTTATTTTATATTTATACATAATAAGAAATCCGTAGATTCACATAAGTCATAACACATCTGCAATCATTCTCACGGTCATAGCAGCACCTCCTTCACCTGCGATCTTTCTCCACCTCCTTCACCTTCATAGAATCTGCACAGGTCCACACTCCACCATCGTCACATAGCTAACCCTCGCCGGTCCACCATCGTCACAGTCTCACAGGTTCACCGTCGCCATCCATCACTGGTCCACTGTCGCCATCCATCAGACCATCACAGGTCTCCGTCGCCATCCGTCATTGGTCTCCGTCGCCATCCATTTATTTTTAGATTGTTAATTAAGTGTTACTTTATTATATTATTAATTTTTACTTTGTTAGTTGTAGTTAGGGCAAAACTATTGATTAAATTTGTTATAGATTGGTAAAACAAGGTTTTTATTTTATTTTATTTTCGGATATTCGGATATCTGAGGTTCGGATATCCAAAATTTCGGATATCCGAGGTTTGGATATCCGAAGTTTTGGATTCGGATTCGGATATCCGGTTTCAGATATCCGAAACTTCGGATATCCGGTTTTGAACAGCCCTACCTAGAACTCCATTGCCAGGGGCGCTGCCCCCGAACCCCGTTCGTTTAGGGGTTACAGTAACTTAGAAGTATGATATAATTAGAGATAGTTAATTGATACTTGTAGTTATTATACAGTTAGACGTGCACAGCTAAAAAAGGGTATTACTATAAACTCAGAAAGAAACAGGACCTATGTGAGTTTCTAGCCCAATTTCCTTGTTATGTTTTCGGGGATGTGTGCATACTCAATGTGAATAGTTAATACACTTACCTTAAGTGGTAAGTATATGATATATGAATGTGTATGAACGATATATGTAAGAGGTTAAGAGTATGTATGAAAGTATATAATGAAATGTGTATATAAAGAAACGTATGTATGGTTGTATGGAAAGAAGGGACCATACCCTAATAATATATGAGATAGAAGAGACCAGACCCTAATAATATCTGAGACAGGAGGAATCAGAATCTGATAATTTCTGAGATGGAAAAGAAAGGGACCAGACCTACTAATATTTGAGATGGTAAAGATAGTTATGCACGTAGTATGAAAGTATGAAGGTATGAAAAAAATGGAAGTATGTATGTATGAATGAAAGAAAGGTAACATGTTAAATATGTAATATGTATCTTCGATACGTATATATGTAAGTTTGTGAACGTATTATATGTTGCCTGATGTTAGGACTGATATTTTCTCTGATGAGGATATATTATCCTTGAAGATATGTATGGATCAATTATCCTCCTGAAGAGCTCCAGAACCATGTCAAAGATCAAGGATCCTCAGAGGTTAGTATTATTAACAATTGTTTCACGTGTATAGGTTATTGTACAACAGAAGTAACGGCTTTGTGACTTGGTTTACCTAAAATTTCACTACTGGAAGCTCCCAGCACGTGGACAATGAACGTTGGAAGAGTGGTGGATAGTTAGGACTTTTAGTTATATGTATTTTCTTTATAAACATCGAGATATGATCGATTAGAAATCACTTGTATTCACACATACTTAGAGCAGAACTTATAATTCTCTCTATACACTAGCATTCTATTGTAACATCGATCACAATCTCTAAACATTTGTAACCTTTTTTGTGATTAATAAAGTGGTGATCGACGAGTTGTCATCACCCGGGGTTTTTTTCTTTTGATCTGAACAAGATCAAAGGGTTTTTCCTCGCAACAAATCTTGGTGTTCATTCCATTTTCGTTCATATAATCATTGTTATTAGCATAGCACTACACCTCACATTTACTGATTTGGATTCATTCTTCGATGAGGAAGATAAACTAAACATACAGGATCCTCACTATGACGGTTTGATTATTACTTTATTTATCGCTAACCATTATGTACGCAGGATCCTAGTTGACGGTGGGAGCTCGGTCAACATCATCCAGCATGATGTCCTTAAGAAGATGAACATACTAGATTCGGAGATCATCCCTAGAACATCAGTGCTAGTCGGTTTCATTGGAAAACCAAGAAGACATTGGGGGCATCAACCACCCAATTTATATTGAAGGGTTAAATCCATATAAAAAATTTTGTGTTATTGATAATCTTTCTTGTTGCAATGTTATTCTAGGTAGGCCCTGGCTGCATGGAATGAAGGCGGTGGCCTCAACTTACCACCAATGCATCAAACTACCTAGTCCATGGGGGGTTGTGAAGATAGTTGGTGATCAGGCGGAAGCCAAAAACTATTATTCTTCATCGATGAAGCCGACAGCCAAGCAAACTATAGCATAGCAACCACAACAACATCCTAGGGAAGTAATGGAAGCTCGGGATAAAGACGTTAAAGAAGTATCCTTGGACCCCGAGGATCCTGATGTAAAGGTGTTCCTAGGATCCAGTATCCCTATCAAAATCGAGGAGGATATGATATCCTTCTTGAAGCGAAGAAAATCCACTTTTTTTTTCAAACATTCAGACATGATAGGTATCTCTAAGGAGGTAATTACTCATAAATTAGGCCTTGATTTATCTATTAAACCCGTCCATCAGAAGCGAAGGAAATTCTCTCCTGAGAGGAACGCGATCATACAAGAGGAAGTTGAAAAACTTCTTAAGGCCGGTATGATCAGAGAGGTTAAGTATCCTCGATGGTTAGCTAATGTGGTTGTTGTTTCTAAAAAGAATGGAAAGTGGAGGGTGTGTGTCGATTTTACTGATTTAAACAAGGCATGCCCCAAGGATCCTTTCCCGTTACCACATATAGACTCCATGGTGGATGCAACGGCAGGGCATGAGATGCTCACCTTTATGGATACTTCTTCTGGATTCCAACAAATTCAGATGGAACCATCCGATCAAGAGGATACATCATTCATGACCCCTACCGGCATATACTGTTATATTGCTATGCCTTTTTGACTAAGAAATGCAGAGGCAACATATCAAAGACTGGTGAATATGATGTTCAAGGATCAGTTGGGCAAAACCATGGAAGTCTACATAGATAACATGGTGGTGAAATCAAAGAAAGCTGAGGATCATCTCAGAGATCTTGAAGAAGCGTTCAACATCCTTAATCAGTATAATATGAAACTAAATCCATCGAAATGCCATTTTGGTGTTAAGGCTGGAAAGTTTTTAGGGTACATGGTCACCAAGAGGGGGATAGAGGCGAGCCCGGAGCAGATAGAAGCCATTATCAACCTGAAGTCTCATGTGAATGCTAAAGATGTCCAGAGGTTAACAGGAATAATAGCAGCGCTCAATAGGTTCATTTCCAGATCCTCCGAGAAATGCAAGGATTTCTACGACATTCTTAGAAAGAATAAGAAGTTCGAATGGACGGAGAGGCATGAGGCTGCTCTAAGAGCCTTAAAGGATTACTTATCCTCGGCTCCAGCTCTGATGAAGCCTGTGGATGGAGAATCCTTTTATCTCTACCTAGCCGTGCACTACAAAAAAGATCAGTATCTAGGACTGAAAAATCAGTCACTAATACTAAAAAATCAGTCCTTAAGGTTATCAAGGATTGATTTTGCCAGTCTCCGGTCAGTACCCTATTCCTAGTCCTAGATAGTAGAGTTAGTGACTGAAAATCAGTCCCCGTTACATGGCATCAACGGGGACTAACATTTAGTGTTCTATACACATAAATTCAGTCCTTAAACTGATCCATGACACAATGTCAATTCAGTCTCCAATACTTATCTTCAGTGAGTAAATATTAATCTCTATTATTATGATATTTCAGTCCCAAATGCATTTCTTTAGGGACTAAAAATCAGTCTTGTAAGCTATATCTATTTGTCTCCAATGCGTTTTATTAGATTCGTAAATCCATACTAATTCAGTCCCTAATAAGGTGTTTTAGAGACTAACTTTTAGTCTCTAATACCATAATAGTTCAGTCCCTAATAAATATTTTTAGAAACTAAATTAGTCTCTACTAACTTGTCATTTCAATCCTTCATATGTGTTTTCAATGACTGAAAGTTAATCTCAAGTGCATTGTCATTTTAGTCCCAATATGTCTTTATATAGACTAAAAATCAGTCTCTTATAACAAAATTTACCAGTCTCTAATACATTCCTTAGGTGACTATAAATCAGTCTTTAATATCATATATAGATCTAATTTGCTTATTTTAGAGAATGAAAAATAGTTTTTGATAATATATGGTTTTGTCCTTAATATGTATTTGCATTTTCCTAATATATTTACTTTTAGGACTAAAAATAGTCTCCGATATGTTTTCATTTAATTGTCAATATCAAAACATTGTAATACTAAACCAAAAATATCATAACAAATGCTAGAAAAAAAAACTTGGTTCATTAATTCTAAACATTAAAAAGATACTGAATAAGACAACTAATAAACCATAAAGAGTAAGTCTTAACTAACACGCTAGCTAAATCAGGTCTTCATAATCACTTTCATCGAGTTGTCCATTCGATCCATTACTTGCAGATGCAGATACCGCATTCTCAAAATCTGGAAACTTCGAAGTCATGAACATTGACATTCTTTCATATTGCTCATTACTTTGTTTAAGTTTCTCTTGGTTTTGTTTAAGTTCTTCCTTGAGTGCAGCAACCTGATTTTGAAGATTTTCGGTCTCACTTGAAGGTGGTTGAGACGAATCTGATATCATCCAGTGATCCTTTTTCCTTAGTACAGGTCCAACGCCTACCTCCCATGCAGATTTTATTGTTTGCTTTTTAGCACACACACTTTTAATTGCCTTTTTCTCTAGCTCACGTTCCATATCAGCGGTTATGTTCGTTCCTTCTGAAGTTAACTTGATCATTGCCTCTTCTTTATGGCGAAGAATATTTTCCTAACAAAAGAGATTGTAGGTACGAACAATTAAAACTCATAATAACTAGGGGTGTTCATGGTTTGGTTTAATACTATGAAACCGTCCAAACCGGATATCCATTTGATTTTCATTATCAAAACCAGTTGTATAAAACCGGATATCTTGAGTATATTTTAATTTTTATGTTTTTTATATTATATATGTTTATTTGTTAATAAATATTTTTATGTTCAGTTAAAATATTTATATATATACTATTACGCTATATGTATTTATTTAGACTAATGATTTAAAAAATCTTAGCAAGAATAATGTTTGTTTTATGTAATAACAGTGTATGTTAATTGTGATCATATCAACACATACTGTTTGTTTGAAATATTTTTATGCCTTTAGTGTAAAACTTTTAGTGTTATATCAAGACAAGACGATTATTTTTTTTGCATTTTTTGATAGTTTACTTTATTTATTTTTGGATAGCTTTTTTTATCTTTTGACACATGCGTTTTCTTATGAAAGCCCGATAAAGCTCATGGTTTGTCCAACCCAGATCGAACCGTTTGTAACGGTTTGGTTTGGATTCTCAATGGTTCGGTTTTGATTTTCAATATAAAAAACCGTTCCTAACGGTTTAGCTCATGGTTTGTCCTAAAACCCATGAAATTCGGACCATGCCATCCCTAATAATAACAACCCATATAGTAACAAAATCGAATTGTAAAAAAAAGAGTAGGTATATTACATATTCGACACGCACGTGATCATTCAACCATCCTTTTTTCTTAGCGTTGAAATGCAAGTTGTAGTATAATTCAAATGGGGTAGGCGTTACTTGAGTCTCCTGATTTGTCTACAACAATTGAAAGTATAGCAATAAATGATACAACCCCTTGTTTGATATTTTAAAAAACTGTAACTTGTAAGGTCTAAATCTTACCATATGGAATACATGATTGGCTATTGACCGGGAGCCTCCTCTACTTGTAATAACTTGTTTGCTTCCGTTAACTTCCATTTGTTTATTGTATTTCTACATAAGCAATATTCACTAAACATGTTAGAACTCACAAACTAAGAAAAAAGATATGATGTAATCTGGGAGCGCGAATGAAGTCAACTGTTAGAACAACTGTAATATATAAAGGATCTAAGAAGTAAAAGTTTCAATTATATAAAAATGATTTCATACCCGGGTTGATTCTAACTCCCAGTAATCGCACATGTGATTCCAATATTCTTCACTCCGGCAATTGGGCTTCATTTTTGATCTCGCTAGTTCCAAATTGGTGTATCCTCCATTACTCTTCCAGTAGTTGCTCAAAGTACCTCTTGTGCGTTTCCATTGGGCACGTAGTCGAGCATCCACATGTTCCATAAAACCATTATCTGATCGCAACAAATTGAATCTTACCTGCATTGAACACATACGTTAATAATATTTATGATAATATAAAGCGTTAAAACTTTCTAGACAGCTAGAAGTAAAAAAAACATAGACAACTTACTTGTAACTTTTCATACATCTGATTTTTCACATCATGTGGTATCAACTCCCGTTTATGGTAATTCATTGGACAAACACTACGGATTACAATCCCACACTCAGTTGCGAATTGTGTGGATGAAGTCCCAACAAAGTTTTTTGTACCGGGAGCAATGGTTAAAGAAATTTTAGAACCTTCAGGCATATTATCCAAAGCATTTATAGCACTACGATTTATACTTGGACCACGCCTCTTTGGTTCATCAACTGGTGACTGATCTGCATGTTGATCAATATTATTTTAAAAGCTAAGCCATGCATAATCATTTGACATTTAAGTGGCAGGCGTTGTCCCGAGTCACAATGGGTATCATCAGGGCCGACCCTTAAACCCAAGCCCTAGCTTAGCGCCACCAAATTTTAAAGGGCCCTGTTTATATTTTTTGCATTTATATATTAAAGAAATAAAGGAGCTATCTATTAATCTGCTATATTGTCCGAGTGGTTATAGCGCATGTTTTTAGGTTTTTGTTGATATGTGTAATGGGTGTTCGAATCTCATCCCGTTCAAAATTTTTCCATACAATTTGTTTTTAACATTAAATCCTAGTTTATGTTCAGCGCATAACACAATCCTATATAAATAAATCTTAAAAAACAATAGCCTACATTATCTCCACCCCATTTCAATAAAATAAATTACAATACTTAGAATTTTACTTTAATGTTTTATTTAAACTCGATTACTTAAACCTCTTCACTTTCTACAAACTTAATTGCTAAAAGACATACTAAATATAAGCAAAAAAACGTAACTAATTAATGTAAGATTACATTTGTTTTGTAAATTGTCGATTCGATACCGAAATAAAAGACACGTTTTGTATTATTAAATTGAGGAGAAGGGCCCTGGATTTTCATTTAGCTTTGGGTCCCCAAATTAGCTGGGCCAGCCCTGGCTAAAACTATGATAGATATTGTAGCCTACCCGCCATCAAGCCAACGGAACATTTCAATGTTGTGTTTTTTTCCAACTTCAACCGAAACTGGATTCGTTTCCAAACCCATTTTTTGCAGCCACAGTAACTAAGAATATTTTTGTTATTACAATTCTTTTTTTACCAAGTCTTTTATGTTTTCAAGTAATTATTCATATAGTGAAACATTCCTTGGGATGACTATTTTACCATATATTATTTGTTTTAAGCAATTATTATTAAGATGCATTAAACACTATTATAGGTGCACAAAAAGAGTTTGCCAAAACGGGCTCGGTTTGAACACAGGTTGGGTTGGGCAAGCCAATAAATAGATTACAAGATAGGAAACAAAGATGAAAAATGAAACTTCAAAACTCAGAACAAATATTAACAGTTTGACACTTTTTTTAATTGGACCATTCTGACCCGAAACCAATACTGGAACCATAGTTTCCCGAAACCTGTCCTAACCCAATCCCATCTTGACCAGAAAACCGCCAGTTTGGCCATGACAGGTCACAAGATATATAAAAAAAATTATTTAGTCCAGAAGCCTAATTCCTCCATTTGCCCAAAATATGCAACATGTAAACAAGTTTCTTTATAACTTACCAGCAATGTCGGGTAAATGACGATTGCGCTTACGTGTCGACTGTGGCCTTCTTTTAGATTCACTTCCATCTACACTTGACCGCGCTCTACGTTGTTCAGAATCTTCTTCAGATCTCTTTCTTGTGAAAACAGTAGCCATCATCACTAACATAAAAATCCACATCCTACAAAGAAATTGATAGCGTTAGTTAAGTAAAAAAAAATATATAATATCTATAAGTTATTCTATAGATGCACTAAAGTATTAATGATAAATATATACCAAAGAATATTATTCACACATTTTGGATGCAAGCTGCAATTTTACAAATATTAATTACAAATATCAAATAATAAATAACAATCTTAGGGAAATCAGAATTTTCAGATATACAATATTTACACGAATCAACAAATTAACCTAAAATCTAATTAGGGTTTATCAACCACTTTCAAACTATCATATAAATTTACATATATAAGATGCAGGTATTGTTTAAAGCTAGAAATTAGTTCAATTGATACCTCAAATATGCCTACGAAAGACTGAATTTTCCGGTTGTTGTTCGCACAGACGGAGCGAGTCAGAGCAAATGGGGAGTAAATGTTTTGAGAGCGCGTAATTGGAGGGAACGTGGTTATAGAATGGGATTGACATCCCGATTTTCTTGTTGAGCAGTTGCATAAGTTTAAGGTAATATAATAGATAAGCTTATTTTATTCAAAATTTTGTTGTGTTACTTTATGGATATAATGCACCATCGATTATACTTAAAATTATTTGAAAACTGTTATTATTAATTATTATTATTATATGAGGAGTCCAAGTCTCAAAAACTAATTACTACATATATCCTTTTTTACAACTTGTTTACCTGCTTAAATCTAGCATATAGGAGTAATAACTTATGATAAGTAGGGATGGAAATGAAACCCGAATATGATGGGAAACCCGAAACCCGACATAAATGGGATGGGTAATACCCGACCCATTAGAGTTTGGGACGGGTTTGGGATTAGTTTTGAAATTTTTCGCGGGTTTAGGATGGGTTTGGGATTTCAAATATACCCGATCCGATTACTCGATAACATAGACCCATGGATTACTCGATAACACCTCTCGTTCACTTATGTTGAGTCTTAAGAAATATGGTCACAAGCATGCATAATGGTATTATTAGACCACATCGTATCTTAACAAGTTAGAAATATGGACACAACCAAGCCTAAGCTTATATATAAAAGAGTTAGACCCTCTGTTTATATTATGGATTTTAGAAAAGAAACTATTGGGGCTTAACTTAAACGAACTTTCCACCAAACGGTTCACGAATTGTTCGCTGAGCGTTCGGTTCGTCCACATCCCTATAAAAACATCTATAAAAATAATGTTTATTGTACATAATATGATATATTGTAAAAAAATTAAATTAACAAGAAATTATAAAATAATCTTATATGTTGAAATTAAATTGACACAATGTGAATAATTGCCCCTTTTATCAAAGAATCAAAGATCGATTTATAACATAAATTGACTACTTCTCATAGTCGTACGTGTTTTCTTGCACTGTTAAAAAAATATGTTTTACCTTGCTAAAATAATTATTTAAATTCAAAAAAAATGAGAGAATGAATATTAGATATGTTATACATATCGATCCATAATAAGTTTATTTTTTTAGATATGTATCCTTGATTCAATTTTTTTTATGTTAATTCTTTATTTATAATTTAAAATTTATATAAGTTTTATAATAATTAGTAAACTGTAATATCTTATTATTTTATTAGTAATTACTGAATTAGGTTTTGTCAAAAAGATTAATTAGAAGAAGAAACACATTTTCAACTACACTAAATTGGTAAATACTTTATTTGTATAAAATCTCTCTCTCTCTCTCTCTCTCTCTCTCTCTCTCTATATATATATATATATATATATATATATATATATATATACTTCTAAATATTTTGAATATCGCCAATGAGCTTTAGGTCAACTAACATTGGAAGAGAAACAAAAATTTAGGTTTTTAATAATTTTATTATCATAACTAGTAATAAATCTAATGTGGTTTCTTGTAATAATTCTTAGGACTGAATTTAAGTCTTTGATATATTAACTCGAAATAGTAGAATATTTGTCAGTTATTGGAGACTATATATTAGTCTCTAGTTACTTCATCAACAAAAATATTCAGAGACTAAAAATCAGTCTTGGAAAAGGTACATTACATTTGAGACTCACTATTAGTCTTCAAAGAATGAATTTTAGTCTCTAATTCGGACATATGCGTCGGTTATTTGAGACGATATGTTAGTCCCCAATTACTTTATCAACAAATATTTTTAGAGACTAAAGATCAGTCCTAGAAAAGGTATATTACTTGCGTCAGTTGTCGGAGACTATATATTAGTCCTTAATTACTTTATCAACAAATATATTTAAAGACTAAATATCAGCCCTAGAAAATGTATATTACATAATTTCTAAGACTAATTCTTAGCCCCTAACATTTTTTTTCTTAGAATGTAGAATTTGCTCCAAACAAATAGAGACTAAGAATCAGTCTTTGATCATTCCATATACAAAATACGTTAAATACTGAATATCAATCCCTAATTCGACATTTTTTGGGAATATTAAAAACTGATTTTCAGTCTCTAATGCGTCATACCTTGTTAGAGACTGAAGATCAGTTACCAAACTTTTGCACCATTTTTCGTTATCTATTTTTTATTTGGGATTGAATTTCAGTTTCCAATAAGTTACTCACAAAATCCTTATATTGTCTATACATAGTTGTGACTAAAATTCAGTCTCAAATAATATAAGTGACTGATTATCAGTTCCTAACATCAGTCACCAAAAAATCAGTCCCTAATATTATCGGTAACTGATAAATCAGTCCCCAATACTAGGCATTCGAGATTGATATATTAGTCTCTAAAAGTTTAGTTTCTAATGATGCCTTTTTTGTAGTGGTGTCAGGTAATGTTGTAAGCGTTGTCCTTGTGAAGGATCATGAAGGTGAACAGCACCCCGTCTATTATGTAAGTAAGAGTCTCTTAGATGCAGAAGCCAGGTATTCTCATTTAGAAAAATTAATTCTTGCACTTATTATGGCTTTTACTAAATTGGGACATTACTTTGAGACTCATACTATTATTTTGAGAACTAATTATCCTGTTAAGAATGTCCTTAGAAAACCAGAATTGTCAGGAAGGATGGCCAAGTTGGCTGTGAAACTGAGTGCATATGATATTCAGTACGAGCCAAGAACAACCATCAAGTCACAAGCACTCGCGGACTTTGTGGCTGATTTCAGTATCGACATGCAGAAAGAAGCAGACTTGGAGGTACAACAACTAGAAGAGACCAAGGATCCTTGGATACTCTTCACTAATGGAGCTTCCAATGTAAGAGGAACATGATTAGGTATCCTACTGAAATCGCCACAGGGGGACATACTACCCCAGTCCATAGCCTGTGAATTCCAAGCAACGAACAATGAAGCAGAGTATGAAGCTCTGATCGTAGGTTTGCAACTAGCTAAAAGCATGAGGATCAGGTATCTTCAAGTATATATAGACTCTTTATTAATAGCTAACCACTTTAATGGCTCATATGTTGTTAAAGGTGAGAAATTAATCAAATATCTAGATGTTGTGAAGGAATTAGCAAAATCCTTCGAATTGTTTAGTATTATACAGTTACCTAGGGAAGAAAACGCTAGGGCAGATGCCTTGGCAAATTTAGCCTCATCTTTGAAGATTCCTGAAGACATGAAGATTCCAATCATTCACATTCTCTCGCCAGCAATAGGAGAACAAGAAGTTGGAGAAATAACGAATGACAAAGAGATAGTACTTTGGGATCCACTATCCTCAAATAATCAAGGATCATGGATCCTCCCGATCAAGAAGTACATTCAAACTGGAGAGATTCCAACCACTGAGAATCCCAAATCCTTCAAACTCAACGTATCATAATATATTTTATTAAATGATATGATATACAGGAAATCTCTTGCAGGTCAGTACTTGAGATGCATCGAGGATCCTGAGATCCAAGAAGTACTCAAGGACTTCCATGAAGGAGATTATGGCAACCACACAGGGGGAAAAGCACTATTCTCCAGGATACTGAGAACTGGATACTTCTGGCCGACAATGAAGAAGGATGCAGTGGAGTATTCAAGGAAATGTGATGCTTGCCAAAGACATGCAAACATCCTTCATCAGCCAGCAGAACCTATGTATCCTATATCCTTTTCATGGCCTTTCATGAAATGGGGTATGGATATTGTAGGCAAGCTACCAAAGGAACCGGGTGGAAAAGTTTTTATGCTTGCAATGACAGACTACTTCTCCAAATGGATTGAAGCAGAAGTATTCGTGCAAGTTCGAGAAAGGGAAGTGATATCTTTTATTAAAAGGAATATTATAACTAGATTTGGTATTCCTTCTGGGATTATTTGTGATAATGGTTTCCAGTTTATCGAGAAGAGAACCACTAACTTTTGTGACAGCAGGGGCACAAAGATGATTACCTCAACTCTGGTACATCCTCAAGCTAATGGTCAAGTGGAGTCTAGCAACAAAATAATCGTCAACAATTTGAAGAAGAAACTAGGATCCAAGAAAGGCAAGTGGGCCAAAGAGCTACCTTATGCTCTTTGGGCTGACAGGACAACACCCAAGAATGAAACAGGCCAAACACCCTTCTCATTGGTGTTTGGATCAGAAGCAGTTATCCCTACATAAATGGTGGTTCCTACAGCCAGAACAAGCATCCGTGATCCTGAGGCGAATGAAGAAATCCTTCTTGAAGACTTGGATACTGTGTAAGAACTCAGAGACCTGGCCAAGATCAGAATGGCAGCGTATCAACAAAGGTTAGCTGGGGCATACAACAAAAATATTAGGATCAGAAGATTTCAAGAAGGAGATTTAGTTTTGAGGAAATCCTTCCAAAACACGACCAATCCGGCTGATGGGAAGTTAGCGCCCAAGTGGGAAGGTCCTTGTATGGTCGAGTCGGAGGCAAGAAAGGGGGCATATCATTTGCTCACCATGGAAGGCAACAGGTTACCAAGGGCGTGGAATGCTATCCACCTCAAGAAGTACTTCTTCTGATTAGGATCAAGTATCCTTTGAGGATCCACTATCCTTAGAGGATCAAGGATCCCCAAAATCGGTAATATCCATCTGATCATTTATCCTTTTCAATTTCTTATTTTTATTTAAGTATAATATATTCTTAACGATGTATTTTTTCCAAGTTTTAAGTAATTATGCAGGGTTCTAATAATATGTTTGATGATCAAGAGGTTGGCCACTTCTCCTTCACCTTTAAGGTACTTTACTATTATCATTGGCCTAGCCCACGATTGGATATGACTCCCGATGGTCATATCCCCTAAGGTTTAAAGGTTTCACCTTTCTTATGAATTAGAGTTTCTACACTCTCGCCTGTAGCGCACGCTATCCAGCGTGTAGTCCGTGGCAGCGGGACCAGTACACGCTTAGTAGCTGACAATTTCGTTGTTTTCGGCTATATGGAGGATCCTACGATTTATGGTAGATGTACCTTACCACCGGTTTATAACCTTTTCACGTTATCTTACGTTTGGGCTACATCCCGGTTTGGGAGAGTCCCCAATTAACATCCGTATTTTGGCTTGTCCCCAGTTTTGGGCTTGTCCCCAGTTTTGGGCTTGTCCCCAATTTCACGGGCTTGTCCCTAGTTACACGGGCTTGTCCCTAGTTACACGGGCTTGTCCCCAGTTTATTATTCGGGCTTGTCCCCAGTTTAATGGGTTTAATCCCAGTTAACGTTATAAGTTCTTTGCAACAGATTTTCTAAATCTATAATGAAGACAAAGTCCTACGGATTCATAATCCTTAGATTAATTCTTCAAGGATCATCAAAGGTTCTATACTTGTGGTAACTTAGGTCTACATAGACCTTATGGTATGGTTTCTATTAATAAATTTATATTGTCTTAGCTGGAATAGTTTTAATCATTTTAGAGTTATTCCATTAAGGATATTCTTTTATAAAAATCGTTGATCAATTTTTTAAGGATACTCTATCCTACAGTTTGTTCTTTAAGAATATTTTATTCTAAGTATTTTACATAAGGATATGCTATCTTAAAATTATTTTTTTTACTCAAGATTATTCCTCAAAACTTTCAATATAGCTAAAGCTATATATAACAAACTTTCAAATTGATAAATAACAAACAGATAGTTAAAAGCTTAATATTATTAAACATAAGTCGCATGGACTTATCAAAATATTTAACCCGGAATTCACCATACTAAAGATGGACCATCCACCCGGGTTAAACAGGTGTTACTAATTGTTCTTAAGTGCAGGAAAATAAAAGTTAGAGGCACCAAAGGCTTCATCCCCACAAACAGAGGATCCATCCACCTTCGGTACCCCTGAAAATTGTCTTGAGGATCAATGATCCTTAAACCCTTCTTACTATTGTTTATTACAAACCAGATTATCCTTAAAAACATCAACATAAAAAAAAGTGGGCTCGGGCCTTGTCTTTTATATCCTTCATCGCCCACTTAAGCTGCGTCTGCACCCTCTACAGCACCTGCTCCTTCACCACCTTCAATCACATCTTTGAACCCCGCTCGTTCCAGCAACATCCTCCTCAGCCATTTCAGTATCCTCATCACCGCCAAGAGCCGCCAAGGTAGCCTTCCATTTCTGCACGTTCCAGGTTGCCTTATCAAAAGTAGGATCACCGGCCTCCATCGCCATCTTAATCCTCGCTTGAAGCACTGACCTGGCTGCCCACATCTTGGCCTCATCCGTTGCTTGTTTGACTTCCTCTTGGCACTGGGTTTCTATCGTGGATACCTGATCCTCGAGCTGCCTCTTGAGCTGGGCTAAAGCCTTGTCCTTGTTAACTACCGCATTCCCTAACGCAGATAGCTTGTCACTCATCTAGCCTAAAACCTTTTCGTAATGCTCTTTGAATGCATTCACAGCCTGTAATCAACCATGTAATCAGGATTAGAAGAATATTGGATCCTTAAATTCAAATATCAGGATACAGGATACTTACAGAGAAGACTGTATCATAATGGGTTTCGGGATCAGAGGATCTCTTTCTTTTAGAAGCCGCGGACTTAGCTCTAGTCGTTGTAGTCTTGGGCTCGGAACTGGTGGCCGTCTTCAGGATTTCTTTCTTGATGTCTTGAGGAGTGAGCATGATGTCGATATCTTCCAGAGAGAACTTGCTAGCGAACTTTTGAGACTTCTTAGCACCTACATAAATCCGGTTAACAGATAAGTACTCTATACAGTATTATTTACTTAGAAATTATTTTCAATAAACTTAGTTGACATATTTGAATCCGAGGAGATCTCGCAAAAAGCTTTGATGAATCGGGCTTGAAATGTTCTAACTTCGGTATCCAGTGCTAGGAATCGTTTTGTTCTTTCCTTGTGCCAGGTAATTTCGCCAAGGAAGCAAAGTTCTCAAATGCAAACAAAAAAGAAGATTCAGAGTTAAAATTAAACATCAAGGATCCTACTATTTTTAAGGATCCAAGATCCTACCCTTTCTAACCCATTTTGAAGGAAGGTCATTCCCTCCGGGTATGGAGTCACGTTTTACGAAGAAAAACTGATTCCTCCAGAAGGAATCGTTTAAGGTGACTTTCAAAATCGGACGGGGCTGTCGAGGCTTGGATCTCAAGATGAATCGAGCAGGACCGTGGATGGTAAGGGTGTAAAGATGGGACAGTTCTTGAAGGCCGAATTCGATTTTCTCATCCTCAATAATCCTTTCTATGGTGCTGAGAAACCTCCAAACCATAGGCATAGCCTGTATGTAAGATATGCCGGTGGAATCGAAGAAACTTTGAGTGAAAGGGGAAACGAATAACTGTAGCCAATAAGGAATGGAAAAGCCGGAAAACACACACAGGTTTTTGAGTATACATCGCAGCAGATACTGGATTCGTACGGACGGAATAGGGTTTTCGGAGGAAACAACGAACGAAAGTCATCAACTTCTGGATCTGTGAATTTGCAAATCTCGATAGAAGGGTTGGCTATGAGGCATTGTGGCTCCATCTCCGGCAACTCAGAGTCATCGGAAGATTGCTCGGGAGGTTTAGAAGGAGGCAAAGAAGTTGAAGTGATTTACATTATTATCAAATAAAATAAGAGAAGAAAGAAAGGATACTTGCCGTGTCGCATGGATATTTGATTATAAAAGGGATATAGGGCAGCATTTATAGGTGGTTATGATTATATCAAGGGCCAAATGGTAAATATCTCTGGCAACCGCCTAATCACCCAGTTTTCGCAGAAGATTTGAATTTCAAAATGACATTTGTGTTCCACTATCACTCGCCATTTTGGGGGAAATTGTTAGGGCTGGTATTTTCTCTGCTGAGGATATATTATCCTTGACGATATGTCTGGATCAGTTATCCTCCTGAAGAGCTCCAGAATCATGTCAAAGATCAAGGATCCTCAGAGGTTAGTATTATTAACAATTGTTTCACGTGTGTAGGTTATTGTTCAACAGAAGTAACGGCTTTGTGACTTGGTCTGTAACATTCTACTTTCGGTTATATTAATAAAATAAATTTCGTCTATTTTATAGTGGGTCGTTATCGGTTTAGATAAATAGAATACCAGTTGGGCTAGTGTCAGGTTAAATGGATATGGGCTATGGACTTGGGTTATAAAAGAAAGAAGGAAAGACCATTGGCTTAGGCCCATAATCCATAAATATATAAACCATAAACACCACTTAATTCCTCATTTACACATTTCCCATACACCACCAAAACACACACTTAAGATTCTCTCTAGTTTTCTCCTTCTATAGCAGAAATCACTAAGGAAACCGAGCACCGACATGAGGTAATGATAGTTTGATATTGTATAAACCCAAACCCGTAAGATATGGTCATGAAAGACGAGCCGACACTGTTAAACTGTTAAGCCACGAGATCCGGATGGAATCGGGTATAAACCGAACCTAAGATGAGTTTAGGGATCACCTTAGCTCAGATCTGGATCGAACGGGGCAAAAAAACAGTGAAAAACTAGTCAAAACTCGTTTTTTCGGCGAAACCGCGTTTTTTTCGGCGACGAGGTAAGGATGTCAGGGAATGTTCCCTGACATTCTGACCTAACCCTAGTTCGCTAGTGGGAATTTAGCGAATTAAAGGTGATTCGCTAACTGATTCATCTAAGGGAGCCTAACGAACTAGCTCTAGTTCATGTCCGATTCGTTAAGGGAAAAGGGTAACGAATTACCCTTGATTCGTATAGCCAGTTCGTTAGAAGAAGATAACGAATTAGATGGACCGATCCGTTACCTGGACTGGTTCGCTATGGACTAATTCGTTTAATAACCAGTTCGTTAAAGGGTTCAATTCGCTACATGGACCAATTCGCTAAGATAAGCCAATTCGTTAAGAGCAATGTAACGAATTAGAAGTTTAAAAGATGGATAGAATGGTCCCTGAACTTAGAAAAATAATGATTTAATTACAAAGGAGCCCTTGAACTTTTAAGTTAGCAAATTAATTAATGAATTAAAATTCTAATGGAAAATGTGTTATGACAGTTAATGAAAATGTGTTACGACAGTTAAAATTCCAGGTCAGCTAGACCCCAGCCAGGGGCTGATGTGTTGTAAAACACATTGACTTTCCGTAGCATTTTTATCATGTTTTAATTGTTTTTAGTTTAATTATTAAGTGTTATGGTTTGTTTATTGATTTTACAAAGTTGAATATTTATTTGTAGGTTTATAGAAGATGATGAAAAAAGAGGCAATTTGGAAGAGTTTAGGGGTCTTTTTGGTCAAAGTTTTATAGTTTAAGAAAGGCCCGGTCCAAGCCCACAAGTTAAAAGCCTTATAATATATTATATTAAGTTAATATAAGATGTAATCAGCCATTCTTCATCCCATAATCCCGAAAATCAAAACCCTAACCCCAAGAACCCTAAGTTCCGATCGGACAAGCTGCCGCCGGCGGAAAAAAGAAGAAAAAAGGAAGAAAGCTGTGGCGGCTGAGGCTGTTGACGGCTGAGGAAGGAAGAAGGGATCTTTGTGCAGCTGCTAGGGGTTTCAAACATCCAAAATCTCAGCCATAAACCTTTAGTATACATCTCTAAACTTCGTTTATCTTTCAATAACCCTAACTTTGATTGATTTGGTCTTTTTAATTGAATTGTTTTGCAATTGTTTGATTGTTAGACTTGTTATTGATTAAGTTTGGATCTTGATTGAATTTTATAATGTTTATGATGATGTTTATGGTGTTTTTATTAAGTGTTTGTGGCTGTCCAAAAGTGATGAGTGGCTAAACTAGTTTGTTCTACCTAGGATAGATGATTGTTGCATAGTTTTAACTTGTTTAATGGATTGTTAATGTTCAAGACTTAAATTATTGATGTAAAGTTTAACTAAACCATGAATTAAATTGTGTGTGATGGCTGTGTTTTGTTTGTAATTACTTATAATCCTCTTGCATTAGTTAATTGAATCGGTTTTGATTAATTGATTGCTTGTTAAGCTCTCTACTTGGTGTTTTGGGTTTATTTGCGGGGTGTACAACCGTAGGGATAAGTGGGTAATATATCATATAAAATCAGTTAGAATACACCTTCTTTGAGACCGAGAGGTGATAAGAAGTAACATTGTCTCGTTGCTTTTACTTGTTAGAATTAAGACCGCGCGAGAGCGGGTTTTGTCTTGTCGAGTTTGAGTGTTTATGTGCAATTAGTTGATTTAATTTGGGTTGAGTTAAATTGTTCCTCTATTCTTGGTTGCGTAGTATTCGTCTCCATTAGTATAGTGTGTCGAGGAGACCGAGAGGTGAGTCGTCATTTGAACACGTTAATGATTGTTTGTCCGGTTTGTTCTTTAAAATTAACTAAAATAAGTTAGAGTTTGTTAGAGAGACTGAGAGGTAATTTGACTTTCTTAAACACGTTTTAGTTGTGTTATCTTTTATAACCGGTGTCTTGAATATTTTCAATCCGTTGTCTTGTTATTTCTATCAACATGATTCATTCCTAGGTAGACGTTTTTATTCATTGAATTTAAATCAAAGTTTTCTTAAAGTATTTTGTTAACAGTTTTCTTTTAATTAAGTTAAGTAGTTAAATAAAATCTTAAAAATCAAATAAATATTATTTTGGTAAGTCTTAATTAGAGTTTCGTAATTAAAAACGTTTTCACGTGTCTTTGCGTTCGACATCCGGACTTCCTTGATGCTATACTATTTATGATCGGTACACTTGCCGGTTTTGTGTGGTTTCTATAGGATTTTCGTTTTATAAATTTAAAGCTTAATTGTGATTCGTTCTTTATTTATATTATACATTTTCACACATTAAGTTTTTGGCGCCGCTGCCGGGGACACGGTTTGAAGCGTTTTAAGAACGACTCGAGTCAAGATTTTCCTTGTTTACTACTTGTCTTTCTTATTTGTTTTGTTTATTAGTTTAAAATAGTTAGATAATTATAATTTCTTTTATTTATTTTAAATAGTTGTATGCGACGTACTCGATCTCTAGGACCACCAGAAGTTGAAGGATTTCCCGAACCAGAGAGAGAGCTTCTTGAGAGACGTCGTACAAAACCGTCTTCCAGTTCATCTACATCCGTCGGTAATACATTCTTTTCTCCTACTTAATCTGAACCCATCGTTAGGGATAGGATTATGGCCGACGCACCACCGAGGAGGACAGTCGCAGACCAGGCCCGTCCGGTCGATGTTGGCGCGAGATCCAGCATTGCTCCACCAGCTATAGGAGTTCAAACGACCTGGCAGATTCCATCGAACGTTCTAAACACCATTTCCCATTCTGCTCAATTTCACGGGTTGCTCCACGAAAACCCGCATTCACATCTCACTCGCATCGCACGTATTTGCGACACGTTTCATCTTGCCAACGTATCCGAAGACGCCATCAAACTCCGCATCTTCCCGTTCTCACTCGTTGATCAGGCGAGTCTGTGGCTTGAGTCCCTCCCACAGGGATCCATTTCTACTTGGGCCGCCATGCAGACCCAGTTCCTGGAAAAATACGATCCTCCGGCTAAGGCCGCTCGTTTGCGTAACCAGATTCATTCTTTCCAGATGGAGGACACTGAGAGTTTCTACGAGGCGTGGGAGAGATTCAAAAACCTACTTGCTTTATGTCCAAACCACGGCTTGCAGGACTGGGCGGTTGTTGAAAAGTTCTATAACGGAGTGATGTACGCGACTCAGAACATGCTTGACACTGCTGCAGGAGGCAACTTATTGACGACAAAGGATACCGATGAGTGCATTGCCCTATTTAACGGTTTAGCCATGAGTGGATACCAGCAACCACCTTCTAAGAGCACCAAAACCGTCGACGCTTTATCACGCGGTATGCATTCAGTCGACACAAACACCGCCCTCGCGGAACAGGTTGAGGCGTTAGCGAAGATGGTGAAGGACCTGCAGGTGAAGAGTAAATTGTGCGAGATCTGTAGAGGAGGGCATGATACCGTTCAATGCCCTGTAGGTTTCCAGGAGGAGGCAGTCGACTATGTTAACAATCCGAACCGAAACCCTAATTCTTTTAATTCTTATAATTCGGGTTGGAGAGGTAACCAAAATCCTAACTGGAGGAACGGAAATCATTCCGGCTTCCAGCCGCGTCAGAGTCTATTGCAGGATTCCGGTGAAGGAGCGAGTGGTGGGGAGAAGAAGCCCACGCTCGAGGAGATGATGGCACAGGAGACTCAGATGCTGTCGCAGCTTATGACTCGAGAGGATTCCCGTCACAAAGAGACTCAAGAGAAATTTCGGGAACACGAGTCATTTCATGAGAAATCAGGGGGCGTCAATTCAAAATCTTGAGAGGCAGATGGGAGAGATAGCGAATTGTCTGAATGAGAGGCCACCAGGTACACTTCCGAGTAACACTGAGCAGAACCCGAAGGCCTTCGCGAAGGCGGTGACGACGAGGAGCGGTGCAGGGGCATGTAGTAAGCCAGTGAATCAGGGACCTGCGGTAGATGTAGAGGAGCAGGTAGACGAGGAGATTCAGATGGAGTCTCCACAGGCCAAGGTGCATCAGAGGCGAAGCCCAGGAAGTACAGCACAGGCCGAGGACCAGCCATTACCCAGCACACCACCGAGAGTCTACAAACCTAGACTCCCATTCCCCGGGAGAGTCCGCAGGGATAGAGACGAGGAGCAGAACACTAAATTTCTTGATCTCCTGAAACAACTTCACCTTAACATTCCATTTAAATGCCCAAATACGCAAAGTTCCTTAAGGATATTCTTTCTAATAAGGAGAAGTTGGCTGAGGTCTCTTCCATCCCGCTGAGTGCTGGTTGCTCTGCAGTTTTGCAGAGAAAGTTACCGGAAAAGATGTCCGATCCTAGGAGTTTCACGATTCCCTGCATCTTAAGTGACAATACGGTTGTTCATGCACTGGCAGATCTTGGTGCCAGTATTAATCTCATGCCGTATTCCGTGTATCGCAAGTTGGGTTTAGGCGAACCGAGGCCTACCCGTATGAGTATCCAGCTTGCTGATCGTTCTGTAAAATACCCCTAAGGGGTGGTCGAGAACATGCTTGTTCGTGTCGACAAATTCATCTTCCCAGTGGACTTTGTCGTCCTGGACATGAACGATGATGATAGTGTCCCACTCATCTTGGGTCGACCATTCCTTGCCACTGCACAGGTATTGATCGATGTCTGCGAGGTTAAGTTGATTCTGAGAGTTGGGGATGAGAACGTCACCTTTGACGTTCGACAGTCACTGAAACACCCCAAGTCTGCTGATGACTCCTTATACTTCATTGATACCATCATGGAGCATGTCGGGGAGTTTTTCAGCGAAATTTGTGGAGGATCTGCCTCCGACACCCAGATTCTCGATAGGGAGATTCCTGAGATTGAGATGGTTGTCATGACCAATCAGTCCTTAGATGACGACATCGAGTCGCATACCCCTAAATCTGGTGTGTCTGCTGAGATCGTACGAGACGATCCGATGGACCGACCTTCGGTCGAGAGTCCTCCTTCTTCCTTAGAGCTTAGGGATCTGCCTGCCCATCTTGAGTACGCATTTTTAGATGAAGAAAAGAAGCTTCCAGTTATCATTGCATCTGCTTTGACGGAGGTCGAGAAGGAGAAGTTGTTGAGGGTGCTACGAGAGCACAAAGAGGCAATTGCATGGAAGATTATCGACATCAAGGGTATCAACCCTTCGTTTTGCACTCATAAAATCCTCATGGAGGATAATTTCAAAACTGTCGTCCAGCCGCAATGGCGGCTTAATCCGAAAATGCAAGTCGTTAAGAAGGAGATTATCAAACTCCTTGATGTGGGAATCATTTTCCCCATTTCTGATAGTGCTTGGGTGAGTCCAGTTCAAGTGGTTCCCAAAAAGGGTGGCATGACTGTCATCACCAATGAGAGGAACGAGCTTATTCCCACGAGGACTGTGACGGGATGGCGAGTCTGCATTGACTATCGCCGACTGAATGATGCCACCAGGAAAGACCACTTTCCTCTACCCTTCATTGATCAAATGTTGGAGCGTTTAGCGGGTCAGCAGTACTACTGCTTCTTGGATGGTTTCTCCGGGTATTTCCAGATTCCCATAGCTCCCGATGACCAGGAGAAAACCACTTTCACCTGCCCTTACGGTACGTTTGCTTACAAACGTATGCCGTTCGGACTTTGTAACGCTCCGGCCACATTCCAGAGGTGTATGGTGGCCATTTTCCATGATATGATCGAGGACTCCATGGAGGTGTTCATGGACGATTTTTCCGTATTTGGGAGTTCCTTCGATCATTGTTTATCAAATCTCGAGAGGATGATGTCCCGCTGCATTGACACCAACCTAGTCCTTAACTGGGAAAAATGTCATTTCATGGTTCGCGAGGGCATTGTTCTAGGTCATCGAATCTCAAGTGCGGGGATAGAGGTTGACCGGGCAAAGGTCGAGACCATTTCTAATCTTCCCCCGCCTACTTCTGTGAGAGCAATTCGTAGCTTTCTAGGTCATGCCGGGTTCTACCACCGGTTCATCAAAGATTTTTCTAAAATCGCGAGACCCATGACCAAACTCTTGGAGAAGGATGCTCCATTTGTTTTTTCCGAGCAGTGTATCGAGGCGTTTGATCTTCTAAAAGACAAACTCGTTAACGCCCCGATCATGGTTGCTCCCGACTGGTCGTTACCATTCGAGTTGATGTGTGACGCAAGCGACTTCGCAGTCGGAGCGGTTCTTGGACAACGGAAGGATAAACATTTCCATCCGATCTACTATGCGAGCCGGACCTTAAACGGCGCACAGGAAAGCTATACCACTACCGAAAAGGAGCTTTTAGCTGTGGTGTTCGCTTTCGACAAATTTAGGCCCTATCTGGTTTTGTCCAAAAAAATTGTTTATACGGATCATGCTGCTATTCGTTATCTCTTCAGCAAGCAGGATGCCAAACCTCGTCTTATCCGTTGGATCCTGTTGCTTCAAGAGTTTGATATTGAGATCCGTGATAAAAGGGAGCCGAGAATGTTGCGGCCGATCATCTTTCACATCTAGAAGGTGCTGAGTTAAGAGATTCGGGGGGCAGGATCAACGACCTTTTTCCGACGGAAAGTCTCATGTTCATTAAGGCACAGGAGGAGGGTTTTCCATGGTTCGCTGACTTCGCAAACTATCTTGCTGATGGATACCTCCCGAAGATGTCTTACCAGCAAAAGAAGAAATTCTTTGCTGATGTTAAGTTCTACCTATGGGACGACCCGTATCTTTTCCGTGTCGGTGCTGATCAGTTAATTAGGAGATGTGTAGATGCAAAGGAGGGATGGCAGATTTTGAGCCATTGTCATGTGGGACCGACAGGAGGTCACCACGGTGCGAGTTCGACAGCGAAGAAGGTATTTGATTCTGGATTCTATTGGCCTTCTATTTTCAAAGACGCACATGAGTTTGTTAAATATTGTGACCGATGTCAACGTGTTGGTAATATCTCATCCCGGAATGAGATGCCCCAAAATGCAATTCAGGTATGCGAGGTTTTTGACATTTGGGGTATCGATTTTATGGGCCCTTTCCCGTCGTCTAGAGGGAACAAGTACACTCTTGTGGCTGTTGATTACGTTTCCAAGTGGGTCGAGGCCAAAGCATTGCCCACTAACGACGCCCGAGTTGTAGTGAGATTTTAAAAGAGTTGTTTTCCCGTTTTGGAGTCCCGAAGGCCTTGATCAGTGATTGAGGTACTCACTTCTGCAATGCGCAGATGGAGAAGGCGTTGCAGCGCTATGGGGTCACCCACCGGCCTGCGACCGCCTACCACCCACAGACCAGTGGGCAAATAGAAGTGAGTAATCGGGGAATCAAACGTATTCTCGAGAAAACGGTTGGTTCAAGTCGTCGGGATTGGTCCGACAAATTAGATGACGCTCTGTGGACCTTCCGTACAGCCTACAAGACTCCGACTGGTTCCACACCATTTCGGATGATTTATGGGAAGGCATGTCATCTTCCTGTTGAATTGGAACACCGCGCTTCATGGGCTCTTCAGAGGGTTAATCTTGATTTATCCGTCGCTGAGAGTACACGTTTCCATCAGTTGCACGAGTTGGAGGAGCTCCGGGATCACGCATATGCACAATCATTTCGGTATAAGGAGCGGACAAAGGAACTGCATGATAGAAAGCTGAAGGGTAATAAGCAGTTCAAGTGTGGGGATAAAGTTTTATTGTATAATTCCCGGTTGAGGTTATTCCCGGGAAAGTTGAAATCCCGATGGTCAGGGCCGTTCACGGTCACTGAGGTTTTCCCGTATGGCACGATTGAAATACAAGATCGAAGCGGGAAGTTTAAGGTGAACGGCCATAGACTGAAGCACTACATTGGAGAGACGATAACTGATCAAACAGTCGATGTGTTCTACCTCGACTCATTCACCGAGATCTAGGCGTGATGGGTGCATCACTCGGGAGACTGCCCGAGTTGTAGAGTTTGTTTTATGATTCTCTTTATTATCTGTTTTTATTTGTTTTATTTTTAGTTATATTTATAAAAACATAAAAATACAAAAAAAAATCAAAAAAATAAATATTTAATAAAAATAAAAAAAAAATTAAAAAATTCAAAAACACAAAAATATGTTTATTTCTTATGTTTTTGTTTTCTGTTTTGTACGCCGCTACATGCGAGCGAGTATGAGTTGTTACAGGTATCATTATGCGCATGGTAGCTCTGATGACGTTTTGGAACTGGTTCACCCGTGGTTGCGGCCGCGAATGAAATGCTATACGGTCGTTCGAGTCATATACAGCTGATGAAGAATTTGCATCTAAACCAGGGGAGTAACCCGTTCTCTATTTTAATTTTTGTTCTTTAAAGTTTTAATTTTATGCTTTACGTTTTGTTTTTATTTTATTTCTTTTCCTTGTTCTCAACGAGGACGATTTCGTTCTAAGTGTGGGGATGGGAATTTATTTTACTTAGTTGTAGAAAAAAAAAATTTTAAAAATAAAAAGTTTTCATTTGTTTTTCGTTTTCGTACGTTGTTCAAGTTTGAAAATATATATATATATATATAATAATAATAATAAAGAAAAAAAATTAAAAATGTCCCTTGTTTTTAGTTTCTTTTGCGTTAAAGTCGGAGATGATGATTTTATTCGGAAATCGGTTTTTCAAACTACTAATAATATGAGATAAATTAAAGAAAACGCACTTAACTTGGGATGTGTCGGTAGGCTCAGCCTTGAAAATGAAAGGGCAAATTTGATAAAACGGTTAAACGGAAATCTTTTGTGGGTAAAGCGTTTTGTCCGTGGAAAATAAGCAATGAAAGGTCGGGCCATACTCAAGCCTCAAATTTTGGTATGAAAAATTTGAAATATCATGAGTTTTAAAAATCTGAATACGTTATCATATGATGCTTGGGTAGGTTTAACGTTAGAGTATGCCGTGTAGCCTGTGATATAAATCTTAAAATGATAGTTTAGTGTTTTACACCTCATCGGCGTATGGTTTTATAACCTTAAATCCTATATTGATGGGATGCTTCGGGTCCGGAGACCATGGGTCTGTATGCAATCTATTTAGCTGGGTATTCACAATTCCTAAGTGGGGTTGTGGATATTTAAAAATAAAGCCAAAGAGCAAACCCTTATAAGTCTAAAAACATGATCACAAAAAGTACGAAAGTACAAATACACTACAGACTTGATCATCCACGCTGTTAGTCATGTGGGGTCCCCTTGCTCGCGTCTCATTACCATTAAGAAACGGACCACAAGGGACACGCTACATGCAAGCCCTACAGATAAAATTTTGCATACTCACCTATGGTTATGGATTTGGGGTATTGCTTGATAACGGGGGTATGTCATGTTGTGGGGAGCACTGGCTATAAATAATTGAACCTTAATCATATCTGATGGCTGCTTGGTAGACTTTGATGCTTAAGCTTAGGTGGATAAACAATACCCTTGATCGTCTTAACTATTCATAAATGTGGAGCAACAAAGTTTTAATTCTGCTAACTTTGAGGTTTAAGTCAAGTTGGGGTGGTCTGGTCTGGTAAAAGCAGAAAATAAGTGGGTCTTAATTGTGTAAACCACTAAGTAATATTATTGTCGGATCTTATTTGTCCCGGTAAAGATTAAGGCATGGGTTTAGGTGGACAACAATATCGATGATCGCGGTTTTTGCGTTTTTCTGAGCTTTAAAATCTAACCTATATGTTTGATTTAACTTTGATTTTCCGATTCTGATCCAACTGCATTAGACTTTTTCAGGGACGAAAAAGGTTTAAGTGTGGGGATGTTTGATGTGTTGTAAAACACATTGACTTTCCGTAGCATTTTTATCATGTTTTAATTGTTTTTAGTTTAATTATTAAGTGTTATGGTTTGTTTATGATTGATTTTACAAAGTTGAATATTTATTTGTAGGTTTATAGAAGATGGTGAAAAAAGAGGCAATTTGGAAGAGTTTAGGGGTCTTTTTGGTCAAAGTTTAATAGTTAAAGCAAGGCCCGGTCCAAGGCCATAAGTTAAAAGCCTTATAATATATTATATTAAGTTAATATCAGATGTAATCAGCCATTCTTCATCCCATAATCCCGAAAATCAAAACCCTAACCCCAAGAACCCTAAGTTCCGATCAGACAAGCTGCCGCCGGCGGAAAAAAGAAGAAAAAAGGAAGAAAGCTGTGGCGGCTGAGGCTGTTGACGGCTGAGGAAGGAAGAAGGGATCTTTGTGCAGCTGCTAGGGGTTTCAAACATCCAAAATCTCAGCCATAAACCTTTAGTATACATCTCTAAACTTCGTTTATCTTTCAATAACCCTAACTTTGATTGATTTGGTCTTTTTAATTGAATTGTTTTGCAATTGTTTGATTGTTAGACTTGTTATTGATTAAGTTTGGATCTTGATTGAATTTTATAATGTTTATGATGATGTTTATGGTGTTTTTATTAAGTGTTTGTGGCTGTCCAAAAGTGATGAGTGGCTAAACTAGTTTGTTCTACCTAGGATAGATGATTGTTGCATAGTTTTAACTTGTTTAATGGATTGTTAATGTTCAAGACTTAAATTATTGATGTAAAGTTTAACTAAACCATGAATTAAATTGTGTGTGATGGCTGTGTTTTGTTTGTAATTACTTATAATCCTCTTGCATTAGTTAATTGAATCGGTTTTGATTAATTGATTGCTTGTTAAGCTCTCTACTTGGTGTTTTGGGTTTATTTGCGGGGTGTACAACCGTAGGGATAAGTGGGTAATATATCATATAAAATCAGTTAGAATACACCTTCTTTGAGACCGAGAGGTGATAAGAAGTAACATTGTCTCGTTGCTTTTACTTGTTAGAATTAAGACCGCGCGAGAGCGGGTTTTGTCTTGTCGAGTTTGAGTGTTTATGTGCAATTAGTTGATTTAATTTGGGTTGAGTTAAATTGTTCCTCTATTCTTGGTTGCGTAGTATTCGTCTCCATTAGTATAGTGTGTCGAGGAGACCGAGAGGTGAGTCGTCATTTGAACACGTTAATGATTGTTTGTCCGGTTTGTTCTTTAAAATTAACTAAAATAAGTTAGAGTTTGTTAGAGAGACTGAGAGGTAATTTGACTTTCTTAAACACGTTTTAGTTGTGTTATCTTTTATAACCGGTGTCTTGAATATTTTCAATCCGTTGTCTTGTTATTTCTATCAACATGATTCATTCCTAGGTAGACATTTTTATTCATTGAAATTAAATCAAAGTTTTCTTAAAGTATTTTGTTAACAGTTTTCTTTTAATTAAGTTAAGTAGTTAAATAAAATCTTAAAAATCAAATAAATATTATTTTGGTAAGTCTTAATTAGAGTTTCGTAATTAAAAACGTTTTCACGTGTCTTTGCGTTCGACATCCGGACTTCCTTGATGCTATACTATTTATTATCGGTACACTTGCCGGTTTTATGTGGTTTCTATAGGATTTTCGTTTTTATAAATTTAAAGCTTAATTGTGATTCGTTCTTTATTTATATTATACATTTTCACACATCAGGGGCTCTGCCCCTTGGACCACCCTGCTAGGGGCTGCCGCCCCTAGAAACCCGCTGCCAGGGGCGCTGCCCCCGGACCCCCGTTCGTTGTGGGTAATATAAAGATAGAAATACAATACGAGTAGTGATAGTTAATTAATACGTGTAAATGTTATACGGTTAGTCGTGCACAGCTCAAGAAAGGAATAACTATAAACGGAGAACGTAACCGCATTCAGGTGAGTTTCTAGCCCCATTTCTTTGTTATGTTTTCGGGGCTGTGTGCATACTCAATGTGATAGTTAATACACTTACCTTAAATGGTAAGTGTATGCCATGTACGATTTATATGTTATGTATGTATATCTTAAATGTGAATGAAAGCTTATCGATACGTGAACGATCTTCGGATATTACACGTGTTGACAAGGGAGGTATGTATATTGAAAGCTTTTCGGTACGTGAACGATCTTCGGATATTGCACGTGCTAACAAGGGAGGTATGTTTATGATAGATGGATGTGTATGATAGATATATGTACAACATATGAATATGTATGAATGATTAAAGAAAGTATGTATGTTATGGGCATGTATAGACAGTATATACGAAGATGAAGAAAGAGGGATCAGACCCTAATAATATTTGAGATAGAGAAGAAAGGGATCAGACCCTAATAATATCTGAGATAGAGAAGTAAAAAGGGATCAGACCCTAATAATATCTGAGATAGACAAGAAAGAGATCAGACCCTAATAATATCTGAGATAGACAAAGGAAAGAGGGATCAGACCCTAATAATATCTGAGATAGAAAAGGAAGGGATCGGGCCCTAATAATATCCGAGATAGAAAAAGACAATAATTTATATAGTATGAAAGTAATAAAGTATGAACGTATGTATGAACTTATGTAATGAAAGTAAATTAGTAAAGAAACGATTATGTGTCTTCGGATGCATAATCGAAGTAAGTGTATGTATGGTATAATGTGTGATTAACTAGAACTCACTCAGCGTAGCTGACTTTTAGTATGCACGCAGGTTAACAGATTGAGACAGTTGGTTTGAGATGGACACATGGCAAGTTTGAAGAGGCTGGCATCTGAATATTGTCATGATGTTTTGAATGTTATAATTTATGTTATGTTTTAAAAGACAAATTATGGATAATTGTAATGAATGGTTGATATTTTATATTATTCCGTGAAAGTTTTAATTAACTCTGATATTTAGAACTGTGTTTATGAGTAAATCCAACACCGAATGTAAGGAACCGGTAACGGGGCCTTACATGGTCTACCTAAAATTTCGCTACTGGAAGCTCCCAGCACGTGGGCAATGAACGTTGGAAGAGTGGTGGAATAGTGGCGGATGGTTAGGACTTTTAGTTATATGTATTTTCTTTATAAACATCGAGATATGATCGATCAGAAATCACTTGTATTCACAGACACTTAAAGCAGAACTTATAATTCTCTCTATACACTAGCATTCTATTGTAACATCGATCACAATCTCCAAATATTTGTAACCTTTTTTGTGATTAATAAAGTGGTGATCGACGAGTTGTCATCACCCGGGGTTTTTTTCTTTTGATCTGAACAAGATCAAAAGGTTTTTCCTCGCAACAAATCTTGGTGTTCATTTCATTTTCGTTCATATAATCATTGTTATTAGCATAGCACTACACCTCACATTTACGGATTTGGATACATTATCCTTAGCAGATTTTTATCCAAAACACCTGATTAACTAGAACTCACTCAACGTAGCTGACTTTTAGTATGTACGCGGGTGAATAGGTTGAGGCAGCTCGCTTGAATAAGGACACATGGCATTTGACTGAAGATACTGCCATCTTGAGAAGAATGTTGTGATGTTTAAAATAACTTTTTAAATTATGTTTAAAGACAAAAGTTGTTTATTTTGAAAAGATTTGAATGATTATGTAATATATGTTTGAAGTTTTATATTACGCGAAAAGTTTTAATTAACTATGTTATTTAGAACTGTGTTTATTAGTAAATCCAACGCTAAAGTAGGGCACTAGGACCGTGACCTTACAATTTACATTTAATAAAAATTGAACTCATATATTGAAATGACTTAAAAGATAATGACCATATATTGAAATAAGTTGAAAAAATGTGAGAATGATTAAGAGATTGACAAGTGAGAAAAATAAATAGTCTTTTATTAAAATAGATAGATGTTTGAATTTACAAATCAATCCCTTTATTGAAGTTGTATCCGTTTTTTCAAAAGTTTATGAACAAAAACAACAAACACTTGATATGGACTAATTTACATTAATTTTATATTAAATTGAATAAAGTACATATTAAATTAATAATTTTTTTTAATTAAAGAGAAAAAGAAAGAAACAAGGTGTATTTTTAATCAGGCCTGAAATCTATGAGATTTGTTTTTAGAAAATGTATCATATTTTATACATTAAGCAAGAAAATGTAATAATATATCGGTATTTTGAAAAAGAGGAAAATTTTTTTATATCTTTGATATCTTTTACAACTCATCGTTTACATTAAAAGTGCTCTAATATAAATATTAAGTTTGATATATTTGTTTACTTTTTTATGCTTAACAAATCCTACATTTATTTTCTTTATGTTTTCAATCAACAAACTTTTTTGTTTAATTTAAAAGGTATATAACATTTATTTTCTTTATCTTTTCATTCAAACCAACTTTTTCAACTTTTTTGTTTGACTTAAAAAGTATATAAGTCAATAAGGTTACTAATCAAACTAATTGCATTATCAACTGCTTATTAATTTAGATATGTTTTTAATTTTTATTTTAGTTATTATTTAGGCCTTTTTCTTTCTATTTTTAATTAAATATGTTTTTATTGTTTTATATTTTAGGTCAGTTTTCTAAAATTGTTTTAAGTTTTAAGTTTAATTTTAAAATATGTTATTTTCCGATAACAAATTTTATGTGTTTTTATTATTTAATTTATAATATATAAAAAATATAAAATAATAAATTATAAATAGTATAAATTGATATAGATTAAATAAAGGAAAAAATAAGTGACGAGGTGACGGCTTGAAACAAGAACTAAAAATATCTCCGATGTGATATTTAGTTCTAACTTAACATTGTTAAGAATTCTAAACAGAATAAATGCACATTAGTGGTGATGTTTAGTTTATAGCATATTCATAAAACTAGGCTCAATATAACTAATTTTTCATTTATATTTTGTAACCAATTCCAATCTCACACTTTAATTATCTTTTTTTTTAACTAAAAATAATTTCTTTTTGTTTGTTTTTGTTTTTACTTTCAACAGTACATTTTTTAATAAAAACATAGTATTGTTGATGTAATTATAAAAAAAATAATATTTTTTGTGTGTGTTTGCGTGCAGTTGTTTTATTTATTGTTTATGTAATTTTAAATTTTTATTTATAAAATTTTTATTTTAAATCTATTTACTAGAACTATTTTATTTTTAAATAATATGAAATAAAAAATAAGATGCCTATAAAAGTATTTTAGTTTATAGAAATAAAATACAGAAGTGAGTGATTATGTGGAATATATAGGTGTTTAAAAGTAGATGTAGTGTTGGAGGGAAAATGAAAATTTTTCGTGGTTAATAGTGGATGAGTGAAAATCTAATATGACAGCTGATGTGACGCGTTTAATTTTTCTCATCCACCATTGTGGATACTCTAAGACTATGCGTAGTGAGGAGCTACAAACTGGGAGATAAGTGACATGTGACGCATAGTTAGTAAATGAACAATTTTTATTTTTGAGTGTAACGGGTTTCATAACCCCATCACATCGTCATATCATTTTTATATTTTATTTTTATTATTAAATTAAACAAATAAAAGCTATTTAGATTAAATAAATAAAAAATACATGAAAATTAAAAAATAAATACCGAAAAAAATACATAACAAAAAAAACCCATAAAATTTGCGCATTTTTTTATCATCGTCGTTGTTTCAATAACGCGGCCTCTTTGGTAAGCCCCTTGGAGACGAGGTACTCATAGTCTCGTTCAATTTGCCGCAATTCAAATAGACCGGCAAGCCGATCGTTGGTTTTGTTGCTAGCACGGAAGGTAGCGAAACGTTCCACATTTTAGGCTTCGAAACGACCAAACATATTGTTTAGACAGTCCAATTCTTCGCGGCTCCTCCACATCGGCTCGTGTCGACGACGAATCCTCCACATCTTTTTAATTCTTTTCTCTCCCGCGGAGTCGAACTAACTCTTGTACGGCGTCTTTATATAAATAAACTGTGTCTTCCTCGTATTCGTCAACGAGGTTGAAGTTATGAGCATCGGAGGGTGACGTGGGGTCGAAGTCTCACTAAAAAATAAACCAAATACAACTAATTAGATATGGGTAAGTGGGTATCGAAAACAGGGGTTTGTGGAATGCGTACTAGTAGCTTTATCAAATAATTAAATTAAACTAAATTGTGGAAAAAGTAAATTCCGATTTTTATTGATTTGTTTTACTTAACCAAAATGAAATAAACTAGCTTGCAAATCAAAGTTTAAGTTTTGTAAATCGATTAAGTTAAATCGATCATCCTAGATTTCAGGTTTAAATCAACACTAATGTTCATGCTTACTAGAAAGAACCACATAAACATATCTTATATTTGATTACTTGTTTGTGATAAAAGGGAACTAAGCACTAGGATTCCTATAATGCAAGGTTGTTACCCGATGACCAATTAACTATATCCCACCCTAATCCCTTCCATGATATCTTGATTGCCAATGGCACCAAGAATGTATGGTTTAGATCATGATCAAACACAAGCAACAATTTACAACCAAATAATCGAATACCATAACGACAAAACAAACATTGCAAAGTTATTATTTTACAAATCCAAGCATAAACATAGTGTATTAATTAATCCTTACATCCAAAATGATCACCAATGGAATTAGCCACTCATGGTGTGGTGAATCATCATCACATCAATTGTATTATTCATATGAATCAAAGACACAAAACCAATGATTGAAATAACCCAAATAGTGTTTTTCTCTCTCAAAATCGCCTCCAAGTCGTCCCAATTGAAAAGATAGATGAAAAGACACCCAAAAAGATGTCTAAACACTTATTCAAATCGGTAGTTACGCTCGGACCATGGCCTACGGTCCAGACCGTGGGCCACGGTGCCCCTATAAGGCCACGGTACAATGTGAACTGTCTTCTTGGTGTCAGATTGACCGTGGCCTACGGTTAACTACGTAGGCCACGGTGGTCTTCATTTTCAGCATCTTTTATTTTGGCACTTTTGGTCCGTTGAGCTTTCTTGAACTCGTCCAGTAACTTCCAAACTTCTGTATTAGCTCCCAAAAGCTCCTTTTAACCTGCAAATAAGTCGTGTGGCCGTAGTTATCCATTTCTAACAATTTAACATTCAAAATATAGATATTTAACTCGTTTAAGCTCAATTACGGGCCATCCTCTAATACACCTGTCACATCCCCACACTTAACCATTGCTTCCCACAAGCGACACCTCAAACAACATTTTTTTTTATTTTTAACTAACAACCACCATACATACCAAACAATCCTGGTGTAGTCAAGGTCGCAAGTCATACCCTATTCTCTCGTTACTATAGGTTTGCACTAGTATACTTGATATTATATTTAAAACATAGAATTCTAATCAAACCTAACATGATTTTGGTTTTTACCCACACATAACACACCTTCACACGTTAACGCTCTTTTCGGTGATCGTTCACATATATTCAATCGTAACAAATTCTTCTCGCATACGCTTGTACTACCGTCAAATCTCCACCTATATAAATTCTTTGACACAAATGCAAATCAAGAAAACTTAAAACGGGTTTTAACGGGGCTAGGTGTAAGGGTATGGAAGGGGAATATTGAAAGTAGCTCAGGCGATCTGATCCGGCTTATTACAAACAAACTAAGTAAACAATGAAATAAACAACTATATACACCACTAACTTCTCTTTTTTTTTCGTCACTCCATACTTTGAACAATGAATCACAACTATTTTTAACATTGAAACTAATAAACATAATACTAAATACTTCATAACAATTACTAAGCAACAATACAATTACAAGAAATAACCTATTAAACTGGATCGTCTAGCAAATGTAACAACGGGGTTGATTGATACAAGAAATAAGTCCAATAATGGCTTCTAAAGGACCAACCCCATGCCCCTCTCATTAACCACGCTCATATATGTAATGTATGAGGCCCAATCCCCAAAACCTATACTCGCACTCATCCAGACGAGGCTTTAACCTAATTTCCTCTATCACTTTTGCACTCATGCCATGCTATGGTCTCGAAATGCATTGACCGCACAAGTTCTAACGGAGAATACCAAATCTCTCACAATTCTTTACTTTATCAATACATAAGTGTATATGGACATGTTACGTAAGTTATTTTACCGAAAGCATGCTAACCTTGACTAGAATACTAAACATCCCTGTTTCTAAAACAATTAGGCAAGCTTGTCCATTAGGGAATTGTGACCATGAAGAGGGACCAAAACCTCACCCCACCATCTTACCACTTTCTGTTTTTCTTTTAATTTTCTTTTAGTTTTCTTTTTTTTTAGAAAAATTTTGAAAAAAGAAAAATTCCCCCATCCCTAAACTTTGGATACATTGTCCCCAATGAATGGTTTGTAGAGAATAAAAACAAAGATACTACTAATTAAAACTCCACTTCCTTGCATAATCCAAAACACTCAATCAACAAGTGTTTCATCCTCCTTCCATCCACCCAAATATCGAAACCAACAAAAGATAAAAAAAACCTATACACATAATATACAAAATGGAGTTAACCTAACGCGATGAAGAGTCATTCAATAGTAAGGCGGTTGGGGCCCAAAGATGGACGTCATGAAGTCCGAAAATTCACCAAAACTAAACGCCCCATTGCCGCTACTACTACCCTCTCTAGATGGTGGTGGTGGTGCCATTCCTTGCATCGGTTCTACCTACATTGAATGATGTAGAGCTGGTTCGGGGTAACGCACAGACCCGTCAAACGGCGATAAAGTCGTGTAATCCACGCTGGGTGGATCCGGTACAACTGGCTCACCCACATGCCATTGATCGTGCATTCTTCGATTTCGATTATCTAAATACTGCATATTGATTTCTTGCTCTCGCCCATAAGCTTGAGCACAGTTCCACATTTCCAAACGATCGTGTCTTTATTTTTCCGCACGTTCGGCATTTGCCCCATAAAATTTTGACGGTAAAAAACGGCCCGAGACTCCTCCGACCAATTGTTGTAAGTCGAAGGCCTATTCCTTTCTACCACCTCATTGATTGACCACATGTGGGACAAACTACTCTCATATGATGCATAACCCGGCGAATAATCCCAACTCCCGTGTTGGGAACTACCAGCACCCCCAGTTTCCATATCCTCCGGTTCACTCGTTTCCTCTTCTTCTTCTTCCTCTTCCTCTCCCAACTCGGCCTCCACATATTCTCTCAACACTATCCATCTCACATGATCACTTTTAAGATGATGATATCTATACGCTTTTGTATTTGTTCAACCCAACCCCAAATATTTCAACATGCGCTCCTTGAACGTTTTCGTCATCCCAACAAAATTTTCTTGAATAACCCCATGCACTTAAGTATCGTTGTGATCAATCGACATTGCGGTATTAATTTCCGTTTTTTACTTTCTCGGCTGATCCATATATTATTCATGACCAAGTAATGGAAGGAAATTAGTGGTTTCCCACACATCAACGCATAATCGAAATGTCTCCCCGACGGGGTACCACAATGGTTAGGCAAATCGTCAACAACAACTTCGCTTCAATTTTTAAATCAGTCCTCCTTATCGATGAACTCATACCCCTACCACCTTTGAGGACTTTTGCTAACATAGTATTCCATTGAGGGTGTTTGTCGGGTTCATTAAACAAGTCTTTCACAATTGGGTAAACGTACAAGTTAGTAGGCTTGCTATCGAATATGGCAATCTGATTAAAGGTGTCAAAGGACATACCACCTTGTTTCCACCCACCGTGCCAATCAATTTCATGTCAGTGGACACCTCAAATTTGATACCCACTCTTCAATTTCCCTGTCGTACAATGTGTTGTGTTCCTCATCATAGCACTTAAGATATGCATCCCAACCTAATGCTTCAAATTTATCAAACACACCAAATGCTTCAAAACCTGGACCAGTCACCTCTTTTTCGCACATAAATGTGCCACTCCTCTTTTGCAACGTTCTCAATTTATCTCTAAACAATTCGGGTTGCCATTTTAAAGGATAGCTTGACAACACCCCGCTTCTCTAGTTTGGTTTCGGAATCTGCACTCGCTCTTGCTCTTGCTCTTTTTGCATTCTTTGCCTCTTTGCTTGAGCCGCTCGACCACTAGAAGATGTGGCTTTCCCTTTTCCTTTTTCTGAGGTTCTACCCGTCCACACACATAAATCACCCATAACAAACCAAGTTAATTCAATCGGTGCTTCCCCACACTTGCTCGTTATTATGGTTGTGGATATTCAACAACTTATTCAATTCACCAAAGTCTCAAAACACAAATAAACACTTGATCTACAACTTTTTAACTTAAAAACCATATGTTTAAAGAACTTATCTACTATCCACAACCACAATGTATCACCATTACACTAATTAACCAAACAAGTCTAACCAATTCTACCATATCAAATTTTCAATGTATACAAAAAATTGAAAAAGAACATACCTTGATTGTTGCGTAAGATGATAAAATACTACTTCTTCCACAAAAAGCAAATATCCCCAAATTTCCTTGAAAATTTCGGAACCCAAATGCTCAAAAATCGGATTAACACTTAGAAGTTAGTGAAAATCGAGTTGATATTCTTAATCCTTACGAAAATCCACTCAAAATAGGGTAAAAAACCTTAGGAATTGATGGTTGTTTGAGAAAGTTATGGTTATGGAGGTTAGGCTTTTTAGAGAAAGTGAGGAAGAAAGAGGTGAATGTGAAAGAAGAAAGAGGGAAGTGGGTATATTATGTGGTTGTAAATTGTTTAAAAGATTATTTTTGTTTTATTTTTATTATAAAACCGATGACTTGCTGCAAGTGTATTCAAAGCACCGTGGGCCACGGTGGTGACCGTGGTCCACGGTCAAATTGATTCAAATGGGACAGAACAAATTGTACCCTGGTGTGTTTGTCCACCGTGACCCACGGTCCAGCTGGTGCAAAAATTATTAATTTTTTTAACAAAAATAAAAACACTTAATAATTACCTAAAAAACAAAATACCTTATAAAAACAAAATTTACCCTACCCCCCCCCCCCACCCATAAAAAAAGCCGAGTTATCCCCAACACGATAAAGAAATTCGTGAGAATTTCCCCACACTTGAGTTGGACACACTCCAAAACAAGAAAGGTAATTTTAAAACCAAATTAAACAAAAACTAAATTATACAACACACATGGGCCTTTTACAAGGTAGGTCCATCCAGTGAGCTTAGAATGAAACTCACATTGTCATGTTCAATCATATTAACATCTTTCCCTTCTGGGTATGGTTTAAAGCGATGTCCATTCACAACTTGTTTAACTTGATTTTGCATGTCTTCAATCTCAACATCACCAAACCTTCCTACTCGTGTGATGATATAAGCTCCCCTCCACTTGCTTTTGAGCTTCCCGGGAAACCGTTTGAGACTTGAGTTGTAGAGCCACACCTTTTGCCCCAACTTCAAATGTTCGCTTCCTTATCTTAGCATCATGCACCCTTTTTATTTTTTCTTTGTAAGCCGAGGCACATTCATATGCTTCATCCCGAAATTCTTCTAACTCGCTTAACTTCAATTTCCTCAACTCACCGGCTTCATTATAATTCATATTCACATTCTTAATTGCCCATAGCACCCGGTGAGCCAACTCCATTGGCAAATGACAACCCTTCCCATACACCAACCGATACATAGTGGTACCAATCAGTGTCTTGTAGGTGGTGCAATATGCCGATAATGCATCATCCAATATAACCGACCAATCTTTCCAATCGACCCGAATCGTCTTTATTAAAATGTCCTTAATTTATCGATTGGAAACTTCAACTTGGCCACTCCGTTTAAGGATGGTAAAGCGTTGCAATTCGGTGATTGGCACCATAACGTTTTAACAACTTGCCAAACGTGAAGTTCTTGAAGTGTGATCCACCATCGCTTATAATTGCTCTTGGAATTCCAAATCTTGAGAAAATGTTTGATTGTACAAACTTGCACACCACGGAGTGATCATTAGTTCTTATTGCAACCGCTTCAACCCACTTTGACACATAATTGACCGCAACAAGAATGTATAGATACCCATATGAGTGCGGAAACGAGCCCATGAAGTCTATGACCCAAACATCAAAAATGTCAACCACCAAGATGGGTTGTAAAGGCATTTCATTCCTTTTTGATATTCCCCCATTCTTTGACAATTTAAGCAATGCCGAGCATATTCATTGGCATCCTTAAAAGGTGTTGGCCAATAAAACCCGCACGTGAGAACTCTATACCCCATTTTACAGCCACTAAAATGGCCCCCACATGCCGACGAATGAGCGCGTCTCAAAATATTTTCCACTTCTATCTCGGGTATACATCGTCTAAGAATTTGATCCGCACCCAATTTGAAAAGATCCAGTTCATCCCAAATGTATCGTTTGACTTGGGCCATGAACTGTTGTCTCCGTTTATTTGACCAATGTTCTGGAATCGTACCCGTGGCTAAATAGTTAACATAGTGAGCATACCACGATGCGGTTGAAACGGCAGGCAACTGTTCATCCGGAAAATTTTCATTTATCTCCGTCGGATCATCAACACCTTCAAGTGGAATCCGAGACAGGTGATTCGCTACTACATTCTCATAAACTTTATTGACACGGATTTCGAGATCAAACTCTTGCAACAGTAACACCTATCGAATCAAGCGCGGTTTTGCATCTTTCTTTTCCATCAAATATCGGACTGCACTATGATCTGAATAAACCAAAACTTTACTTCCCAAGATATACGAACGGAACTAGTCTAAGGCATACACCACCGCAAGCAACTCTTTTTCGGTAGTGGTGTAATTCAATTATGCCTCGGGTAAAGTTTTGCTCGCATAGTAAATCACCACTGGCTTTTATCAAGTCTTTGACCCAATACCGCTCCAACCGTGCTATCACTATCATCACACATAATTTCGAATGGATTTGACCAATCCGACGATTGCAAAATGGGTGCTTGCACTAATTTTTCCTTCAAACTATCAAAAGCTTGCAAACACTCATTAGTAAACTCAAAAGGGACATCCTTCAATAAGAGATTACATAAAGGTTTTGAAATTGCACTAAAAACTTTAATAAATCTCCTATAGAATCCGGCATGTCCCAAAAATGATCTCACCCCTTTAACATTTTTCAGGGGTGGGTAACAAAGATGAAATTACTTTATTTTTTGCTTGATCAACTTCCATCCCCCTACTTGAGACCACATGACCCAACAAAATGCCCTCTTGTACCATGAAATGACTTTCCTCTCAAATTAAAACCAACTTTGTCTCAACACATCGTTTCAAAACTCTTTCTAAATCATTGAGACAAGACTCGAAAGTTGGGCCGAAAATGGAAAAGTCATTCATAAAAACCTCAAGTGAATCCTCGACCATGTCTGGAAAAATACTCATCATACATCTTTGAAAAGTGGTCGGGGCATTACACAATCCAAATGGCATCCGCCTAAAGGAAAAAGTATCATATGGACAAGTGAAGGTGGTTTTGTGTTGGTCATCCGGGTGAATTGCAATTTGATTATAACTCGAATACCCATCCAAAACAAAATAATATTTTGACCTGAAAGTTTTTCAATTATTTGGTCAATGAATGGCAACGGGAAATGGTCTTTTGAGGTGGCGGTATTTAATTTCCTATAATCGATACACGCTCGCCACCCGGTTTCCGGTCGGGTGGAGATTTGTTCACCCTTATCGTCTTTTATTACCTGGATGCTGACTTTCTTGGGCACTACCTATGCCGGGTTCACCCATGCACTGTCTGAAATGGGATATATGATCCCCGCATCCAACCACTTGATCACCTCTTTTTTCACCAGTTCTTGCAAGTTCGGGTTCAATCTCCTTTGAGTCTCTCTCGTTGGTTTAGACTCCTCATCTGCAATTATTTTATGCATAACAATATAAGGACTAATACATTTTAAATCAGCAAGTGTCCATCCAATGGCCGCCTTATGTGCTTCCAAAACTTTCGCCAATGCCCGCTCTTGATCTTCCTCCAAGTTAGAAGCAATGATAACCGGGAGGGTTTCATTCTCTCCTAAAAATGCATACTTCAAACGGCTCGGAAGTTCCTTCATTTCAACCTTTGGTGGACACTCCAAAGATGGTTTTGTGTCCGAGTTAATCTCCGTTGGTAGGCTCTCGAATTGATGTGTCCATGGCGGTCTTCCCTCTTGCATAGCTAGAGCATCTTGTTTTTGCTCCTCCATCTGCAAAGCACACACGTGTACCTATTCAGAATCATCACAAATACAAGCTTTCACCCAATCCTCATCATATTCGTGAGTAATACAATGATCCACCACATCTGCCATAAAACACTCTTCACCACTTAAAGAATTAGAAGCATTAGTAAAAACATTAAGGCACATTTTTTTATTACCCAATGACATGCCAACGGTACCAAATCTACAATCAATGATCGCATGAGCGGTGTTCAAAAATGGACGACCCAAGATAACATTTTGTTATTGACTTGAGTCAGCCAATGAACAATCCAATACCAAAAAGTCAACAGGATAATAAAAATCCTCCACTTTAACAATCACATCCCGCACAATCCCACTGGGGAGTTTATGAGACAAATCAGCCAATACAACCGTGGTCTCAACACGTTTCAAATGACCAACGTCGTATTGGTCATATAAACCCCCCGGGAGAATACTCACACCAGCTCCAAGATATAACAATGCCCTTGACATTTGAAAAACACCAACTTAAATATTAATTAAAGGCGTTCCCGGATCTTGAAGCTTAGGAAGAAGATCTCCTTTTATAACTGCACTTACTCGCTCGGTCAAATCAACCCATTTAGGCACTTTTTGTTGTCTCTTTTAAGTGCATAATACTTTTAAAAACTTTGCGTATGAGGGGAGTTTGATTGCCTCAAGTAAAGGTAAGTTTACTTTTACCTGTTTAAACACCCCCCACATTTCCTCCTTTTGAGAACACAGTTTTATAATTACATTTTTCTTACCCTGTTCAAGCAAAGCCGAAGGAAATGGAACCGCATTTGGTTCAACTTCCTTGTTTTTATCTTTTGAATTTGGGGCTTGACACGGTACTTGTATCGGTTTTTCAAAAGCGACATGCTTAGTGGGTTTGTTGGTTTCAACTTCATCGTCATCACTTTCATTCCCCGTAATGCCCTCAACCGCCCTATCAACCAAACCGGATGATAAATCAGTTTTATATTCTTTACCACTTCTCAAAACACTAACATGGTTAACAGGAACATTACAAGAAGAGCTATGGGAAGTATTAACCTTGGTGTCGCTTGGCAATTGACCTTTGTTTTTCATCAAGTCCGACACTTCGGTAGCAAGTTAACCCATTTGGGTAGTCAATGATTGAATGGCTTTATCACGGACTTCATCTTTTTGCATGCAAGCCTCATCAAGTTGATTTCTCCTTTATATGTCTTGTTGCATCATCCTAAGCATATCCATGACTTCATTCCCACTTGAAGAACTTTGACCTGAAGAACCCACTTTGACCACTTCCCGTTTGTTGAAATTGACTTTGGAAACCTTGATTGTTCCTGCCTCGAAAATTCCCTTGATTGTTGTATTGTTGACGCGGAACATAATTTCCTAATTCCCTTGGAAATTCGGATTGGATTGAGTAGCCGGATTTCCATAACAAAAATTTGGATGATTTCTCAACCCGGGGGTAGTAAGTGTTTGAGTTCATGTTATAATTTCTACCACCTCCCCCTTGACCTTAATTTCATTCACCTCCTCCACTTGTTCTTGTCCCACCATGCACGCATCCGCTGCATGACCCAAGTCATTTCAATTAGTACAAACATCAATTACTTGATTCGTGGTTTGTACTCCTCCATCTTCTACAGCAGTACTTGCGGTCTTTCAATTGTCGGCCTTGCTCTTCTTGCGGTTTGAGTGTTTCTTTTTTATGTTTACCGACATTTGCTCCAAAAATGCCCAATCATTGTGCTCACAATTATTACCAAATGTACCATTTGTAATCGACATCAAATCTCCCCTCATCTTCCATATTCAACCCCTCATGAAAAGCATTAAACAACTCCCAAAGAGCAATCCATGGTGAGGACAATTCTTGATCATCATGTTAAACCGTTTAAATGCTTCATGAAACATCTCATCCGATTGTTGTTGAAAAGTTCTCAAACTCCTTACATAATTAGTCTTTTAAGTCATATAAAATTCTTCCAAAAACCTTTGTTGCATCTCGGCCCAAGTATAAATTGTTGTGGAAGGCAATGTGTAAAACCATCTTTCGCCTTATGTTCCAAAGAAAATTGAAAAAGGACCAACTTAACCTCATCAGACGAAAAACCATGACCCTAAATCATGTTGCAAATGGAACCATCTGCCTCCAAATGAAAATAAGGTTCTTCTGCTGATAAACCCTTATACTTTGGTAGACTTTGGAGTGAATTGATTCTAACCTCAAAAGTTCTTCCTTGTTAATTTTGAGGAATAACCACCAGAAACAGATTATTAGTTATTACCGTTCAAAAATGAGCTTCAATTCCCCTTACCATTTCTCTTGGATGTATTCTTGGTACCCCTCATACTCTTGGTTGACCCATTTGCCTTTGTATGGGCCTTGGAGGTGCAAATTGTTGAAATTGTGGTTGGGGCAGTTGTTGTTGAAATTATTGCTCTTGTTGTTGCCCTTGTGGAGGAACTTGTTGTTGTAGAACCGGTGGTGGCTATTGAATAACTGGTTCCGTTTGTTGAAATTGAGCATATGCAAAGTTCCCTTGATTCATCCTTTGATATCCATCACCTCCCGTATAATAACCTACCACTTCATAACCTCTTGTTGTTGCCCTTGTGGAGGAACTTGTTGTTGTAGAACCGGTGGTGGCTATTGAATAACTGGTTCCGTTTGTTGAAATTGAGCATATGCAAAGTTCCCTTGATTCATCCTTTGATATCCATCACCTCCCGTATAATAACCTACCACTTCATAACCCTCGAACTCTCGTTCAAACCCATCACCATAACCCTCACCTTGTTTTCTAGAAAATTGCATAAACGGCGGTGGTTGATATTGGAAACTTGATTGTGGTTGTTGAAAAATCGGAGTGGTATGCACTACAGGTGGTTCTTGTTTGTAGGGAGGTGGTTGGTATTGTTGGGATGATGATGGACCGAAATTAGGGAAGAGCTTGGAAATAGGTGGCAATGTTGATGATGTTGGGTAAGTGAATTGAGTATTTGTGGGCACAGTTGTGTTGATTGGTTTCACTTCACTTGATGAAGTAGGTATGGTAGTAGAGATTGGTGGAGGTGTGGCTGGCAATGTTTGACCCGTGGTGGGAGTCAGTGATTCCATTGTGATGTTCGATGCAGTCGGAGAACCAAGAAGTTTGTTCTCCCGAAGTAAAACTCAGTTTCTTCTAAGCGTTCATTCAATCTCGGGATCAAAAACTAGTTGTGATGTAAGGCCCCGATCCCGGTGCCCTGCTTTGGCGTTGGATTTACTCATAAACACAGTTCTAAATATCAGAGTTAATTAAAACTTTAGTGGAATAATAATAATAGTCAACCATTCATCACAACATTCATAACTTGCCTTTTTAAAACATAACATAAAACATAATATCAAAACATCATGACAAATCTTCAGATGTCAGCCTCTTCAAATCCTGCCATGTGTCTCCCTCAAGCCAGCTATCTCAGTCGATTAACATGCGTGCATACTAAAAGTCAGCTACGCTGAGTGAGTTCTAGTTAATCATGCAACATACAATACATTCACATATCATACATACATAAGTATCCGAAGATACATATCCATACTTAACCAGTTACCTTTCTTCCATACATACATACATACGTTCACTTTCCTTAACCAACCAAGAGTACGTTCATAGTCTGTCGTCTATACCTGTACTCAAGGTCATGAACACGTAAAAGGTCCGCAGTACTTACCTATGTTCACCATTCATGATACATACAAGGTCCGCAGTCCTCCCATATACCATCCTACATAAAAAACACGTACAAGGTCCGCAGTCCTTCCCTATGTTGCCACCTATTTCATAGCACTTACGAGGTCCGCGGTCCTCCCCTATGTTACCATAATACATTTACAGCACGTATAAGGTCCGTAGTCCTTTCCTATGCTGGCTCCTATCTGAAATACGTATAAGGCCCACAGTCCTTAACTACGTTCTCATCTATCAACTATAACACGTATAAGGCCCGTAGTTCTTAACTACGCCATCACATGTCATGTCTATGTCCAACATAAGTTAGAGGGATTTGACATCCTAACTTACTATGTCAGACGTAGAGTCTGCATACCGTACAAACCCCTTCTTACCTGTACCACATGAACAACAATCATATATAACGTACAAAGCAATTTACATCATATCATACGGACACTCTAGGCGTTCTTTACATCATTCATCTAACAACCATACTCCTTGACGTTACGTTCAATATCCGAGGATCGTTCACGTACCGACAGGCATTCATTTATTACACTCATACATTCTATCACATATATCATATATAGCATACACTTACCACTTAAGTTAAGTGTATTAACATTCACAATGAGTATGCACACAGCCCCGAAAACACAACAAGGAAATGGGGCTAGAAACTCACCTGAGTCCTGTTACGTTCACCGTTAATGGTTATTCCTTTCTCTAGCTGTGCGAGACTAACTGTATAAAAATTACACGTATCAATTAACTATCACTACCCATATCGCGTTTCTAGTTTAATTATAACCCTCAACTAACGGGGATCCTGGGGCAGCGAGGTCCTAGGGGCGGCGGCAGCCCCTAGCAGGGTCCAAGGGGCAGAGCCCCTGGCTGGGGTCAAGCTGAATTTTCATTAAATATTTAAATAATAATATAATAATATTTATTCCATTAACTGTCTTACACATTTTTCCATTAGAATTATTTAATAATATTTTATTGTTAACTCGCTAATCCTTTAAAGTATCTTTCATCAATTAATAAAGTCCAAGGTCTATTATGTAATTAACTCATTCTTTTCTAAGTCCAGGGACCTTTCTGTCATTCTTTCAGATTCTAATTCGTTATCCAGCCCCTAAACGAAAGAGGTTCATTCGTTACCTTTTAAATTTATAACGAATTGACCCTCATAACGAATTGGCCTTTATAACGAACTGATCTTTATAACGAACTGGCCTTTATAACGAACTGTCCTTTATAACGAACTGGCCTATAACGAATGATCATAACGAACTGCTGCTAATTCGTTATTTCACCGTAACGAATGGGCATAATGAATTACTGCTAATTAGTTATTTCTCCTTAACGAATGGGCATAACGAATTACATTAATTCGTTATTCTTCCGTTAACAAATTAGGGTTAGGTCAGAGAATGACAAAACATTCTCTGACATTACCTTAACCCCGTACCCACTTTCTGGAGCCGTCATCGCCGGAAAACTGGGATCTCGCCGGAAAAGCGAGATCTCAGTCGTTTTCCACCGTTTTTCGTCCCGTTCGATCCAGATCTGAGCTAGGGTGACCCCTAAGCTCATCTTTTGATCGGTTTATACCCGATTCCATCCGGATCTCGTGACTTTAACGATTTAAGGGTGTCGGCTCGTCGTTTCATGACTAGATCTAGCGGGTTTGGGTCCATACAATATCATACTATCATTACCTAGGGTCGGGATCGGTTCTTCTTCTTAGTTTCGGTTAGAGAAAGAGGGAAAGAGAGAGAGAGAGCTTAAGTGTGTGTTTTTGATGGTGTAAGGAATGAGTGAAACGAATGGATTACGGGTTAATTTAGGTTTATATATCATGGGTCATGGGATGGTCTTTACTTCCTTCCTTTTTAATCCAAGTCCATTACCCAAATCCATTTAACCCAACACTAGCCCGACTCATACTAACTCATATTTCATTTTATTAACCGAAACGAGAAAACGGGATGTTACAGGTGATGACCTGTTAGAGCCTCTAGTACGCATACACCTGTAAGTACCTGCACACTAACACAACCAACGTAAACCCGAAGATAACAAACAAAACTACAAAAGTTAACACACGTTGCGCACTACTCCCAGGCAGCGGCGCCAAAATTTGACGGGAGGTCGAAATCTCACTCAAAATTAAACCATATACAACTAATTAGATAGCAGTAAGTGGGTATCGAACACATGGAGTTTGTGAAAGACGTGTTTACTAGTAGCTTTATCAAATAATTAAATTTAACTAAATTGCAGAAAAAGTAAATTTTGATTTTGATTGATTTGTTTTACTTAAATAAAATGAAATAAACTAGCTTGCAAATCAGAAATTAAGTTTTGTAAATCGATTAAAAGAAAGCGATCATCCTAGATTTCAGGTTTTAATCAACACTAATGTTCATGCTTACTAGAAGAACCACATAGACATAGCTCATATTTGATTACTTGTTTGTGATAAAAGGGAGCTAAGCACACGGATTCCTATAATGCGAGGTTGTTACCCGATGACCAATTAAATAATATCTAACCCTAATCCTTTCCATGATATCTTGATTGCCAATGACACTAAGAACGTATGGTTTAGCTCATTATCAAACACAAGCAACAATTTACAACCATATAATCAAATAACATAACAACTAAACAAACATTGCAAAGTTATTATTCTAGAAATCCAAGCATAAAAATAGTGTATCAAATAAACCTTACATCCAAGATGATATAATGGAATTAGTCACTCATGGTGTGGTGAATCATCATCACATCAATTGTATTGTTAATATGAATCAAAGACACAAAACCAATTATTGAAATCACCCAATCAGTGTTTTTCTCTCTCAAACTTGCCTCCAAGTCGCCCTAATTGAAAAGATAGATGAAAAAACACCCAAAAAGATGTCTAAAAATTGATTAAAATCGACAGCTACACTCGGTCCGTGGCCTACGGTCCAGACCGTGGGCCACGGTGCCCCTATGAAGCCACGGTACGGTGCGAACTGTCTTCTTGGTGTGAGGTTGACCGTGGCCTACGGTCAACACCGTTGGCCACGGTGGTCTTCATTTTCAGCATCTTTTATTTTGGCACTTTTGGTCCCTTGAGCTTCTTGACCCGTCCAGTAACTTCCAAACTTCCGTATTAGCTCCCAAAGCTCCTTCTAACCTGCAAATAAGTCGTGTGGCCATAGTTATCCATTTCTATCAATTTGACATTCATAACATAGATATTTAACTACTTTAAGCTCAATTACGGGTCATCCTCTAATGCACCCGTCAAAGGGTGTTGCGAGTGTTCTCGAATTTGTCGAAGACGACCGTTCCATTTCGGGCAAACTCGAAATTTCCCCCAAGAAGTTAAATACCTAAATACCTTCTCCTGCTGCTCTTCTAGTTGCCCTTGAGTTTGAAAGTCAGTTAACTTTCTAACTTGGATGTTGGTGTCGTTTTGCCCGCTATTCCAACCGGTTCGCTTCAATCTATTGTATAGCCCATCATATTTTTGGCATTCTTGGCTTATGACCTTTCAATGGGGCTTGAACCGCTTCTTTACCCCGGTATTCAACCCATTTGCCTGTAATATGGAGCAAAACTTCAAATATTTTCTTCCAAAATATTCCGACGGCTTGAAAGTTTGCTAAAATTAAAATTAGAGTAAAGTGTCAAAATCGTCCCTTAGGTTTGAATTTCGTTCAAAAGGTTTGATAAATTACGGTGGAAGTAGTGTAATTACGATGAATTTTGACTTCTCTTGTCTTTGTCATTTCTCAGCAATCGAACTTGCTTCCAGCTTTCTGGCCAGTTCTCCACATAAGTATGCATCTTTCATCTACTACCCTACACATGTAAACAGGCCAAAGTAGTACATTCCATATAGAGCAACATCTAAATCATGCATTTGACTTCATTTTAATCATAATACACACAAACACATCATAGATTTTCTTTGATACCATATGAGAATGGTATTCTCCAAGAATGATTGCCTTCTCTTCTTATTAATTTACAATATGCACTTAGGAGATGAAATATTTTACAAATAATATAAGATATTTATTAGTAAAATCATATTTATTCTATATATGAGTATATAGACTATTACTTCATTGCTTTAACTTTTGACACATTTGGGTCTTTGCCCCGAATGCTGTTACGTTTCTGAAAAGAGTTCAGCGGGTCATGCATGGTAACATATCGAAGCCGAATAACTGTAACTTTATTTTCAGTAAGATCGAATTTATCATTCAAAAATAGGTTGCGATACAACTTGTTGTCTGCTTACTGGCTTTCTATTGTAATTAGGTCTTATGTGAAATGATATAAGATTTCTTAGATCAAAAAATAAAAATAAAATTAGAGTGTGGCGTATGCACGTTGAAATTGTTGAAAATATCTTAGAAATAAATAAGCCAATGTAGTTTCAGTTTTCAAATTATAACAAGTCTTTATTAGTTTATTGTTATGTTATGGTGATTGATAGTTCATCTATTAACTGATGAGTAAATTTATATTTTAAGTAGTACCGGCAATTGGGCAGTACAATTAATTAACAAATTTAGGTGCAGATGCTGGTCAAGCTCAATAGTTCATAGTAAAGCATTTAGATTTTAGATTTAGAGTATTTTACAAATATATTTTATTTTTATTTTTGAAATCATACTTTTATGATTAGGTATTCTCTGGATTGGGCTCATAGTCTGGACTCAGGTCTTGGTAGGTTGGGCCAATTTCATATGCAGACTAGACGTGCACAATTCGGGTTCACCTTGAAAACCCGAACCGGTTCGGAACCGGTTTTTTTCACACCGGGTACAAAATGACACCGGTTCCAGTCAGGAACCGGTTCGGTTCCCGACCCGAACCGATGCCCAGAAATGCAAACTTTTAGGAACCGGGTAGGGTGGAACCGGAACCGGTTTTTACGTAAAAACCGGTTCCACCGGTTTTTTTTGAAATTTAAACATTATAGCCGTTAGGAACCGATTCCAACGGCTATATAGCCGTTTTTGACCGTTGGAACCGGTTTTTTAACTATAAATAGGTTATCTTCTTTCTATAAATAGCAAGGTTTGTTTGTGTACTTGTTAAACCACTCCCAAAACTATAAAACACACTCCAAACCACAATTAACCTTAAACCGACAACAAATGGCAACCAATGATGACGTTGTTATGGTGATCGAAACAACAAGATGCCTCGATGTTTGGGTTCATTACGATTTGTGTCTCATGACCGACTCACATGAGTTGGCACGTTGCAAATATTGCTCGAAGTTTCTTAAAGCAGGGTCCAACTCGACATTACGAAAACATACGAATAAGTATTGTCGAGAGAAAAGAAGATTGGAAGCTAAAAAAACGGAAGTGGGAGAGTCGTCCGGCTCTACAACCCAAAAATAAGTATTCCCGGATTAAAACGACGGACTTTGTTTTTTATGTTTTAGTTGTTATGTTTAGTATCGTTTATGTTTTAAAGGAGTAGTATTGTAGTTTGTTTTTGAGTTTGGTGGTGAAACAAGTAATGGAAACAAGTTATATATAGGTTTGGGCATCAAAAACCGGTTCCAACGGCTATATTACCGTTGGAACCGGTTCCAACGGATCTATTGTCTCAAAAACCGGTTCCAACGGCTATATTACCATTGGAACCGGTTCCAACGGCTAATTGGTGTCTAAAAAACCGGTTCCAACGGCTATATTACCGTTGGAACCGGTTCCAACGGCTAGTTTGACTTTTGTTTGACCCTTCAAAAAAAACCCGTCGGAACCGGTTATTCCGGGTACGAACCAAACCGGTTCCAATTAAGAACCGGGTAGGAACCGGGTTGGAACTGGTACTGACATACAAATAGGAGAACCGGGTACGATTTTCGGGTACAAAAATACCCAAACCGGGTATTGTTCCAACCGGGTTGGAACTGGAACCGGTTCCGGTTCGGTTCCACCAGTTAGGTTCCGGAACCGGTTTTTTTGTGCACGTCTAATGCAGACTACTTTATATAGGGTGAGGGACCGTAACTTTTATTTATATAGGTAAGATACATATTATGATTTTTCGACTGACCTTCGAGATTTTTAAGATCTTTAAATTTACTAAGAGGCTGTTTGTTTACATCTGAATGGAACCATTCAGATATAAACATCTGATTCATTCAGACTTCAGACTGTTTGGTTTTAGACAGAAAAACATCTGAATGGTTAAAATTAGGTCTGAATCATTCAGACTTGTTGTTGCTGAATGGGACAGAGGTTCATTCAGACCTGACTCATTCAGATCTGAATGAACCAAACAACCCCTAAGAAAAGATGAAAATATCAATGCATGTATGTTTCATTTTAAAAACATAGTGAAAACTAAATGGTTATCAAATTGTGCATTTCCTTTTTAGGGCATGTTTGGGATTGAGTTTGAAAAATGCTTATTGGCTTATTGGTGTTTTCAAAAAGCCAATAAGTAATGCGACACGACTTGACCCGAACCGAAAATCCGAACTTCAATTTAAGAGTTGTATGAGCAATAGAAGAACGACCCCCATGGAAAAGTTTAGCCGAATCCTCATCCGCCACTTAAAGAGGTATATTGGGGGGCTCCATCCATTCCTGCTCTCCTTTGACCTATACTCTACTATCTCCCATAGTTACTACACATACCTGTATTCACACAGTGACAGGATGGTCCCTGTGGCTCCACTCTAGGAGCAATTCTAACAGGTTATTTACATTTTATAGTTTAACTAGGGGCTCAGGAATGCTAGCTAGACACATTTCAACCCAATAACAATATATATCCAGCCCATCCGATTCGTTATATCAACACTATACATACATGTTCAACATGAAAAATTCTTTACTTTCTAATTCTTTTCCGAGTTCATGTCACTTGAAATCAAATGCAAGTTGCACACTGCTATATACTGCACAATAGTTAGTTAAATAAAAAGTACTGTGCGATTTTAAAAGGCATTTGATTGTTATTAGACATCCATATGGCTCGCTTCGACACAAAGATATTGTTAAGAAGAATTGGCAACAATGGGTTTGGGGAAATTGGTATAAAACTTCATTCTATCGTTCATCAGTTCAACAATATGTCAAAACTAGTATAAAAGTTGCTATAAGCTTGTAATAACCAAGAAGTAGAAAATGAAATACTAGTATTGCATAATTAACCTTTGATAATGAAACTAATATATTATTTTCCACAAACAGCAGGATCTTTCTTAGACGCTCCAAAACTCAAGGCAAACATGTTGCACACGCTGTCGTGTTTGGATTCAAGAGAAAATTCATTAGTAGTGGCCGTTAAACCAGGTACGTTGCACGACGGTGAAGTGCTTCTAATCAGGGCGGCCCTGCACTTATTCAAAGCCGCAGCATCTCTAGCACAAAAGATCCCATCCACAGAAGGTACACGCATATCCAATCTATAAACTCCATACCGGTTTGTGGTCCTGTTAACCGAAAACGATATTTGTTCGTCTGTTTTTGGTGAAACCGCATCGAATTTGCAGTCTATCCTAAAGCTCCTGCAATCAAACAGTACTAGTATAAATATTTAGCATATATTTTTTTTAAATTTATTAAAGAATAAAAAGTTACAAAAAGAAGATATAAAGATGAACCTGATAATAAGAATGTGTGGTTGGAACAGGTATTACAATACACCTTACCCATGACACTAATATGAGGAACAATGGGCCTTGAAGCTTCAAGTTGCATAAACATGGAAAATGATGAAAATAAAACGAAAATTGTCGCGGGGTCCATAGCGGAAAGCAAGCAAAGAGATCAGAGATTAGATGATGGATATTATTATTGTTATCTGTATGGGTTTTGTATAAATAGTAAGGATGGATAAAATGGAGGGAAGGATGTGAAGTCAAGAATGAGATGGGGAATTCAAGTAGAAACAAAAAACCACGTGATATGTTTTGGTTGGATTTGTCTGGTTTAGTTATTATAATCCTTATTAAGCTTAGTTAATAGAACCCTTAATCATGCTTAGTGAATTATAACGTTACATTTCCATACTAATTAATTGTCAATTATTTGTCAATTGGTAACACATTAATACATCATCGGTCCTTGTAATGAAGTCTCCATACTAGGAAACCTTTTCTTTTTGGTTTGCTCTTGAGTGACAAAATCCCTTGGAACGTTTCTTAGTTGACCAAAAAAACAAAGAAAAAACTTCTCCACCTCTAACCCCAATGCTTTTTCACTTTCACTCTGGTCGTAAAACATGTTTTTCGACGTTACCATAACGTACCGAATCGATACCGACTAAATTACTGTTGTGTTACCACCACTACGCCCCAGCATAAAGCAACTACAGAGAGAGAGTTTGGATCCTTTTGGGTTTCCGGCTAGGTTACCGGCTTATACATTAGGGCTCCTTTGCGAATCAAGTTTGAGCCTCTATAATGTGCGGGTTCTCCAACTTGTTTATTGAATAACTAGTAGCTCACCCGGCGCGTTGCGCCGGGGGCATGGCGGTAAAACATGGGGGATGGTAAAACCAAGCGTTTGTTAGTCACGAGTGTCGATGCGGTAAGTTAACGCGAATTTGGTCGATTTTGGTTACGTGTGTTATGTATTGGAACTAAAACAACAAAATATTATAAATGAGGGGGGGGGGGCAATGGGGTTTGTCGATCGATAAAAGTCGAGCGTTGGTAAAACCCGAGCGTTGTCAATCTCGGACATTGAGACAGTGGGTCGACGCAAATTCGGTTGGTCTCCGTGACGTTTGTTTCGTATCAGAACTAAAATAAAAACAAATTTGGAATTATGTCGGTTTTCGTTACAATACTGAAACTAAAACAAAATGCAGTGAGCTTAAGCAAATTTAATTGTTTGTTGTCACGTTTTTTACGATATCGGAACTAAAACAGAAAAGAAAAAACAAAATTGTCATTCGGTCGTTGTACGTTATGTTCGTCACGATACTGAAAATAAAAAACACAAAAGAAATAGCATAAATAAACAAAAAAAAATCGTCGATCACTAAGGTGCCACCAAGTGGCCCAATGAGGGTCCTAGCGGTACCAAAGTTTTCATTTATTATCTATACTAATTAATAAATAAATGTTTCCTTAAGCCACGTGTCATCTTTTTAGCCCATCATTCCTCTCAAATTCCCGCCTCCCACCACACTCCTTTTACAAACCTGATTCATATCCTTACCCGACCCAGTTAACTACTTATAGCCCGAACAAACACATTGGAGATTTTCCTTAAACCCTATTTCTTGCTCTTTTTCTAATGTTTAGCATCACACAAAGCTCCTTCACAAAATCCAATCTCTCTTCTCATTGATCCGACAATTTGTTCCCAAATTCCAAAATCACCGGCGACAGTACTTCGAATTTCATCTCTAGAAAACCTAAATAAGAAACTTCTAATTTCATCTTTAAAATCACTGGCGACCAGAGCTAATGGTTTTCTTCGATTTCTCTCATATATATGAGAAACCCTAAATTATTTCTATAGTTTGGTAATGTTTTTTCAATAAACTGTAAATCAATCTTTATTTCACTAAAACACCTATCAACAATTATAATAATCGGTTTCAAATTTCAAATCCAATGTATAACATCTATAAATAGATATTCTAATATTAATATTATGTCATTCTACACGACTACACCTTAGTAATATCAACAAATTTAGTAATACAATGTAGCTTACTTATTTAAACATACAATGCTTTTAGAACGCATCAATGTTGATTTAAAGTGTAACCTTGAAGATGTATATAACACTGACGACTCATTTTCTCTATCGTCAACTAAAATGCCGAAGGTTCACTCAAAGGATGTGTTCGTCGCAACAAGAAGTAGAAGTTTTTTTTATTGTTACAAACAATTTCCTTTTTTATTATCCTTTTTCATTGTTTGCTCATATTATGTTTCTTTACAATTTGTTTTGCGATTGTGTTTGTGTTTTCCTTTTATCATAAGTCAGACTTTATGGAGATTGCTTTATAAAAATTTTTATCTTTACAGTTTTATATTATCTAAAAATTTGATGTTATATGAAATTTTCATATTGTTTGATACTAAGACATCCTTTGAATTTTCAAAATATAATAGCATCAACTTTATGCACTTACTATATTTGTTATAAATACTATTAGAAAGCACCATATATTTATACACGAAAAAACATATGGTAAAATTATTTTATCATAATCCGATTATGAAATTTAAACATCCTATTCTAACTATTTATAAATTAATTATTTGCTACATGTATGTTATGCAACACTAAACTTCTAATTGCTATTGATAATAAATAATATTTTATTGCTAAGTACTATAGTTACTATAAAAAAAATTCTAATTAGTATTAAAAACGAATTGTTTCAGCAAAATATAATTACAAGTTTACGTACGTATATTTTTTTTATTTAAGTTATGATATGATTAATTTGTATCATATATATTGTATTCGATCATATTATATTTATCATGTCTATGATCAATGTATTAGTAAAAAATATATACTGTTTCACTATAATGTATGTTTCTACTTTTTATATTTAATTCTCAAACTTTCTAATCATGACTTTTTATTATTGATATTTCAAATATTTTAAAGTTATAAAATTAAATTTGTTAAACCCGTGTTATACACGGTTAGCTAACCTAGTATATAATGTAAACCACTTATTTTAGCTCTAATATGTAATAAACTAATTATTAACAAACAAAAAAAAATCTAAGCTCAAATTTATTATTTAACACCATCTTCGATTTCTGGTCAAAAAATTCCAAGCCCAAATAGTAAACTTAAAAACCAGAAATTAGAATAACCAAAATCAAACGGTTTTAAAAAGCTCATGCACCAAATTTTTGGTTTTTGTTATATAGTGCACACTATAAAATGTTCTAATTACATAACATATGGTGGTGATAATCAGGCACGGGCAGGGGCGAGGCTTCCCTATGGCCTGGGGTGGCCCCGTTTCCTTCTGTTTATTTGCTCAGTAATATAAATTTACTTGTTTTCACATGAAAATTTGAGCACCTCGTCCCCACGTTTTCGTCCAAAGTTCATCGTTGTGCACAAATAAAACACATGTTAGAGAAATAACTAGGAAACCTAGACAATGATAACACGACCCTTCCTTCCCATTTTAAAAACGGGACATGCGTCGTTATATTATTGTGCATAATCATTTTGTACACTTTATAAATCTATGTGTGTGTGTGTGTGTGTGTTTAGGGCGTTCACATTTCATACAGTACCAACTCTAACCGTATAATTTAACTAAAATTCATATAATTTAACTTTCATTTTATAAAAATCTTCCACTTTATTATGTTTCTCGTTTTTATTCACCAATAATAATTTAATACATGATCAATAGTAGTTTTTCATATATAAAAAATAAAAAGTTAACCTTAGCATTTTTGTTTTCTAAATTTAGGGTTGTGAGAGAGAAATGATGGACGAAATTTAGTGTGATTCTAGAAGATTTTTTTATATTTAAAAAATGAGGGAGGAAATGATGGATGAGCTTGTGTTATGAATGCTTTTAAGCATACTTTATTATTAGTGGGTTCTTCATTACTGAAACCCAGTTTTCTAACATTTTAAGAAGCGAATAAATGTATTGTTCCATCTTCTAATATATATACTTTTATATAAGTGTATGTATTTAAGAATTGATAGAAATATAGCATTATTACCTAGTTGTGGTCCTTAAGGAGGAAAATACAAGGAGAAGGTCGGAGAAGACAACCACTTCCTTCCTTGGGGAAATCCAATTCATGGGCGGGCGCCGTATATTCTCCCTTTTGTCGTCCCGTTTAAAACATATATTTTTTTAATATTAAAACATTTTATAATAATTACAGTATCTATTTTAAGATAAAAAAATTGTTTCTATTTAAACCATTAGAACATTTATATTTTATAAGGTATATTTTATAAGGTAATAAGATGGTTAGGGTATAGAATATAAAATAAAAGTTTAACCTTGTGACAACTAACATTTAGCTGGTAAAAAATATTTAGAACACTAGGAATAGTGCTCAATTACTATTCTCTTTTAAATAACTTGCATTCGAGCGTCTCCACTCCTCTCAGCCAACGAATCAACGATACACCCTTTTTTGACATGTCTACGCTTAAACTTTTATTTTAATACAAAGCAGGCAACAAAACACATCGCGTTGTGTCGGCGTAGTGAATTCGGTCGTTATCCATTAGTTTCAGAACAATAACGACAATAAACCCAAAAAAATAAACGCCCAAAATAGTATTTCTACTCGTATAACTTGTGATAAAAACATCTTTAAAACGACGTGTAGGCGGTTGGTAAACCCAGGGCCCAAATACAACAAGTTAATATAATTATATAAAACAATACCCTCGCATTACCGTGGCGGGGCCGATGTGAAGTCGGTCAGTTTAAAGGTACCGAAACTAAATCGTAAACATATATCGATAAGCCCGGGATAAAATATAACATTTATACCTAAGATAAAGAAGATGTTGCACCACCACATTCGGCCACGTGGTCCGGGTAAGTAACTACTTATGCACCAACCTTCATTCTTTATTTTTTTTTTCTCAAATTGGATGGAAGCAAAAATATTTATAAAATAATTTATAAGATTTTTTTTACCAAAATAAGTATTATTTTCTTAAACTTATTTTTTTCACCCGCTAATCTTATTTGATAAAAAAAGTTGTATTAAAAAATAGTTTTCTTAAAAAAAAGCTAAAAAATGGTTTATAATAGAATAAAATAAATACATTTTGTCGAATCCTGATATTTTATTAAAAAAACTAATAATAACTTTATAACAGTTATCTAATACAATAAAAAATATTATATAAACTTAATATTAATAAAATACAATTATAAAAAAAATCAATATCTAGGTTTCATCTTTGTTTGTTGGGTAATTTGTTGGGTAATCGAAGTACGTAAATATCTTCCACCAAAGTTACCAATTAAGCGCATACGAAAGTTGCAATAGTGAATGATATTTTATTTTTATTACAATTTCTTTTTCAATAAATTTTACAATTAAATGTTGACATTTTTTTAAATACAACGGGTTTAGACTCTAGATGCTTTTACAAAAATTTAATATGCATGAATTACTACTTAATAGAGAAAAATCAAAGTTTATAGTAAAAAGAAAAAACCAAACAAGAAATCGAAGTCTTCTTCGCTAGCGGTACAATTCCAAGAAAGGAGACAAGTTCAACGATGGGAAGGGCGTGGTGCTCAAGATGGGTACCTCAAACCACGCTTGGTACACCTTTGTGGCGCTTGTCTACCGAATGGTTGTGTGGGAACATAAGTGAAGGATTAATCTTGAATATTAATAAAGTTAAAGATTTATTTTGTTAAGTTATAACTTAGTTATTTGAATTGTAGTATGTTTAAGAAAGGTATGTCTTGGAGAGTAAGTTTAGTGAGTCTATAAATAGGGTCTAGATTATAAATTTTATTAAGTGAGAGTTGAGAGAGAGTTAACAGAGAGTCAAGGAGTCTCATCTTCATATACGTTTGATAAGTTCGTAAAGTTCGTTTGTTAAGTTCGTTTGAATATATAAAAAGAGTCGAGGGTTGTCACCCCAATATCCCGTGTTCGTTTATTTGATAAGTTCGTTTGATTCGATTGTTTGACCCGTCTGGGCCAACAATTGGTATCAGAGCTTAGGCTTGTTGAATACAAGGTTCATTGTGCGGAACGATTCATTGATTGGTGTTTTCTGTTCGGGGTTCTCAGTCGAAGTTGGTGTTAACCTTGGTCATTGTAATTTCTTTGCTTTTTTACTTTTGCCGGCAACTGTTGTCACAAAAGTCAACAAGATTAAAGTTTCTTTTTTGGCATGGATAAGAATTGAAAGCCACGTGAGATCCTTTTGGTGATTGTTTCATCAAGTAGTAAACAATTATTAAGTTTGAAGCAAGCACGTGTGTAGCCACATACCTCAATTAAATCAAGGTTATAGGTTTTTGGTTTTAGAGTTTGATTATCGAGTTATGTCCGATGATAAAGAAGCGGAAAGTTCAGGAACAATGAAATAATCGATTGGTGGTTTTGTTTTACAAGCACCGAAGTTAACGTCGACCAACTACGCATCATGGTCGGTTATGGTGAAATTTATTTTGGGTGCGAATGGTTTGCATGATGCAATTGATAAGGAAAAGGGACTGATATTGAAGAAAGAAAGAAGTTTATGGCCCTGGGTGTTATCTTTCAAGCCTTACCCGAAGATGTGATGCTTCAGATGGCCAAGTACTCAGAACCGAAAGATGTTTGGGAAGCGTTAAGAGTTCGTTATCTTGGTGCAGAAAGAATTCAAAAAGCTCGTGTTCAAATGCTAAGAACCGAGTTAGATGGATTGAAGATGGGGGAGATAGAAAGTATTGATGATTATGCAGCGAAGCTGGGTGGAGTGCAGTCAAAGTACAAGAGCTTGGGAGCGGTACTTGAAGAAGAGGTTTTGGTAAGAAAATTCTTGAACTCTATGCCGGACTGTTGTTTCTTCGATGGAGCTACTCGCAGACATCGAAACAATGACGTTTGAAGATCTGGTTGGACGTTTGAAGGCATATGAAGAAACAAGTTCAAGAATGTGAATGGAAGTTCATCCCAAAGTCAGCTCATGTTCACCCAAAACGAAAAGAAAGTTGAAAACTACCGAGGAAATGGTAGAGGCCGTGGAAGATACCACAGACGAGGAAGAGGGAATCCAAGATGGAATAGTGAACGCAAGAATGATAAACGGGGTGAATACCGGAAAAGGAACTCTGAAGAATGGGAAGATAAAAGGAAGTATGTAACGTGCTACAACTGTGATAAGATTTGACACTACTCGAATGAATGTAAGGAAACAAGCAAAGGGAATGATGAAGTGAATATGACAAAGAAAGAAGATGATGTTGTGTAACATCCCGAAATTTAAAAGTGATATTAATTATATTACTTACTAATAGAGGGAAAGTTTACTCGTGTTGTCAGGAAATAAATAATAGAATAGGAGTTGGTATGGGTCGGGCTAGTGTTGGGTAATGGATGTGGGTTGTGGACTTGGATTAATTAGGATGGGTTAAATGAGAATGGGCCTTAGGTCCATGGGATCTCAGGGATATAAATACCCTAACACCCCAAAATATCTTCATTCTATCTTTATCCAAGCACACTCCACACACACATACACTAACTTCGCCGGAACCGGGCCGAGCCAAGGGAAGAATCGGGCAGGTCCAAGAGAAAAAGATTAGTGTGCTAGCAGGTTAACGAGATCCAACAAGCCCAAAAAGGTATGATTCTTGATCTTTGAAGTTTAAAGATCCAAGCTTTTTAGTGTATAAACGACCAAAAAATGGTCGGGTAGCGTAGTGGGTGATATTGAACCATAGCAAGGGTGTTAAAATCGCTCGAAATGCCGATCAGAAACTAAAACAGCGGCTGCCTGGGCAACTTCGCCTTCAACGCGACGAACTTCGCCTGCAAGCTAAGTTCGCCTGATGAACTTCGCCTGCAAGCTAAGTTCGCCTGATGGCAACTTCGCTGTAAAGTTAAGTTCGCCTGATGAACTTCGCCTGCAAGCTAAGTTCGCCTGATGGCAACTTCGCTGTAAAGTTAAGTTCGCCTGATGATAACTTCGCCTGAAGCCAAGTTCGCCTAAGGTTTAACTTCGCCTGAAGCTAAGTTCGCCTGAGGTTTAACTTCGCCTAAAGCCAAGTTCGCCTGAGGTTTAACTTCGCCTAAAGCTAAGTTCGCCTAAGGTTTAACTTCGCCTAAAGTTAAGTTCGCTTAGAAAATAAATTAAAAACCTAATGGAAAATGTGTTAAGACAGTTAATGGAAATAAAATTTTTCCAAGCTGACCTGGCAGCTCGACCCCAGCCAGAGGCTCTGCCCCTTGGACCCTGCTAGGGGCTGCCGCCCCTAGACCCCGCTGCCAGGGGCGCTGCCCCCGGACCCCCGTTCGTTGTGGGTAGTAGTTAAGACTGGAAAGATGATATGAGTAGTGATAGTTGTTTGATACGTGTACTTGTTATACAGTCAGCCGTGCACAGCTGAAGAAAGGGATTACGATTAACGGTGAACGTAACCGTGTTCAGGTGAGTTTCTAGCCCCATTCCTTGTTATGTTTTCGGGGCTGTGTGCATACTCGATGTGTTTTTAATACATTTATCCTAAGTGATAAGTGTATGTCATATGTGATATGTGTGATAGATATGAATGATTGTTTGACGGTACGCGAACGATCTTCGGATATTGCGCGTACTGTCAGGTTAAAAATAAAGGTACGAATATTATATATCGAAGATGTTTGAATATTTCAAATGAATACTTGTCGGGGCGTGAACGATCTTCGGATATTGCACGTAACGACAAGGGGTATGGTTGTTAAATGAATGAGGTAAAGAATGCCTAGAGTGTTCTTATGTTATAATGTAAGTATGTGTATATAGGTACACGAATGGCATGTGAGTTCTACGTTCGACATAGTAAGTTAGGATGGCAAATCCCTCTAGCTTCTGTCGGACATAGACTCGGCTGGTAATGGCGTAGTTAAGGACTGCGAGCCTTATACGTGAAGTAGATGATATATGTAAACGTAGATAAGGACTGCGAACCTTATACGTAATGTAGATAGGCGTCAGCATAGGAAAGGACTGTGAACCTTATACGTGCTGTATTTGAAGCATAGGGGAGGACTGCGAACCTCGTACGTGCTATGAATTAGGTTGCAACATAGGGAAGGACTGCGAACCTTGTACGTGTTGTGGATGTATTTCAGCATAGGAAAGGACTGTGAACCTTATACGTGCTGATTTTGTAGCATAGGGGAGGACTGCGAACCTCGTACGTGCTATGAATTAGGTTGCAACATAGGGAAGGACTGCGAACCTTGTACGTGTTGTGGATGTACTATGGTATAGGGAAGGACCGCGATCCTTGTACGTACCATAAATGGTGAACATAGGTAAGGACTGCGAACCTTGTACGTGTTCACGACCTTGAGTACAGGTATAGACGGTGAACTATGAACGTACTCTCGGTAGACGGAGGTTAGTGATTGTAGATATGTATGTATATATGGTAGCAAGTATGTATGTAGAACAGAAGGGTAACTAGTGAAGTAGGGATATGTATCTACAGATATGTATGTATGTGTATGTATTGTATGGCGTTCGATTAACTAGAACTCACTCAGCGTAGCTGACTTTTAGTATGCACGCAGGTGAGCTGATTATAGAGTTAGCATGAGGATGACACACGGCATGGATTGAACGGCTGGCATCTGAAGAAAAAAGTAAAGATGTTTTAAATATAAAGTTTTGTGTTATGGTATCAAAGAAAATATTTAATGTTTTGTAACAAATGATTGATGTTTTATATTCCGCGAAAAGTTTTAATAAACTCTGATTTGAAGAACTGTGTTTATGAGTAAATCCGACGCTAAAGTAGGGTCACCGGGTTCGGGGCCTTACATGTTGATCCTTCTTTGTTCATGACAGTTTGTTCAATAAAGAAAGTAAGTTTGAATGAAGAAAGGGTTATCCCTGGTGTGTTTGAAAATGATGAAAAGAATGAAGGTACATGGTACTTAGACAATGGTGCAAGTCATCATATGTCAGGAAAGAACGAGTTTTTTACTACCTTGGATGAAGGAGTTTCGGGTCAAGTGAAGTTTGATGATGGATCCGAGATCGAAATCAAAGGTAAAGGTAATGTGACTGTGGTAAGTAAAACTGGTGAAAAGAAAACGTTGTGATGTTTACTATATCCCTAAGTTGAAGACCAATCATCTTAGCTTGGGAAAGTTAGATGAAGAAGGATGTAAGATTGAAATAGCCAATGGGATATTGAGGCTATATGATCATAAAGAGAGATTGTTGATGAAGGTTTAGAGAAATCTGAATATGACGTACAACATCAAGCTTCAGGTATGTTGTAATCCTAATAACTTTGAAGTTGAAAAGAAAGAAAGTTATGATGTGAAACCGATTTTGAAAGTGATGGAAATTCCGTTTGGAACGATCCTGAATGATTTGTTTGGAGTTCGTGAGAGTATTGGTCAAGAACGAATTGATGAGAATAAGCGATTCGAGAAAGAAAATGACAATGTGGTTTCAAAGTTAAGTACGGAAGGAACGAATGCTAAGTTTGAAGAATCGGTGAAGCAAGTATGCTATAGTCAGTTGAAAAGGAGGAACAAATACAAGAAGAAATACAATTCAAGATTAAAATGGTGAATGAAGGATTAATCTTGAATATTAATAAAGTTAAATATTTATTTTGTTAAGTTATAATTTAGTTATTTGAATTATAGTAGGTTTAGGAAAGGTATGTCTTGGAGAGCAAGTTTAACAAGTCTATAAATAGGGTCTAGATTATTAGTTTTATTAAGTGAGAGTTGAGAGAGAGTTAAGAGAGAGTCAAGGAGTCTCATCTCTATGTACGTTTGATAAGTTCGTAAAGTTTGTTTGTTAAGTTTGTTTGAATATATAAAAAGAGTTGAGGGTTGTCACCCCAATATCTCGTGTTTTTATTTGATAAGTCCGTTTGATTCGATTGATGGATCCGTCTGAGCCAACAATAAGATGATAATTGGACATGAAACAATATCATAAAAAAATATATGTAACAATTATAAGTTACAAAACAAACGACGGAACAAGTACTTATCAGAAAAATTATAAAACTCTATCCGAGCATAACTAAGATGTCAAACTCATGTTTTTTTAACCTCCTATAACATAAAAAATAACAAAATGAGGTTCTTACCACACGTTGGCTTTCTCCTTGCGCACACGAAGGAATTTTATATAGGCAAATAAAAAAATGCATAAAAATGAGTATCATCGACAATTTTTTACATACGGACTGAATATTTTGGTAAACATCAAATCGTCAACAATCCCAATAAAATTTAAAAAAAAAGTAGAAAAAGGTACCAAATAATTACCAACGATAAAACTTCTTTATTTTGCACTATCCAAAAAGTCTTGTTTCACAAACACTGAAATAGAAACACATATAAATTTTAACACAAAGAAATTACTCAATTAGTTGTAACATTCTCAAACATTTTGGTCTAACTGAAAGCATATATTCATCACCCACTATTAGCATTCTTATAACAACTATAACTAAAGATACTATCATAACTTAAAAATTTTTGGCCACTAACAAAGAGCTATAAAAACATAATTTTATTTAAATAATTAAATTAAAACCTTAACATACTTCAACCACCTCGGTCTAACTCAAAGCATATGTTCTTCACCCACTATTATCATTCTTATAATAACTATACTTAAAGATATTATCATAAGGGGGGAGGAGAGGATTATGGGTAGAAAACATTACTATAGAGGGGAGAGGGTGTAGAGGCCGATTTAAATTGACTTGAGATGAGAGGTTTATACATGATTTGCTAGACCTAAACCTCTCTAAGGACATGGTTGAAGATAGGAATTCTTGAAGACGTAGAATTAAGGTTAAAGACTTTTAGGGAGAAAGTAATACCTTAGAAGTTTCTCTTTACTTTATTTTTGATCAAACGTCATTATGTTATTTTCTTTTCATATATTATGTATTTTCTTTTTTTATATTTTATTCTTATTATTTCTATCTATTTATGTATTATTATTATAATTAAGTGTTAATATTAATTATATTACTATTAAACTTTGATTTCCTATTATATATTTCCTTATACATATGATTTTTAGAACTGATAGTCTTCCTGAAAGTCACCTCTCTATTCTTTTGGATATGGGTACATTGTATTTACATTCCACCATCTTCAGACTTTATTTATAACTTTGATATTAATGGGATTTCATTAAGTATGATTGATTGGTTGAAAGATATTATCATAAGTTAAATTTTTTTGGCTACAAACAAAGTGCTATAAAAAACATAATTTTATTTAAGGGAAATACCATAAAAAAAACCAAAATACTTTCTGTTTTTGCTAATTAAAGTCCCTCGACAATTTTTTGCACATTAAAGTCCCTCAACATGTTAAATTTGAACAAAAATGTGACATGACTTATAAAAACAATATTGAACTTCTTTTTTTTTGCTTATGTGTTATTTTTTCTTATGTAATATATATGGGAAAGTGTGTATGTGGCTTTTAAACATCTAACTCATATGCGAAACCCATCAAAGCCACGTTGTTTTGATTAAATATGACTAAAAAATTAAAATAATCAAATTCTTTTAAGGTTTCATTTAAAACACTATGAAAATCGGAATTTGACAAGAACTCTAAACAGTGCAATTAAGTTCAACATCCCACACAAACTTCATAGCCCATAACCAAAGCAATCCAACCCTAATTAATCAATTTTTTATACTGTTAACTCCATTCTGTTTTCTTTCTAATTTTTATCCTACTTTCTTGACGAAAATTAAAGTAACATGATTGGTGAACCATTCTAAATTCCTAATACTATAACCAATACTTTAATATGTTCTAACTTACAGCAAAGCACAGTAAATAACTCAGAATCATAATGCTCCGTTTTAATACAATGATACCTGTGATGTAATTGTAATAATATATCTGTTCCATCCTCAAAAGAAAAACTCACACCACGTGATCTTGAGTGAACAATTACATTACAAAATTGAGGATTCGTAATAGGTTCTTGAGATGTGTTAGAATTATCAACCAGAAAAAAGAATATTATTTATATCTTTAAATGTTTTTATAAGTCAAATTTTCGTTCAAATTTAACATGTTAAGGGACTTTAACATTCAAAAATTTGTTGACGGACTTTAATGAGCAAAAACAGAAAGCATGTTGGTTTTTTATGTTATTTCTCTTTATTTAAATAATAAAAGTAAAGCTTTAATATACTTCAACCACGTGATAACCGTAAATCCATCATTATCATTAAGAATTCATTTTTTTATAAAATTTTAGCAACAACAGATGATAACAAAAGTAAAGATACACCACTTTCTTATCTTTACATTAATGGTTATACTTTTATTAATTGCCTCCATCAACATCTAATAATGAAATACAGAAAATAAATTTGAAGTATGTAAATAAAATGAGTTACCTCAAACCTTCAATTCACAGCAAGTGTACCCTCAATAAAAATATTAACAAAAATAACAAATTTTTATAAACACCAAATACTTAAAAACACTACAATCTAAAGGCAAAAAGGGATACCTAAAACTACACAACTTAAAGTCGACGAATTCCCGACAAATAAATCAATACAACATTCAATATAATAAATTAACGAAACATCATTATACTGAAGCATATAATCTAAGATGACATGGTAAACATTTTTTTTAAATTAGCAAACGAACAAAAAGGAATTGAAAATAATACCAATGTTAGAGACATTAGTTGCATAGCGGGAACACCTTCCCCAACATATCCAAAATCAAAAAGGCTTTGCATTTCATCCAAAAGAACATTCATGGGTTTAAAGTCCCTATAGATGATCTGCAACATTTAAAAATAAGTTAAATTGCCGAGATGAATATCCGTTTTTAAGTCGAATTACTGTTTTATTTTGAGAGAATCATTTTTTCCCATACTGATAAAAACCAGTATACACATGTTCATATAACACAACAATGCTAAACAATAGTTAACGACCGATAATGTATACGCATTTTGCATACCATTGATAAATCTTTTTATATGTCTTTCTCGAGTTCTCGAGCCTTTTTTGTAACATCCTACTTTTCTACTTTTGGTTATAATATAAAATAAATTTTGTTTATTTTATATTGTGTTGTTTATCGACAGGGCCGTCTCAACGTTCATGAAGGCCTAAAGCGAACTAAATATTGAGGCCTTTTATAAAAACAATTTGATATAAACCTTCCTCCTTTACCCGGGCTTGAGACAAACAATAATCTATTAAGTTTATAGTTGGTGGTGTTAAAAAAATTTTAAAAGAAATATTTTTTTCTTATCAGAGTAGTATCTGTCCTTTTGTTCTTTTTCTTTTCTTTTTTTCCGATCAGGTTTAATAATCAAAATGAATTGGGCTTAAGTTCTGTTTGTGGCCCATTTAAAGCATATAATATATGCGGCCATAATATTTGGAGGCCTAAAATGGTTGGAGGCCCAAGGCAATTGCCTGAGTTAGCTGGCTCATGGGTTGGGCCTGTTTATCGGTTTACATAATAAATTGTACACAATTAGGCTTGGACTTTAGAAGATGAAATATAAGATGGAATGGGTTTTAAGTCCATGGGCTTAAGGGAGTATAAATACCCCTTAAACCCTAATCCTTTCCATTTTATCCATCTCTACACCATAGCCTACACCTTGAAAAACACACACAACCAGAACCAAGATCCGAAGGCAAAAACCCGAGCTTGTTGGTGCTAGAACGTTGTGACGAACCGAACTTACATCAAGAACCAGCTCGTGTTCGTAGTTCAACTCGTTTAAGGTACGTTTATAATCGAAAATCGTTTATTTAGGTTCGGATTCATCTAGGAAATCTTAGATCTGTATACATATGGTAAAAACGAATCCAATAAAGCAAATCCTACTGAAATTCGTTAACGTTTGATAGGTTAATTGTTAACCTAAAGAACCCGTAATAAAGATGCACAAATCGCACCTTTTAAACATGAATGTTTGGCCGATTTGACACTTAGGGTTTGTAGGCGCTGGTATTGCGAGCCCAATGGTACCCTATTCGTGTTATTTCATCAAGAAATGAGGATTTATTGCGAATCTAAGGTCTGTTGACTGTTATTGTTCTTGGCAATTTTGACTTTGACCCCTTAGTCAAAGTCTGGATAAGAACAGATTCCAGTTCGTTAGGATGAAAGGATTAAGACAACGAATCAAGTGATTCGTCACTCACCCAGTCCGTTATGTTAAGACAACGAATCAAGAGATTCGTTACTTATCCAATTCGTTACGCTGAGGTAACGAACCAGACCATGATTGGATAACGAATCAGTAGTTCGTTACTCACCATTCGCTATGTTAAGATAACGAACCAGACTAATGAATCAGTTAGCGAATCAGATCATAAAAGATAACGAATTAGGCTTAATTCGTTATAGAGGATGGGCTAACGAATTAGAAAGTAATTTAAAATCTTAATGAAAAATGTGTTAAGATAGTTAATGAAAATAAAATTTTTCCAAGCTGACCCCAGCCACGGGCTCTGCCCCTTGGACCCCGCTAGGGGCTGCCGCCCCTAGAACCCTGCTGCCAGGGGTGCTGCCCCCGGACCCCCGTTCGTTGTGGGTAATAATTAAACTAGAAAGACGATATGGGTACAGATAGTTAATTGATACGTGTAATTGTTATACAGTTAGTCGTACACAGCTCAAGAAGGGAATAACCATTAACTCTGAACGTAATCGCATTCAGGTGAGTTTCTAGCCCCATTTCCTTGTTATTTTTTCGGGGCTGTGTGCATACTCGACGTGATAGTTAATACACTTACCTTAAAACGGTAAGTGTATGCCATGTATGATTTATATATTATTTATGCATGTGTATCTTGAACGTGAATGAAAGCTTGTCGGTCCGTGAACGATCTTCGGATATTGCGCGTATTGACAAGGGAGGTATGTATATAATAAATGAATGTGTATGTTAGATACATATGTATAACATACGGGTATGTATGAATGATTAAAGAATGTATATGTATGTTACGGGTATGTAAAGACAGAATGTACGAAGATGAAGAAGTAAGGGATCAGACCCTAATAATATCTGAGATAGAGAATAAAGGGATCATACCCTAATAATATCTGAGATAGAGAAGTAAAGAGGGATCAGACCATACTAATATCTGAGATAGACAAGAAAGGGATCAGACCCTAATAATATATGAGATAGACAAAGGAAAGATGGATCAGACCCTAATAATATTCGAGATAGAAAAGGAAGGGATCGGACCCTAATAATATCCGAGATAGAAAGGACAATAATTATATAGTATGAAAGCAATAAAGTATGAACGTATGTATGAAATTTTGTAATGAAAGTAAATTAGTAAAGCAACCATTATGTATCTTCGGATGCATAATTAAAGGTAAGCGTATGCGTTGTATAATGTGTGATTAACTAGAACTCACTCAGCATAACTGACTTTTAGTATGCACGCAGGTGAATAGAATGAAACAGCTGGCTTGAGCGGAGACACATGGCGGAAGAATAAGAGTCTGGCATCTGAGGACTCAAAATGTTTTATGTTTAATGTTGATTTGAAAGACAAGATGTTTATTTAAGACCTGTTTATGATTTATTATTTAATGTTTTACGAAAGTTTTAATATTCCGCGATAGAACTGTGTTTATGAGTAAATCCAGTTCTTACGAAAGTGTTTATGAATTATTATGTAATGTTTTACGAAAGTTTTAATATTCCGTGAATGTTTTAATTAACCCTAATAATATCCGAGATAGAAAGGACAGTAATTATATAGTATGAAAGCAATAAAGTATGAACGTATGTATGAAATTTTGTAATGAAAGTAAATTAGTAAAGCAACCATTATGTATCTTCGGATGCATAATTAAAGGCAAGCGTATGTGTTGTATAATGTGTGATTAACTAGAACTCACTCAGCGTAGCTGACTTTTAGTATGTACGCAGGTGAGTAGAATGAGACAGCTGGCTTGAGCGGAGACACATGACGGAAGAATAGGAGTCTAGCATCTGAGGACTCAAGATGTTTTATGTTTAATGTTGATTTGAAAGACAAGATGTTTATTTAAGACCTGTTTATGAATTATTATGTAATGTTTTACGAAAGTTTTAATATTCTGCGAGTGTTTTAATTAACTCTGATTAGTAGAACTGTGTTTATGAGTAAATCCAACGTCCATTGTAGGACACCGGTAACGGGACTTTACATGTTTAGTTAAACATTTTATATCAAATAGAACAAATAAATCACAGTCCCACAATGCAAACAAGAATGAAACATCTAATAAAAAGCACAAAAATTTGAGTGAAAAACATATCAAATATAAGCACAAAGGGTGAATTAATATAAATATATATTATCATAAATGATTGTAATTGATATTACATGATTTTTATTTTAAAAATAACTTTTTGGAATGCATCTAGTTATACTATTAAAACAAAACCTTTCTTTCACATGTCATTCAACTAGAGTAGCTAACTAGGATGCTAAGTAATACTATTATCATTTATAGAAGGAATTACTCTATAGAATAATAAACAAATGTACAAATTTAACTTTAAATTTTGTAGTAAATGAGGTTTTTTAGATATTAGTGAATTATAAAATTTTATGTATCATTATTTATATCTTATGAATTCATAATGTATGTTATTACGTATATTATTAAATTTAACTTGTAATTGTATTTTTTTTACCACCCGTATATTACAAAGGCTATATGTAAGGCCTCGTTCCCAGTGCCTTACTTTAACGTTGGATTTACTCATAAACACAGTTCTAAATATCAGAGTAAATTAAAACTTTCGCGGAATAATAATAAAGGTCAACCATTCATCATAAACATTCATAACTTGTCTTTTAAAACATAACATAAAACATAGTATTAAAACATCATGACAAATCTTCAGATGTCAGCCTCTTCAATCCTGCCATGTGTCCCCCTCAAGCTAACTGTTTCAGTCTATTAACCTGCGTGCATACTAAAAGTCAGCTACGTTGAGTGAGTTCTAGTTAATCAGGCAACATACAATACATTCACATACTTACATATATACGTATCCGAAGACACATATTACATACTTAGCATGTTGCCTTTCTTTCATTCGTACATACATACTTTCTTTTTTTCATACTTTCATTCTTTCTTGTTTTAGCTTACTTATACATACGTAATTATCTCTACGTTTTAAAGAGCGTTTCGCACTATAACCTTCACAGAAATTATTAGGGTCTACAACCCTGTAACCTTCGCATATATTATTAGGGTATGCAACCTTGTAACCTTCGCATTTATTATTAGGGTATGCAACCCGGTAACCTCTGCATATATTATTAGGGTATGCAACCCCGTAACCTTCGCATATATTATTGGGGTATGCAACCCCGTAACCTCCGCATATATTATTAGGGTATGCAACCCTTTGAGCATACCTCCATACAACCATACAGTATCTTCTTATATATATGAATTTATATACTTTCACACATACACTTAATCTCTTCCATAACTTTCATATATCATTCGTAAAACAATAACATATCACACTATTACCTGGCGGTACATGCAATATCCGAATATCGTTCACGTACCGTCAAGCATTCATTCATACATAAAATCATAGAAGGCATACACTTACCACTTAAGGTATGTGTATTAACTAATCACATCGAGTATGCACACAGCTCCAAAAACAAAACAAGAAAATGGGGCTAGAAACTCACCTGAACTCGGTTACGTTCACCGTTAATGGCTATTCCTTTCTTTAGCTGTGCGCGACTAACTGTATAACAATTACACGTATCAATTAACTATCACTACCCATATCGCGTTTCTAGTTTAGTTATAACCTTCAACGAACGGGGGTCCAGGGGCAGCGCCCCTGGCAGCTCTAGGGGCGGCAACCCCTAGCAGGATCCAAGGGGAAGAGCCCCTGGCTGTGGTCGAGGGCTTCTTTGTAATTAATCTATTTTATTCTAAGTCCAGGGACCTTTCTGTCATTCTTTCAAGCTCTAATTCGTTATTCAGTTCCTTAACGAATGGGGCTCATTCGTTACTTCTTGACGAATGGACCTTCATAACGAATTGACCTTTATAATGAATGAACCTTTATAACAAATTGACCTTTATAACGAATTGACTATTTATAACGAATGAACCTTTATACCGAATGACGGTTCATTCGTTAGTTCTTCATTAACGAATGGCTGTTCATTCGTTATTCTTTCTTAAAATTGGCATAACGAATGAGCCTAACGAATGATGGTTCATTCTTTAATTATCCGTAACGAATTGCTTAACGAAATCATTGCACGCGCCTAGGGTTAGGTCAGAGAATGTCAGAAACATTCTCTGGCATTCCTTAAATTCCGCGCCACTTTGCGGCGCCGTCATCGCCAGAAAACCGAGATCCCACTCGTTTTCCCCTGTTTTTCACCGTTTTGTCCCGTTCGATCCGGATCCGAGCTAGGGTGACCCCTAAGCTCGTCTTTCGATCGGTTTATACCCGATTCCATCCAAATCTTGTGATTCCAATGGTTGAGGGTGTCGGCTCGTCGTTTCGCGACTAGATCTAGCGGGTTTGGATCCATATAAGATCATAACATCATTACCTCGGATTAGTGCTCGGTTTCCTCTTTGGGTTCAGCTAGAGAAAGAGAGAAAATGAGAGAATGCTTAAGTGTGTGTTTTGATGGTGTAAAATAAATGAATGGGTGAATAAATTAGTGGATTAAGGTTTATATATCATGTGTCATGGGCTTAATCCCATGGCCTTTCTTCATTCCTTATTAATCCAAATCCATTACCCACATTTATTTAACCCAACACAAGCCCATCTCATAATAACTAGTATTATTATTTTATTAACAGGAAACGGGATGTTACCCTATATCCTAGTATGTTATATGAAATGTCATTTCCTATAAAAAGAACAAATGATAAAAGAATTAACATTAAGACACATTCAAATATTAAGTTATGATAGATGATTATTAAATATAAATTGACCAGTTAAATGTTAACGAAATTAAGCTTATTTATAGAAATAACGAAAATTTAACTTGCCAATTATTGTAATTGATATTTTAGAGTAAAGACCTTAATTTATGCATTTTCTAATATAAAGAAGTAAATGATATTAACAATAGTTGACCCACTTTCATTGACATTGGTTTTAAGTTAACCTAAATTAAGTCTCTAAATTATGAAAAGTTGAAATCTGAATTTAAGTATAACCATAAATAACCTAAATAGCTAAAAAAAATGTCAAGAACATGATTATGAGCTAGATAGGTTAGAAAGAAGTAAATGGGTTATGGGATATAAAATGGGTTACATCGATTATAAAATACTTGGTATTTATGAAAATTAGTAAAACCGACCAATAAAAATATGTTATGCGTCTAAAAAAATGTGGCTTTAAACATATAAGTAGAAACTTGTCAACAAATTAGCATATAAGTTTATTTCAACACTAAAAAATTAAGTGTTCATCATATCATTTGTGTTTGGCAGTTAGTCAAATGTCCAAGTATGAAATGATGGCCTACCTTACCAATGGACATGGTTATTTGTAAATATAATGGGTAACAATAATGTTATTAGGAATCTTATACTTTTAAAATTCCACACATTGAAGTCAAACAATGCAAAAAACTTGTAGCTTATAATAAAAAAATATTGATTTTAGTAATCAATCATAACACATACACGGAGGAAGGATATTTTAAAAACTTGATAAGCTAAAAGAACTTTAAAATCTTAATATAGACCACATAATTATTTAAACAAGTATAAAATATGTGGCTAAGATTAAGGGTATATTTGACAAAACTACATGTTAGTTGTAGCTGGAAGCTGCTAGCTGGTGGATGGAAGCTGTAGCCGGTATCTGTAGCTTCTTAGATATATTTAGATGTTTGGTAGAGTAGCTGCGGCTTTTAATAAAATGTATAAAATTACTAAAATGGACAAAACTAAAAACAATAATAGTAAATGTATTTATTCTGGAAAGTAAATTAAAATACTAAAAGCTTGTAGCCTTTTCTAAACGCTACTTGTAGAAACTTTAAGCTTTAAGTTTTTTCTCCTAACCTAAAAACTTTAAGCTTCTTGAACCAAACAAGAGTTTTAATTGAGCAGGAGCTTTTTAAAGCTTGAAGCTTCTAAAATCTTCCTGTAAACATACCCAAAATCTGATTAAAAAATAAATTCTGAGAGAGAATAAAGATGTGTGATGATTACATTAGTGTAAACGCTAGTTACACCTATGTAAAAAGTCTATTTGGTATATAAAAAAATATTGTAATTTTTTTTACGTACATGTAACCTACGTATTACATATATGTAAACAAAAAAAATCAAAAAAAAATTGTTACGTTGAGTTCTTTCGAGTTCTTAAAACTCAAAGCGGTTCTCAAAAGAAATAACATATATATATATATAGGGGATGGTTCAGGCGAGAAATGAATATGAGCCATTAGTTTTGTTTTAGGTTTTAAACGCTTAAAGATAAATGAAAAAAGTATAAATTCATTCTCTCTGTTAATTAATATAACTAATAAATCATAATAGTTATCTATTCAATTAATATAACTAATCGAATTATTATAATTAGAAAATATTAAGAATTCATTTATTTTTATAACTTATTTTTTGTCTATTGAATTTTTATCCTATACAAGTACACTTTATTTATACATTAAAATTTTTTTCTATCCAAAACCAATTTCTTTCAACTCAATATATTAATTTCCATCAACACGTAGTTACATTGTGATGAATAATACAAAAAAAAACTATTTTTACACATTTCCGCATTAAATATCAACAAAAAAAGATACAACCTACACAAAAACATACAACATACATTTGTTCTAAGAATAAAAAAAACATATAACCTACACACGAAAAACATATAAACTACACACAACATTCATCATCAATAAAAAAACGCACGCACACGAAAACATATAACCTACATACGAAAATTTTATCATAGACAAATACAATTTATTCATACATTAAAATTTCTTTCTATTCAAACCAATTTCTTCCAAGTCAACATATCAATATCCATCAACACTTAGTTACATCGTGATGAATAATACAAAAACCTATCTTACACATATTTGCATTAAATGTCAATAAAAAATACACAACCTACACAAAAATATATAACCTACACACGGAAAACATATAAACTACAAACTAGCAGGATATGTCTATCTTTGTGTAGTTTATATAATTATTGATATCGAATTACATAGGTAAGTTGTATGCTTCTTTGTATGTTGTACGTTTTTATTGCTCAAAACAAGTGTAGGTTATATAATTTTATGTAGGTTGTATATTTATTGTTTATATTTAATGGACACATTTTTATGATATATTTATTATTATCTTTTTTGACAATAATATTTCTAGGTATATCAATTGAAAAAATATATATTATGTTTTTATATTTATACTTTTATAGTAAAAATTACCTGTTGATATATGCTAATAAACTGTGTGAAAAGAAATTGTTTTTTTAATATAAAAAATAGTATTATATGAATAAATTGTATTTTTATTGGATAAAATGAAGAGAGTGTAATAAAATATAAAACTAAATTAGTGTTTTTATATTTTTAGTTATTATAGTTAAATTAGTTAAATATATATTTTAGAGAAAGATTTATTATGATTATATTAGTTGTATTAATTGAATAGATAGAGAGTGCATTTATTGTTGCATTTACATATTTTTCATCTAATTTTAGGCATTTAAAACCAAAAATAAAATTTATGGCTCATATTTATTTCTCGCATTTCTCACACTAATATCATTTCTCGTCTGAACTTAAGCATATATATATATATATGGGTGAGATCAAATGAAAACTCCTTTTAAAGAGAAAACTTAAAAACTCCTATAAAAATATTTTTAGCTTTTTTTTTGTCGTCTATATTTTTTTCATTATTCTTAAATGTTGATATTGTTTAAAAAAACAAAAATACATTGTCGGTAACCTCGTCGGTGTAATGCATATATGCAATAGTGGCACAAAATCGACACTATTGCACACATTTAATACACATTATTGTATATATGCAATATAAAATTAACGCACACATCGATACACACTAGTACGTATGTGTAATACAATACTAATGTACATGTGCACTACACCGAATTGTTTTACTTTTTTTTTTGTTTTTTTGCATATAATACAACAATACTATACATATACTATACACAAATATTTAATATATGAAATTAAACATTATTGAACATAAAAATACACATACAACAGTATTGCAGTAATACATATGTGCACTATAGCGACTTTTTTTATTTTTATTTTTTGTTGGAGAGCAACATAATATAAGAAAAATGTAATTAAAAACATTTTTTTTTATTTTTAGTTAAAAATAATTCTTTAGATTTTTTAAGTTTTCTATCTATGTAGGAGTTTTCTCTTGGACCTCTACGTGTATATATATATATATATAATAGAATACAATGTTTTATCGTGAATAAACGTACGAGAGATTTATTACCCTTAATTTAAAAAAAAAACACACGATGACAAAATTGAAAATTCATTCAATGTTATCCTCCTCCTAATTAACCGTCTGCAATCATGCTACGCTTACCGCGGTCGCATAATTTCAGTTGACGCGAAATCATGAATTAGTTCGCTAACTTGCTGACCATAATAAAAAACAAAATTAAATTGAAATTCAAAATCGAACGTTGAAGGCTAAAGTTAAAGATAATTTTGTGGATCCAACGACCTGAGAGTTGATCAGAGATAAAGTTAGGGAATAAGGCTAAAGTTCATGGAAAGAGGATGTGTGAAGAAAGCCTAATTTAGTTGATTGGAAATCCCAATATCTAGTTTCAATAATAAAACTAGTTCATATATTCAAAGGTGGTCACTATGGGACAATGGCGAATATATGTTTATATATGAGCTACTATATAAAGTTACATAGATCTTCCTAAATTATTTAAAATGTATTTAAATATGTCCTAGTCCATTTCTATGACGATAAGTGACAAATGTGAGGCTAAACACGATATATGGTTAATGATTTAAGAACAAATCACCAATGTAAAAGAAAAGTGGGGCCGCTTCGAGCAAGGTGTACAATTGAGTTTTCACAGAACTAGGCTAGTGTTCCAGGACCATTATTGGACACGAAAGTGAGGTGATGGCCCGACTAAAAAGAGTGTTGTGTGAAGTGTATTGTCAACTACACAATTGGGGTTTGTTCAAGGACATAACGTCTACAAACTGTTAGAAGACTAAGAGCATTCTTAAGCCATCCCCCAAATTTTTGTGATAGAGTTTTGTAAATTATAGGATATGGTTTTGAGTAGTTGTGACTTGTGAACATAGGTGAGAGAAAAGTTAGTATTTTTTTTTGTAAATTTGGGGAAACTTTGTTTGCCTATATTTATATTTTAATATTTTTAAATTGGTTGTGAGTAGAGGAGAGAGAAAACTGTAATGATAAATGTATAAAAAATATTATTTAATTGAACAGAAGAGAGAAATGCAATTATTTTTAGTGTAATTATAGAGATAAGGATGAGGGGCGAGCTGGGAATGCTCTAGTGTTTGGGATTGCTTATTTTAAAACTTATGACTTAATAACCTTTGAAAAAGTTAAAAGGTGTTTAGTTTGTTTTGCATGTTATTGTGAGGGGGTAAGTTAATAACTTGCAAAGTTGTAAGCTATTAATTTATGAAAAAGTTATAAGGGGGTAAAATAAGGAATACCAAACACCCCTTAAATACTATTCACAAAGAAAAGTTCAAAGCCGATACCTACTAATCCTGCAATCCTCAACTGTCGAGGATGTAATAACTCGGGCTTTTCAAAATTTATACTTTTATTAAAAACTCGACCCATTTCGGTGTTCGGGAAATTTTTACCACATTTATCGAATATATTAACTATGATCATATTATTATTTAACTTATTATATATTATATAATAATAACTTTCAAAGTATGGCAATATTAACCCAAACTAAACTTTGTCCAACTTTGTTTCTGTCTTTAAACTCCAGGGACTAAAAGGCACATATTATATATTAATATATTATTATTCTATAACCCGTTTCCCCATACCCGTATTCTGATCCAAAATCCCCAACCCATGACCCGTTGTTCATACCCGACTATAATTTGACTATCTTGGACCTCAAGTCTCGTCGTTTTTATGGAAATTGAATCAAACCTCATGTTATACATTCCTTTATCGGCTTAACCGACGATCTAATCATGCTAAGCTAATACAATCAAACCTGATATGTTCTTCCTTATTAACGAACCGACACATATTGAGCTTGTTATACAAGAAACACATCGTATTAATTCAATTAAAATTGCAGAAACAATTATCAAACCGTAACCGTCGTTTACCCTCAATTTAATTTAATTATTATCAAAGTTTATATCGTGTTCTTCTGTCCTTTTGTGACGACATTGTTTCGTTCCAGTGAGGTCATTAACGAACATCTGTAAGGTAATTACACAGTCTTGATTGGCCTTGGACGCTCGTCATTAACCCTAACTTGTTTTGATCAAAAGATTATCGGATTTAATGATTAAGATTGTTAGGGTTCTTAAGCAATTGGGGTTTTCTTTAAGTTCTGTTTATATTTATTTGTTTCTAAGAAATGTCGCATGAATTGGTTAGCTCAGGCGGTTGGAACCTTGGTTGCTGAGTGGCATGTCGCGGGTTCGAGTCCCTGCCACCAATTTTGTAACTATTTTTGGGTAATTTATCTTTTAAACCATTTTAATAAATATAATAATAATTAAATAAATTATCTTATTAAAAACCGACTAAAGAACTCGTGTCTTCTCGCACCTTTTTGTCTGTGTATGTACGTATATGTAGACATATATGTATATATATAATACCACGAAAAATAATATTTATGATTTAATATATACATATACATCAAGTAAACTTTATACAAATGTGTTTATATAGTTTAACAAACTATTAATATTTTTAAAAGATGCATTTTACTTGTATAATATTTTTCTTATATAATAAAATATTATAATATATTTAAGATATATTTTTAAAAGGATTTTACGGACTAATAATATAATATTAACTTAATAAATACTATAATAATTATCGAACTCTCATATCCGATTTAGTTCATTAACTTAACATATCCGTATTTTATCTTCCTTTATTGACTTTATCTTCAACGCATGACTTCCGCAGATCGTCATTCTTAATATTTCTCTTTTCACTTTTGTTCGTCTATTGAAGTGAGTACAACATTCCCCATATTTTACTCGTTTTACACGTTTTGAGGACATTTGCGTAAATATACTTTTGACATATACTTATACACAACACTGCAACCTATTGTCTTATGTGCTAACGAATTTTATACCATATTTGTTATGTGCTTATCTGCTTTACGTGGACCGCATTTGGAGAGGTCCAACATAATCTCATAATAGTATGATCATACGCTAGTCGTTATAGCCTCTTTGCTTCTCGACATCTCATTATACTTGCTCATTTGATTAATTTGTTATTCTCATATGACTTGTTGCACTATTTATTTTTATATATACTAAATATACATTTAAACTGGTGTGTTGCTCACTCAACCTTGTGTTGACAAAAACTACTTTATTTTCAACTCCTATGCAGGCCATCGTGTGATGTGAAGTAGTTGAAGTTGGAATATCACTTAAGGAATTATATTAGAGAAAACTTAATTATTTTATGGTTGTGTTTGTTTGATGCTTTAATTGTTTTTGGGATATTGTAACGAATATTTTTATTTGAAATTATTAAATAGATATTGAAATCTATAATGTTGCATGATAGTAACCTTGAGAGCTGTGGGCAATCAGTTCACTCCCCGGCATTTCTGTAACGATTCCGACGAAACCAGGGATACCCTAACCGGTAGACGAGAGTTACGTCATATTTAATGTCGGATACATGAATTATCATAGTAACTATACGAGAATACATGGTTCACTGTATTGATTGTACGTGAATATATAATTCATCGCATTGATTATGCGATTAATCGATCGATAGTTATTGAAACCCGAACGAATCAATGGTTCAATTATAGACGAAATATATGATATTTAGTGATGTTACGAAGCATTAATGCTTCGGGATAAGTGAATTAAAGCACAGAAAAAGAATTTCGATTTAATGGTACGTCGGTACGTTAAACGAAACCTTTAATACCAAACCGAGCAAGAGATGATCGATCAAGCCGAAAAAGATGCGCGATAATTAATGATATGATGTTTTAAGTTAATAAATGTCATGGTTTAAGTTTTTGAAGTTTTTAAATCGGTTTTATATAAATTTCATTTTTAAGCCGAAAAACGACCGTTTTAGCCTCGTTTTAAGCCGAATTAAACATTTAACCGAAAAACAAACTGAACCAGATTATCCAAAACATTATCCGGATATCCGATATCCAAATGAGTGGCCAAGAATGAAGAGGTGGGTCCCACCCCACCCCCACATAATTCCGATCGGATGGGGGGGGGGGAACCCCTTATCCTTTATTTTCTTTTTTCCAAACAAGCATTCAACAATCCATGAATCCTCTCAAGATCATGATCCAAAACCGAGAGTTTTTAGCAAGAAAACAAGGTAAAGAATCGAGTTAATCACGTTTCCGTCTTCGTTTCTTGAGTTGGTTTGTAAGAAAATGAGGTTTCAAAGATGAAAACCGATTCTTGCATGATCAAGTGATGTATACGGGTTATACAAGGGATCTTGGTCCAAGAAATGAGTTAAACGAACCAAAAACGAATTTTCACGGTTTAAATCTTTGTTTTTGAATCATAATCGAAACTATAGTGTAAGAGGCTTGATCGTGAGTGTAACTTGCTTGGTATTGTGGTATGTTGGTTGTAGGTTCTGTATTTAGTGGTAGATAAGGCGGAAAGACGAGTTTGTAGCTTGTAGTGGCGGAAAACGAAAGGTATATTCGGTTATGTTCGGTGTATGTGTTTTGGGACAGATTATTGATGGTTTAGAGTTGGGTCATGAAATTTTACAGGGATGTTCTACACATGAAAATATGAGTTCTGTGAATTTTTGGTAATTTTTGGATAAAGGATGAATATTTGGTGAATTTAATGCTCGGTTTTGGCCAAAAATGGTGAAAAATAGTGAAATATCATGAAAAATTCTGGAAAATTGCAGATAAGCTTTTTATATCATGTATAAGTCACACACAAAATTTGGGGTCAGTTGGAGAATTCTAAGTAGGCTTTTCGGTTAAACGAGTTCTTGGGTTTACTAGCTCGATTTTAGTGAAAATGGCATGTAAATGAAGATTTTGGTTCTGGAGAAATTACAGGGGACTATTTGGATGGCAGGGGACATCCAGGAAAAATTTGGGATTTTTCTAAGATCGTTTGGTATTTACGACATATTTAGTGTTTAAATGGTGTTTAAAAATAGATAAATAAATTTTAAATATAAAAATTAATTCTGGAAATATTTTTATAAAATTCCCCACTGTCAAAAAGTGATTGGTGCAAAATTTCAAGATCCGAGATTAAACGGATAATTATTTGTGCTAATTATCAAACTTTTAAAGTTAAAACGCGTAAACCGGTGAAGTTCGCTTAAGCGAGCTGACTGGTGTATAAAAACCGTAAAAATGAACTATTTTCATATAAATGAGTTAAACAAGTAAAAATAAATCATCCGAAAATAATTCGGATGATTTGAGTAATTTTTGTCCGATTTAACAGTTTCCGGTACGCTAAAGACGGAAACGGGTCCCGCGGCCAATCGGGGCGTCTAAACCGAGCTCAAATTTCACAACTCTAACTAAATTATCAGTCAACAACTATTTTCAGGTCGTGTGTGACCAAACTCATTTTTGAAACGTAAAAACGGATAACCGTGCTAGGCACGCAAAACGAGAAAAACGATTAATAATGATTTTGACCATTGAACTCTAAACGAAATCACAATCTGAGTCCGGAGAAGTGTTCTGGGTTATCATTGCCCCCGGAACGGGTACAGTACTGGGTTAACAGTGTCCCCAGATGTACCGGTTAACGCGGTTAAAGTTATATTAATAATGAGTGTATAGTAACGATCGTAGGGATCATATTACAGATTGGACGTGTTAACTGATAATGATTGTTGTTACCTGCTTGCATGTGCTAAGGTGAGTTTCACGAGCCCCTTTTTTTGAATAGTTTTCAAATATTTTCCCGGGGCGGAAAGCATGTTACTAATAAAATGTTTAAGTACATACTGAACGCATGGATTTGCGTGTATTTATAAATATTTGATTATACAAGAATCGTACGGAATGGGTACAGTACTGGGTTAACAGTGTCCCCAGATGTCCCTAGAAGTGTTTCTGGGTTAACATTGTCCCCGGAATGAGTACTGTACTGGGTTAACAGTGTCCCCAGACAGAGGTTTCGCTTGTGGGCTCAGCATAATTACATCGTAATTCTGGGTTAACATTGCCCCCGGAATGAGTACAGTACTGGGTTAACAGTGTCCCCAGATAATATTATATTTTGATATGGATTTATCATGGTTTACTCAAATTGTGAAACTCACCAACTATTCGTAGTTGACCCGTTTTCTCACATGCTTTTCAGGTACAATTAAGATGAAGTGATTGCTTACGTGCTAAGTGCTTGATGTGTGTAAAATTTGCGTGCAGGATGTTAGGATACATTATAACAAATAGAATTGTGTATCGTATTGTATGATGTGTGTATCACCTAGACGGTAATGAAATGCAAGATAATGTAATTTGAAGTATATTAATGTATTCAGTTTTCTTTATAAACAATGTGGTTGATATCAGAGGTGTCTGTTGCATCCCGTTTACGTTTCCGCTGCGGTTGCGGGTTGTTACAGAACTTGGTATCAGAGCCATTGGTTATAAAAGAATTAGGATGTCTTTAAAAGATACCTAAAATATAACCAGTAGCTCAAGTGTTATAGGATCTGAATATCAACTAATAATTTATAGTGACGAGGTCTGGATGAACTTGGATGGACAAGTGAGTTATTATGGTCCGGAACATAATAACAGACTTGTCCGCACGAGGGAATTCAGGGGAAGTCACGGGGTACATTAATAGGTAAAAATGACAACATATGTGTAAAGTATATAATATTATTTATACGTGCTAATGTGTATATATATATATATACGTATCTTGTGGGTACAAGTATTGAGAAATAAGACCCGGATAAGGAACCGGGGGATGAAATAATAAAGGTACCGAGGATGCTGAAATTCCTAGAGCATCGGTTGATGATAAGCCTGACTTATCGGGCCATAGTTATGATAGTACCAAGTTAGATCTCCCGTTTAACATTAACCAGAAATATCTAGTAACCGTCACTCCCAACCGAAATTGATAAATCCCTTACCCTACCAACACCGGTACCGTATATCATAATAACCCCATATGTTCACCCGAACCGCCGACCCTCACGTACGGATGGACCTGTACCTGAACCCATTCTCATTCCATTAAGATAAATAAATAAATAAATAAATAAATAAAATAAAATAATAATAATAATGAATTTGATAATAAATGGGCAGATAAAAATAATACAAAGAAATATATATATATGTATTTCTCACTCTCAAACATATGAGTCATACCACCTCCAGATTGAGAATTACCGATTTTAGCGAACCTAGAACGCCTGAGGACATTGACTGAGTGAGTGATAGAGTTCCTCATAATAGTAATTGATAATATTTGAAGGCAACCCATGTTGCGCGATTACCTTGAACCTTGCAATTCCCTATGCTATCCTTACATCCGTTAGATGCCCATACCCATGTATACTCGAATAGAATGATTACCCATTCACAAAGAGGTGTTGAAATCATTATAGCATAGTTGGTTATTCGTTCGTAGGTGGTATACCGTGTATGCCGGATATACGAATAGACACGGATATTATAACTCCGTGGTACGTAATCGTTTGGTGCTCACGGTGAGCATGTATCGGTTATGCTGACATGCAGAAGGATATTGAAATCAAGTATATTAAACATTAACCTTTGTTGAGAAAGATCTATATGTCAGTTGGTGACAAGGATTGTGAAACATATTTGAACGTTAACCGACGACAGGTTAAGTCCATATGTTATTATACTTGTGGGACTTATATACTAGATACTGGTATGTGTAATATGTATGATAATATTTGGTGTGTATGTGTACCTGCTGTTATGATTGAGCTGGTAACGAGTTATACGGTGAGATTAGTATTGATTACTGCGTACGGGATGAGTACGGCAGAATGACATAAAGAGAGTAACTCCAATGATGGAGATTGATATGATTCAGTTGATTGCTCAAAGATAGCAGATGATGATACCGAATGTCGTATCACAGATCACTGCTAGTGTTGATGCAAATGTGATCGCAGAATTATAGATCGAGCAATCACATGATTATGAATATTTCAGTTCTTAGTGTTATTACTAAGAGTGATATTGTACCACCGAATACTGTTACGACTACAAGTATTAGTTATAAACTAAACATGAATAGTCGTAATGAATTAGATCCGGTATGAAGGATATGTTTGTTGTTTGTGTTAAGGGGATTATTAATAGTTTACTGATGGTAAAGGGAGGAATAGATTAGCGAGTGGATAGAAAAGATCGAAATGGTTAAGGATATTGGTAAGAGTCTAGAACATTGTGTAGTGAAATATGCTACAGATATGTTGGTAGATTATGTTGTACCGTGATGGAACACGATGCTACAAAATTATAGTTAGAAAATTATTGCTCAGATGATATGGTCAGGATTTAAAATTCTTGTGCTAGAGCACTTTTATTCGAGTAATTAAACTCAGAGATTAGAAAACTGAGCTATGAAAGATAGAAATGTTGTGTGCTGATCACTTAGAACACGCTAATCGTTTGAAGGAATTGTCATGTCTGGTAACATGGCTAATTACTCCTGAAACAAAGCGAAGTGAGCGCTAGATTGGGGACTAACTCCATCGATAAGGAGTATAGTCAACCCTGTAAAATATACAACCTTTGGAAGGGTTGTGTCACAAGCCAACATTGATATATTTGACTTTATGGGAAGCGAATGGAAGGACGTTAGGTGAGACGTCGAGTGTTAAAGAAGAGAAATGATAAAGGTATAGTGCAAGATAGACTTTTGAATAAGTAGGTATGTCCTACAACCAAGAATTATACTAAGACTAGTCCTGGTGTGAAAACATGAACCGCATAAAGGGTCCTTCCCGAAATGTGGAAAATATGGTTATCGGCAGGAAGAAGAATGTCGAGTGATAGTAGGCCACAGGTGTGGTAAAGATGGACGTAATGCCCCAATTGCAGAACCAATTGAAGCCATGGGAACCGGCAACCCCAACCCATTCGTGTACAACCACTCCGAACCCAACAACCTCAATAACAATCCATCCAAAGAAATCAAATTATGCCAAACAGTTGTTCTTGCTATGAATGTGGCAGTACAGAACGTTTCAAGAGAAATTGCCCAAAATTGAACCAAGGTGTCGTTGGAAGACGAACCTCAAGACAAGCATCAACCTCGGATCAAGCAAGGAGCCGTGCTTTTGTGAGTAATTCGAATAAAGCACGTCATGATCCAAAGGTGGTATTAAGTACGTTGTAGTTTTAAATCAATGGGCTTCAGCGATATTTTTACGGTCGTCGATAGAAGTTAGTTCCTGCTAACCTCCTATCATTTGGGAAGATACCGATTAGTGAAACTATAGAACCCCATACGGTAGAATCGCTAACGGTAAATCCCTAATGGTTAACTAAATTGTTCGGAATTGTCCTATTATTCTGAACGATTAACCTTTCATTATTGACCTACGACCAGTAAAGTTAAGAAGTTTTGACGTAATAGTTAACATGGATTGGCTAACTCAACATGAAGCTGAAATCAAATATGAAAAGAAGATGATTAGAAGCTCTCTTCGGACGATGAAGCGATTAGATACAGAGAAAAGTGTACGGTATTATGTTACCACTCTAATCTCCTCTTGAAATGTTATAATATTTACGACAAGAAGACGTGGTGTATTTAACAAACGCGATTGCCAAAGTATTTAAAAGAAAACATATAGAAGATGTTTCGGTGATACTTGAATATCCAGAAGTTTTCCCAGAAGAACTTCCTGGATTACCGCCAACCCGACAGGTCGAATTCAGAATCGATTTAATGCCTCAAGCTGGCCCTGTTGCTAAAACACCTTACCGACTTGCACCAACTGAAACGCAAGAATTATTGGATAAGGTTTTATACGACCTAGTTAGTCACCATGGGGTGCACCAGTGTTATTTGAGAAATGAAGGACGGAAGTGTTAGGATATGTGTTGATTAGGGAAAATTGAATAAAGTGACGATCAAGAATAGGTATTCACTTCTTCGAAGTAAATGATCTGTTTAACCAACTGTAAAGGGCGATTTATTTTTAGAAAATTGGTCTTAGATATAGTTATCACCAAATAAAAAAAAAAATCCAAGAGGAGGACGTTGCAACAACAGCGTTTCGGACTCGCTACGGCCATTATGAATTCTTAGTTATGCCTTTTGGGCTAACAAATGCGTCGGCAGTATTCATGGACCTCATGAACCGAGTCTGTAAACTTTTTTTTGACAAATTTGTCATAACATTCATTGATGATATTTTGATATATTCGCAACGTAAAGAAGAGCACGAACGACGGTTAAGGAAAATTGTGGAAGTGTTAAAGCAAGAGGAGCAATACGCGAAGTTTTCGAAATGTGATTTTGAATAAAGAAGGCATAATCCCTTGGTCATGTTGTAAAGCAACAAGGATTTCACAAAGATCCAAATAAGATAGAAACCATTAAAATTGTGCCAAGCGCCGATTTTAAGTCTCCCCGATGGAGACGATGGTTTTGTCGCGTATTGTGACGCATCGCGTAAAGGGGTGGGATGCGTGTTGACGCAGTATAATAAGGTTATAGCCTATGCTTCCGACAGTTAAAAGTACACGAGAAAAATTACACTACTCACGACTTAGAACTGGGAGCGGTTATCTTCGCACTTAAAATCTAGAGACATTATCTCTACGGTACGAAGTGCACCATCTTCACCGATCATAAAAGTTTGCAGCACATATTTGATTAGAAGGAACTGAATATGAGGCAACGAAGATGGGTCGAGTTGTTAAGCGATTATGACTGTGACATCCGTTATCACCCCGGCAAGGCTAACGTCGTAGCCGATGCCTTGAGTAGGAAAGATCGGGTTAAGCCATTGCGAATGCGAGTGCTGGGGATGATAGTCCAGTCGAACCTTTCGGACCTGATTCGAGTCGCTCAACGTGAGACGTTGAAAGAGGAACAATTGGAAAAGGAGGAACTTTACGGCAATGAGAAGAATTTCGAACAACGCGTGGACGAAATTCTCTACTTCAAAAAAATTGGGTTTGGATCCCGACCCCCATGACCTTCGTGAATTAATCATGGACGAAGCGCATAGATCGAAATATTCCATACATCCGGGATCGGATTAGACTATTGATGATACGAATATCTGAAAGGATTTTATTAATGGCCGAGTTTGGAGAAAGATATGGTTACGTATGTTGGTGAATATTTAAGTTATGCAAGAGATAAGGCTGCATACCGAAAACCCTTGGGAACGCCACAACGACAGAAAATTCGCCAATGATAGTGGGAATAAATTACAATGGATTTCGGGACGCAAATTCCCAAGATATATCAAAGGCATGAGGCAAATTGGGTAATCGCGGATCGATTAACCAATCCTCGCATTTCATCCCAATCCATGACGATTACCACAATGAATTCTCGCCCAAATTCATGATGGTGAAATGGTATCTCGTCATGGAGTACCAGTTTCAATTATCTCAGATCGAAATAGTCATCCTACTTCTATTATTGGAAGGCGGGGAAGGAAGCATCGAGAGCTTGAAGCTTTCTATAGGTGAAGTAATTATCACCAATTTGTTGAATTGAAAATGGGCGCCAATCAAGCCATAAGATTTGAATTGATTCGAAAAACAACCAATTGGATTTATAATATTTAAGATAAGCTGAAAGCAGCGCGAGATTGGCAAAGGATTTATGCCAACATTCAAAGGAAACCATTGTCGCTGGAAAGAGGTGACAAGGTATTTTTAAGGCATCACCTTAGAGAGGTGATATGAGGTTTGGCAAAACCGAAAATAGCTCCTTAATATACAGGACCTCATGAGACTATCTCCATGATTGGTCATGTAGTTTATCGATTAAAGTACTCCAGGGGCTAAGTACTATACATAATGTTTTGCCATGTATACGGATTGAAAAGTGCCTAAGCGATGAGGCAACGAAAGTACTAGTAATAGAGGTATTCATAGAAGACATGCTTGATATCATAACTAATTCCGTAGAGATAGTAGACGGGAAAACTAAACAGTTAGGACGTACAAAGCTTTATTGATTAAGATTAAGTGGAATTCACAGCGAGGACCAGATTATACCTGGTAACGCGAGGGTGAATTCTGAAGGAAAAACCCCCCACCCTTCTCTCGAAAGGGGATAGTGGGCGTGTAAAATTTCGAGGACGAAATTTCTTAACGGGGGGAGAATGTAACGATTCCGACGAAACCAGGGATACCCTAACCGGTAGACGAGAGTTACGTCATATTTAACGTCGGATACATGAATTACCATAGTAACTATACGAGAATACATGGTTCACTGTATTGATTGTACGTGAATATATAATTCATCGCATTGATTATGCGATTAATCGATCGATAGTTATTGAAACCCGAACGAATCAAGGGTTCAATTATAGACGAAATATATGATATTTAGTGATGTTACGAAGCATTAATGCTTCGGGATAAGTGAATTAAAGCACAGAAAAAGAATTTCGATTTAATGGTACGTCGGTACGTTAAACGAAACCTTTAATACCAAACCGAGCAAGAGATGATCGATCAAGCCGAAAAAGATGCGCGATAATTAATGATATGATGTTTTAAGTTAATAAATGTCATGGTTTAAGTTTTTGAAGTTTTTAAATCGGTTTTATATAAATTTCATTTTTAAGCCGAAAAACGACCGTTTTAGCCTCGTTTTAAGCCGAATTAAACATTTAACCGAAAAACAAACTGAACCAGATTATCCAAAACATTATCCGGATATCCGATATCCAAATGAGTGGCCATGAATGAAGAGGTGGGTCCCACCCCACCCCCACATAATTCCGATCGGATGGGGGGGGGGGGGGGAACCCCTTATCCTTTATTTTCTTTTTTCCAAACAAGCATTCAACAATCCATGAATCCTCTCAAGATCATGATCCAAAACCGAGAGTTTTTAGCAAGAAAACAAGGTAAAGAATCGAGTTAATCACGTTTCCGTCTTCGTTTCTTGAGTTGGTTTGTAAGAAAATGAGGTTTCAAAGATGAAAACCGATTCTTGCATGATCAAGTGATGTATACGGGTTATACAAGGGATCTTGGTCCAAGAAATGAGTTAAACGAACCAAAAACGAATTTTCACGGTTTAAATCTTTGTTTTTGAATCATAATCGAAACTATAGTGTAAGAGGCTTGATCGTGAGTGTAACTTGCTTGGTATTGTGGTATGTTGGTTGTAGGTTCTGTATTTAGTGGTAGATAAGGCGGAAAGACGAGTTTGTAGCTTGTAGTGGCGGAAAACGAAAGGTATATTCGGTTATGTTCGGTGTATGTGTTTTGGGACAGATTATTGATGGTTTAGAGTTGGGTCATGAAATTTTACAGGGATGTTCTACACATGAAAATATGAGTTCTGTGAATTTTTGGTAATTTTTGGATAAAGGATGAATATTTGGTGAATTTAATGCTCGGTTTTGGCCAAAAATGGTGAAAAATAGTGAAATATCATGAAAAATTCTGGAAAATTGCAGATAAGCTTTTTATATCATGTATAAGTCACACACAAAATTTGGGGTCAGTTGGAGAATTCTAAGTAGGCTTTTCGGTTAAACGAGTTCTTGGGTTTACTAGCTCGATTTTAGTGAAAATGGCATGTAAATGAAGATTTTGGTTCTGGAGAAATTACAGGGGACTATTTGGATGGCAGGGGACATCCAGGAAAAATTTGGGATTTTTCTAAGATCGTTTGGTATTTACGACATATTTAGTGTTTAAATGGTGTTTAAAAATAGATAAATAAATTTTAAATATAAAAATTAATTCTGGAAATATTTTTATAAAATTCCCCACTGTCAAAAAGTGATTGGTGCAAAATTTCAAGATCCGAGATTAAACGGATAATTATTTGTGCTAATTATCAAACTTTTAAAGTTAAAACGCGTAAACCGGTGAAGTTCGCTTAAGCGAGCTGACTGGTGTATAAAAACCGTAAAAATGAACTATTTTCATATAAATGAGTTAAACAAGTAAAAATAAATCATCCGAAAATAATTCGGATGATTTGAGTAATTTTTGTCCGATTTAACAGTTTCCGGTACGCTAAAGACGGAAACGGGTCCCGCGGCCAATCGGGGCGTCTAAACCGAGCTCAAATTTCACAACTCTAACTAAATTATCAGTCAACAACTATTTTCAGGTCGTGTGTGACCAAACTCATTTTTGAAACGTAAAAACGGATAACCGTGCTAGGCACGCAAAACGAGAAAAACGATTAATAATGATTTTGACCATTGAACTCTAAACGAAATCACAATCTGAGTCCGGAGAAGTGTTCTGGGTTATCATTGCCCCCGGAACGGGTACAGTACTGGGTTAACAGTGTCCCCAGATGTACCGGTTAACGCGGTTAAAGTTATATTAATAATGAGTGTATAGTAACGATCGTATGGATCATATTACAGATTGGACGTGTTAACTGATAATGATTGTTGTTACCTGCTTGCATGTGCTAAGGTGAGTTTCACGAGCCCCTTTTTTTGAATAGTTTTCAAATATTTTCCCGGGGCGGAAAGCATGTTACTAATAAAATGTTTAAGTACATACTGAACGCATGGATTTGCTTGTATTTATAAATATTTGATTATACGGGAATCGTACGGAATGGGTACAGTACTGGGTTAACAGTGTCCCCAGATGTCCCTAGAAGTGTTTCTGGGTTAACATTGTCCCCGGAATGAGTACTGTACTGGGTTAACAGTGTCCCCAGACAGAGGTTTCGCTTGTGGGCTCAGCATAATTACATCGTAATTCTGGGTTAACATTGCCCCCGGAATGAGTACAGTACTGGGTTAACAGTGTCCCCAGATAATATTATATTTTGATATGGATTTATCATGGTTTACTCAAATTGTGAAACTCACCAACTATTCGTAGTTGACCCGTTTTCTCACATGCTTTTCAGGTACAATTAAGATGAAGTGATTGCTTACGTGCTAAGTGCTTGATGTGTGTAAATTTTGCGTGCAGGATGTTAGGATACATTATAACAAATAGAATTGTGTATCGTATTGTATGATGTGTGTATCACCTAGACGGTAATGAAATGCAAGATAATGTAATTTGAAGTATATTAATGTATTCAGCTTTCTTTATAAACAATGTGGTTGATATCAGAGGTGTCTGTTGCATCCCGTTTACGTTTCTGCTGCGGTTGCGGGGTGTTACAATTTCCGCCGTAGGTTGGGGTGTGACATATTGGTATCAAAGCCGAAGGTTTAAGATAAGTCGTTAGGAATTGCCTTAGACACATGTTTAGGAGCCATATGCGTGCCTATCTGTTTACCTTTATGAGTTCAATTTTAAAGTGTGTACAACTTTCTAAGATAATCATATATTTATAATTTATTGTATTGTTATGCACACACACACAAACTCTGAGGCTATGCCTCAACATTCAAAGAAAACATTTCGAAATTAGATTGTTTTTATTTTCGGGAAATTCATTAAGAATTCCCACCTGTTGTTTTCACTCGTTCACCTTAGGCTAGGTTATGTGGCATGTCCCTATGATAAATGAAAGAGGGAGAGAAACTGTAAGTTGGGCCTTGGCAAAACGGTTCCAAGAACCAAAGGTAAAATGCTATTCCTTACCTGTGGGATAACTTGACCACGGTACTCGACCCTATGGACCTGAGCGAGACCCATAAATGCCATGTGACCGACACCCTAGGCTGTCAACCGTAACCACGTTAGTGGTTGCATTCCTATAATATTTTTAAACCAAATTCACGGTGATTCGTGACTAAAATCGGTTTTCCCGATTATTGTGTTCCGTTATTTAAATAGTTAGTTGGGTGAAAAATCCATGGAATCAATGGGCACTCCTACTATCCATTTCTTAACTTGTTTTCATATTTTTGTTGGAGTGATCAACGTGGTGATTCACAAGATACTCCGACTACCCATATTTATTTCGATAGTTCGTTATTTAGTTTGGTCGGTTAAAACGCCATGTAACGCTCATCGGGCAGACAAACTATATTGCATTGATAATTCGTTAACTGGTTGGGACAGTTAAAATGCCATGCAACGCTTATGGGCCGTCCAACTCACCTGTTTTAATTGTTATTTAGTTGGTATAGTTAAAATGCCATGTAACGCTCATGGGCTGTCCAACTACCTTACTTTTATTTGTTAAATTTTGTTGGGCCATTCAAATTGCCATGAAAAGCTCATGGGAGGCCAACATCCACAATTTATATTTCGTTAGTTTATTGTAAATTTAATCAAACAAATTTTAATTTGACTTAGTTCATCGTGTAGTCATCACACATTAATCATATTGACTCATTTAATAACTATTTACGCAATGTACCCCCTCATCTTATAATCTTGTACTTTTAATTCTTATGACGCAAATCCCCCTTTACTTCTTAAGGCAACGTTATTATAAGTTATCTACATACTTAGACATTTTATTTACATAATTAAACATTTTATTATTCTAATGTTTTCCTCAACTTATCCTTCAACTTATAAATCTTTATTTTTGGTCCTCGTAGAATGTCTCATCTAATAAACCACCGTTATCCTCAACATCAATTGTCTGGTTCTCACCACCACCGTATAGCTGCTTGTATAGCCAAAGAGTTAACTACTGTGATCCCTAGGATAGTAACCCAAATTTGGAACCTCAATGCAACCGATCCAACCTTTTCCACTAACCACTCTCCTGGTAACGGCAAATCATCTACCACCACTCATCCTCACAACAAGAAACGTAAGAACCCGACTGCAACCAATCCTACTCAACCACGAGCCTCTTCAACTTTTTCGAAAAAGATACCTTACAAAGGAGCGCACCCCATCTGCAATACTTGCAACCGTCACAACCCGAGCAGCTCTGATTGTCGTCTTTGCACCAATTGTAACCGTTATGGCCACCTTGCGGATTACTGCCGCCGAGTCCATCGTGCACCAATTTCCCCACAATGATTTGAGACGTCCGTTTCTCAGGACGATACCATACCATCCACTCAACCCGGTGTTCCTAATACCCGTGCTTGCTACCATTTTGGAAACCCAAATCGTCTTCGTAATGCATGCCATCAATTTACCCAAGCTCATCAAGCCTAATCTACGACTATGCCCTACTACTTGACCTATGCTCATCAGGCTCAAATCCATCAACCTCATGTTCCTCAAGCTCCTCCCATCAATCAAGGTCAACCTTACTTAACCCAACACTACCAAACCCCGCAACCGCAAGCTCAAGTTTACCAGACATATTTCCACCAAACAACCTTCTTGCAAACTGTTCAAACTCATGTTATTCAAGCTACCCCAAATCAACCCACCTCGACTGCTCCAACTTCTATGAATACAATTCCTTATGGTGCCCCAAGTCACGTCAATTAAGCTACTCAACGATCGTGAAGACCTTTGCCGTTCCCGTTATCTATCTTAGTTTATTTTGTTTTTTTTTTCTTAATTACGTATTGTAAAGCCTCTTTATGGCCTTGGATTATTTCCGTATTTGGACTATTTATCTCTTATGAATGTAGTTCCTTTTGTTTAAATATATTATTTATTAAAGTCTACTTTATTCTTATTTTCTTACCTTCATTACCCTTAACTGTTAATAAGTGAGATTTTCTTCAAATGCTTATATTTATACGATGTCTTGGAAATTTCCTTGTCTTTGTAAAATCCATCGCAACTTTTGGGAATTGTTTTATACATTTGTGATTCTATAACTAAAACTCCTTGAAATTTTTGTTTTCCAAAATCATGTCTTACTCAAATGTTTTTGTAACCCACACAATGGGACGAGTTATGTGGACCATCTGACGATCTAAGTAATATGAATACATACATAATTACCAAAGTCCTCGCATGGAAATCATGATATGAATAGTTGTGTGTCATAATGAAGAACCGGAAGTAGTTGAGATAACGGTACAAATGTAAAGATGATAAGGACATTGTGGATACGCTGCTGGTACATCCTATATGTAAATGCCCTTATCGGATTTTCATTTGCAGCGTTGCTTCAACTATTCAAAGTTCTGTATTATGAATTAATTTTAAAATCTTACATTAAAACCTTCTTTTCTTCAAAATTTAATGGTGTTGTTATGGTATTCTTTAACTTCGGGACGAAATTCCCTTAAGTAGGGGATACTGTAATAACTCGGGCTTTTCAAATTTAAATTTTTATTAAAAACCCGACCCATTTCGGTGTTCGGGAAATTTTTACCACATTTATCGAATATATTAACTATGATCATATTATTATTTAACTTATTATATATTATATAATAATAACTTTCAAAGTATGGCAATATTAGCCCAAACTAAACTTTGTCCAACTTTGTTTCCGTCTTTAAACTTCAGGGACTAAAAGGAAAATATTATATATTATTATTCTATAACCCGTTTCCCCATACCCGTATTCTGATCAAAAAACCCCAACCCATGACCTGTTGTTCATACCCGACTATAATTTGCCTATCTTGAACCTCAATTCTCGTCGTTTTTATGGAAATTGAATCAAACCTCATGTTATGCATTCCTTTATCGGCTTAACCGACGATCTAATCATGCTAATACAATCAAACCTGATTCGTTATTCCTTATTAACGAACCGACACATATTGAGCTTGTTATACAAGAAACACATCGTATTAATTCAATTGCAGAAACAATTATCAAACCGTAACCGTCGTTTACCCTCAATTTAATTTAATTATTATCGAAGTTTATATCGTGTTCTTCAGCCCGTTTGTGCCGGCACTGTTTCATTCCAGTGAGGTCATCAACGAAAATCTGTAAGGTAATTAAATTACACAGTCTTGATCGGCCTTGGACGCTCGTCATTAACCCTAACTTGTTTTGATCAAAAGATTATCGGATTTAACGATTAAGATTGTTAGGGTTCTTAAGCAATTGGGGTTTTCTTTAAGTTCTGTTTATATTTATTTGTTTCTAAGATATGTCGCATGAATTGGTTAGCTCAGGCGGTCGGAACCTTGGTTGCGGAGTGGCATGTCGCGGGTTCGAGTCCCTGCCACCAATTTTGTAACTATTTTTGGGTAATTTATCTTTTAAACCATTTTAATAAATATAATAATAATTAAATAAATTATCTTATTAAAAACCGACTAAAGAACTCGTGTCTTCTCGCACCTTTTTGTCTGTGTATGTACGTATATGTAGACATATATGTATATATATAATACCACGAAAAATAATATTTATGATTTAATATATACATCGAGTAAACTTTATACAAATGTGTTTATATAGTTTAACAAACTATTAATATTTTTAAAAGAGGTATTTTACTTATATAATATTTTTCTTATATAATAAAATATTATATATATATTTATGATATATTTTTAAAAGGATTTTACAGGCTAACAATATAATATTAACTTAATAAATATTATAATAATTATCGAACTCTCATATCCGATCTAGTTCATTAACTTAGCATATCCATATTCTATCTTCCTTTATAGGCTTTATCATCAACGCATGACTTCCGCAGATCGTCATTCTTAATATTTCTCTTTTCACTTTTGTTTGTCTACTGAGGTGAGTACCACATTCCCCGTATTTTACTCGTTTTCCACGTTTTGGGGATATATGCGTAAATATACTTTTCACATATACTTATACACAAAACTGAAACTATTGTCTTATGTGCTAACGAATTTTATACCATATTTGTTATGTGCTTATTTGCTTTACGTGAACCGCATGCGGAGAGGTCCAACATAATCTCAGAATAGTATGATCATACGCAGTCGTTATAGCCTTTGTGCTTCTCGACATCTCATTATACTTGCTCATTTGGTTAATTTTTTATTCTCATATGACTTGTTGCACTGCTTATTTTTATATATACTATATGTACATCAAACTGGTGTGTTGCACATTCAACCTTGTGTTGACAAAAACTACTTTATTTTCAACGCATATGCAGGCCATCGTGTGATGTGAAGTAGTTGAAGTTGGAAGATCACTTAGGGAATTATATTTAAGAAAACTTAATTATTTTATGGTTGTGTTTGTTTGATGCTTTAATTGTTTTTGGGATATTGTAACGAATATTTTTATTTGAAATTATTAAATAAATATTGAAATCTATAATGTTGCATGATAGTAACCTTGAGAGCTGTGGGCAATCAGTTCACTCCCCGACATTTCTGTCACAGGTTGGGGTGTAATAAAAGATGCATTGGTAATTTTGTGTGTCTTGAGCAATCTCCATTCATTGGGGTAGGGGGGGGGGGTTAAAATGTTGTTAACAGAAATTAATTTATTGGAATTATTAATATTAAACTTTTTACACGATGAAACTCTTTAATAGAGTTTTTTTTTTATGACAGTTAATTAACTTTTATTAAAGTATTAAATCTCTATTTAGGGTAGACTCTTTACTCACCCTCATCTTTTGTATCCAAGTAGGCCTATGTGTCTACTTTGAAAGATACTAGAAAACTACAAGTATAAATCTATAAGAAAAGTTTTTTTAGAACTGAGAACAACTGATAACCCATATGTTAAGAAATTATAGAGAGGGGTACACTCTACTCGATTTCTTTACCATCTTCTTCTTCACTATTCCTGTTCAAGAACTTTGATATACCCAGTGCAATCTTGGGTGTGAGAGCCCTCTCTAATAGTACATATTATTTCGGCTGTTGTATCTGGGATAAAAACATACTTTTTAGTAGAGACCGAAATCTGTTGATATACAACGACTCTATATATTTTAACTATTTAAATACTTCACTTTTTAATCTTTTACTTCACCAAAATCCAAATATTTCTCTCTATATTCTTCACACAAAACAACATATATTAATGATTCAAATAAATCAAAAGTTGGTGCAAGCAAGAAATCTCAAGGAATCATTACTAGTTTGAAAAGAGGTGGTTCTAGCCTGAGAGGAGATGGTTCAAGGTTGAGCCAAAATTCAAAATCAACCAAGTAACAAATGTTTACACAACACCCACAAGTGTTTCCATTCCAACCATATGGCTATCTAATAATGCCAAGACCTCCTACTCTAGTTGCATCCAATCAATACCAATACCCTTTAAAAGATTGAATGGCATTCGACCGGTTTGCAATGAGAAGCCCAACTTAGCGTTCACCTAGTAGCAATGAGGAACGACCCTCTCTATTTATGATGATCATGATGATGGTGAAGATTTTGTGCAAAAAACTCAACAGCAATATAAAGATTATAATGAAGGTCTTGATCAAAGACATGCAAGCTGAACAAGACCAAGCCATGGATGACGGTGGCCAAGGTCACAAGGTGGTGCAAGTAATATAAAGTTCAAAGGACGGATGTAAAGTGTGCCATGGACAACTGAGCACGAGGTAGTTTGTTTAAAGCACAAGTTCATACTTCCGAAAATAAGAACGTCGGAAATCAACAAACAAGTACTAGTTTTTGGGCTAAAGTACGTGCTTAAACATTACATAGATAGTTTTCTTTACATTAGACTAGTTTTTGGGCTAAAGCACGTGCGTAAACATTATATAGATAGTTTTATTTATATTAGACTTATCTAGCGATACAATATCTATTTATTTTATTTAAAGTTCCTTATTTTTGGTTTGTTATAATATTATTTATTTTTAGTTCATTGTTGTATTAATTTTTATTTCTATAACTCTATAAGAGCGTTTACAAAATAGTGGATGCATTCATTTTGACATGATGAAGAAAGTGTAATTTAAATTGTTCCTGATTTTTTTAAATCAATAATAGCGTCACTGGAAAATAAAAGATATATATACACTTAAATTGTAAAAAGTCTCTTGGGGATCTGCTCTTGCATACGACAACTGATAAGTTAAAATTAAAACATCTTATAATTCTAAATAAATAAAACTAAGATAAAAACCAAGCAATAATGGAATATTTATGTTGAATATGCGGCATATAACCAATAACAATATCTTACTACTCATGTATTTATGTTTTACTAAAAGGGTGTAAGTCTTCTAGTTGTTAAAAAATATGTCATTTTAAATTAGAGTTGTCGTGTATGAGTTCTCGTTTACAAAATTATCAGATTATGTTTAATTACATATGGGGGATGTACTTACTACTTGTCTACTTACAACAGCTTATTTTCACCCATAAGTAAAAAATGTTATATCTAAAGAATTTGCATATCCTTTTCTCAGCTTATTTGATGTTTTTATCTTTTATTGTCTTTTATTTGGTTGAGAATTGATTGTATTATTAGCATACGCATATCATGATTAATTGATTATAATATCAAATAGAAATATAGTCATATAGATTAAACCAAATAATTATGAGAGACGTAAATAAATACATAAAATAAAACAATAACCATTTTAATAACATTTGAGTTATATATATACATAATTTTTGCTTCTGCTTTAATCATATACAATTTTCTTTCTCTTTGTCTTTTTGGTCATATTAAATAAAAAATAATAATTTTCAAGATAATAAAAAGCTACAACAATCTCCCTTATATTATTTAACAAATATTCTTTCTCTCTCAAATAAATTGTTCCTTCCAAAACTGCTTTAGTCACATGTACGCTTTGCTTTATATGTTATATTCTTCTTGCCTACTTTCCACGTATTCGTTGCTTTACGTGCATTCCATTCTCGTCATCTAGATCTTTACCTTAACTTTTCATTTTCTACTTGCATGCTTCATCGGCTAATTCCTAAACCAAACGACACACTCGACCACAACCAGGAGATTCACAGAGCCACACCCGCATCTCTAGTATCTATACCATCTTTCATTTTTCTTCTTGTATCTTTTTGATGTAACTCTATACTTTATGTAATAACTATTATAATTTATTAATCAAGATCAATGTATGAAACTCGGATTGAGCTCATTCGTTAAACGAGCTCCAACGTAGGCTTGTGTTTGGCAAAGTTTGCTTTAAACTTGTTTTGGCTCAAAGTTTGTAGAAATTGATGCTGAGGAGCTTATAAGTTTATATACTTGATACACCTAATAGGTGAAAAGTGCTTACATAAATTCTTCAAAATGATGTGAATATAAGTTATACAACTATATAAAACTATGAAGGCTAGTAGGACAGAGAGAAGAATGAGCCAAGGTATGTGATTGAGAAAATTAGAGCCAGCCGGCCCACAAGATCCAAAAATTTTAGCACCTAGTTTAAATCATTGGATTTTCCCATGCACAAGAAGGTGTGCTAATCTTGACAAATTTGCATCCACCAATGACTACCCTCCAACTCCACCATTGTCTTCTACCTTCTCATTTCACCCTTAAATCACCACACACCATAGCCTCAGCTTCAAAGTTTTTGTAACCCTTCTAACACTAACACATTCCATCCATCTCCAACAAGGCAACAATGATCCATGCCACCATGAACACTTCTTTATCGAACGACGTTAACGCCCTCATTACCGAAAGCACATGCTTAAAACTCCAACCAACGTCCCCGCAAGAAACCGATCATAATCCCAAGAAAACCACAACACCACCACCACCACCCTCGCAATCTTCGTCTTCCTCCGATCTCGTACCTTCTAGTCTTACCTTCCCTTCCTTAAAATATGAGCCACTTGAACAACAAGGTGATATGGAGATACAATCTCCGGACACTAATGCCTTGTGGGAGACGTTCTTCTCCGAACACCTTGAGTCCGATTTCATGATCTCCTCTCCGGTCAGAACGTCCCTTCCTTCATGTTCTCAATCTTCAAATTTTAACTATTACCCGAATAACAACGGACACCCTCCCTTCGGCTGTTCTCCACCTCGAACAGCATCCCCGTTGGGACCGTTTAATAATAACAAAGCGAAAGGAATGAGTCCGGTTCAACGTGTGTTTAGTAACTGTAACTCCCCTAACAATCAGTTCATGGAAGTCGAGACGATTTCATTACCTGCAATCGAAAACTTCTTGGACGATTTTGATGGGGATGATGATTTCTTGGGTTACTCGACCACTGGTACCATTGCGGGAGGGAGTTCATCGGATCAGTCGTATGATCCTCTAGCCACAATCCCAGCTTTAATGGATTGCTTGACGTTGCCCAGCCCTTCAAGGTTTTATGAAGAGGCTCATAGGGCGACCGATGATGATCAGATGTATCATCAAACCCGACCTGCACCTTCACATGCGCCACTCATGGAACAACTGGAGCGAGAGAGACGAGAAGAAAAACAAAGCAGACGACAGCAGCAGCAACAACAACCACGACAACATGTGCCATCTCGACTACAACCACAACCGATGAGCCATAACCATCTCATGGTTCCCCCCGTAGGCCAAGAGGTTAACTTTTGACTCATCTAATATATGTCATGAAAATCACGAACACAAGCATTTTGGCACATATATTTAAAAAAGGGAAAATTAACAATATAGACATCTTTGACTTTAAATATCTTAAAACAAGCGAGGAAATAATTCGAAACTAATTTAGACATAACCAATGAGATTAGGCCACAACCTTTTTGGGCTCCACTACGCATACCAAGGGAGCCTGTTGACATCAAGGGAGCCAATTGGCCATTGGCACCTCCATATAATTACATTGTGTGGTGGACAGGCCGTGAAGGTGCCCGAGACAAACCTAACAAGGTTTGTCGGGGACCTGTGAAGCCTTGTCAGACAAGAAACGCTTTTAGCCTGTTTATTTACTTTTGGGCACTTCCGTAGCCCACCTAAGACCGTGTCACAACTCACAAGGAGGGAGTGCCAATTTATATTTAGTGGAAGACCTATAGGGCTCTTTTGGTGCCTAAAGGTTCACAAAGAGCTTATGGCCATATTCTACTAGCTATGCGCCTATGCATATAACTGTTGGCCTAAAATTTTTGTGTCTACTTTGAGAATTTTCTAGTTAAAGATGTCTATTTTGTTAATTTCCCCCTTACAAAAAGAATTAAGAATTTTAGGCTTATAAAAGTACACATATCAAAACCAACCAATTACGTGACCCTGAATTCGCAAATCTTGCTAGTTATTATATGATAAAAAAAACTTTGAAAATTATACAGGTTCACGAAAACAACCAATCAAATCAATAAATTATGTAAAAGTTGGCTGAAAACCAAGGGTAAATGCCGATACTTTACACATCTAATTATTAGATTGTCTATTAATTTGTAGACCCCTTTTATTTATTGATGTTTTTAGTGTCGGTTGAAAACTATTTAACCCCCTTATGTGACGGCTAAAACTTAGCCGATACTTCAGACATGCAGTTATCATATTGGTTGTTTTGTAGACACGTTGTAATTTTTTAATGTTCTTAATGCTGATTAAAAATTGGCCTCCTTGATCGGCTTTGTTCGTTTGGTGTTTTCTGAGTGGTTGATTTTGAATGTCAATTTTTGAATGACTAAAACTCAAGGTCTATTTTACAAAGCAAAGAAATAGGTGATTTTTCCATACTAGTATGCGGATATTTAACTACGATTGCTAACGTTGATTAACAACGAATTGTGTGTAACAGGAGCATGATAGTGGACTTCAACTAGTGCATCTTCTTCTAGCCTGTGCAGAAGCAGTAGCTAAAGAGGATTTCATGTCAGCTAGAAAATACCTTCACCACCTCAACCGTGTAGTCTCCCCACTCGGTGATTCCATGCAGCGTGTCGCATCATGCTTCACCGAGGCCCTGACCGCCCGCCTTGCAGCCACCCTCGCCACAAAACCGCCCTCATCCACCCCAAAGTTCACTCCTTTCCCGCCTAACGCAATGGAAATCCTAAAGATCTATCAAATTGTTTACCAAGCCTGTCCTTACATTAAGTTTGCTCATTTCACTGCAAACCAAGCTATCTTTGAAGCATTTGAAGCAGAAGAACGCGTACATGTCATTGACCTTGATATCCTCCAAGGCTACCAATGGCCGGCTTTCATGCAAGCCCTAGCAGCTAGGCCTGGTGGACCACCCTTTCTCAGGATCACTGGGATCGGTTCTTCTCCAGAAAGCGTTAGGGAGACCGGACGTTGCTTGACAGAGCTAGCCCACTCTCTCCATGTCCCCTTTGAGTTCCACACTGTAGCTGAGCAGTTAGAAGACCTTGAACCACACATGTTTAACAGAAGAGTTGGTGAAGCCCTTGCAGTTAACTCAGTAAACCGCCTTCAACGAGTCCCCGGTCATTGCCTTGGAAACTTACTAGCAATGATCCGAGACCAGGCCCCGAATATTGTGACGATTGTGGAGCAAGAAGCAAGCCATAACGGGCCTTACTTCTTGGGTCGATTCTTGGAAGCGTTACACTACTATTCAGCTATCTTTGACTCACTTGATGCAACATTCCCAGCTGATTCGCCTCAACGGGCTAAGGTAGAGCAATATATATTTGCACCGGAGATAAGGAACATAGTGGCTTCTGAAGGGGCCGAGAGAGTGATGAGGCATGAGAGGCTGGAGAAATGGAGGAAGATCATGGAGGGAAAAGGGTTTGAAGGGGTGGCACTGAGTGAAAACGCGGTGACTCAATCAAAGATATTACTTAGTTTGTATTCGTGTGATGGGTACAGGTTGACCGAAGATAAAGGTTGTTTGTTGTTAGGATGGCAAGATAGATCAATTCTTGCTGCTTCTGCGTGGAGATGCTAGCTAGCTGATACACACATGCATGCCAACATTACTTTCTTTCAGAGTAAATTTATTTTGTTTTGTTTCTCTTTTCATTTTTTAGTCTGGGCCTTGGATGAATTGAGGAAATTAGTGGGCCAAAATGAAAAGGGAAAACAATGTCATGTAACTTTTATATCATAAAAATAAAAGTATATTATTCAGCGATTTTAGTGCTTATCAAATCAACACCGTCAATAGGTAGTACTACGCGATCAACAGTGGCTGGTGTTAGTACTACGACCAACTATAAGTAGTTACTAAGTTGTTGGTCATCAAGTGTAACTAAGTTACTACTCATGAATGGACCATTGGCAACCAATTACTAAAATTAACTGTTAACCATTTAAACCATCCAACAGACACATTGCTCCATGAAGCTGTGCAGTTAAGAAAAAAATATATATGATAAATTACAACTTATAAAATAAAATCTTTGGTATGTTTTGGGTACTTACTTCATAGCATAAACATGCATACCAATTCATAACATTAACTACTATATGACCTGCAGTGATTGGTTGTTACCTATAAAATTATGTGTGTATTTAGGTTATATACTAGCCCAATAGGCACTAAGATCTAACTCAGAGGTGGTACCCTCTCATATATGCATGTCCTCTATGATGTAAAGTTACAATAATAAGAATACACATAAGTTTTCCATCTATGATTACACTGTCACATACAATTTGTGTACTGAAATGGAGTTCAGTAGTCCAAGGATATAGAAAACCACTTAAAACTAGAATCCAGCATCATAGTTCACTCTCTGTATCAAACTCTGTACTGTCTGTGTCTTATTGACTGATATGATATCCACAAGGTTATCTAATCCCCTTGTATCTTGCTTAAATCCACAAGCTTTTCTGCTTAACTACTACTACCTATCAGCTTAATCTTTTTATTTCAGGATATTTACAATGTTCTTATCTACCACATTCAACTATACATGAATCAGGATGAAAATGATGATGACATCAGGAGTATGATCTAACCAATATGAAATTTGAAGAAATGTCCAAAGAGATAGCTCATTGTTGTCTCTTCACGTGTCGGCTTTTTCAGGCTCACGTTCCATCTAACATCGAGTGCCGTGTGTTGTCCAATTTGCTTACGAATTGAGTCAATAGTCCTGGGGTCCACCGGGCCATCACCGGTCGTATTTGTCACATAAAAAGTGTCTCTTGCTTTCCCATTTTCAGTTGATATCTCTGCTCTTTTTATGCACAAACTATTCTCCCTAAATATCCTGGTTATATCGGACAGAAGTCCAACCTGATCTTCTGCACACAATTCTAGCTCTAGTGCCTATATATATAGAAAAAACGCATCCAAAGATTAATGAGTTAATTCGTGTATCATATATTCATATGTATGATACGTTTATAATTTATAACTATACCTCAGATGTTCTTCGTTCGATGGCTGCTTCAAGGCACTTCATGACTTGCACGCGTTCTGCCTCCGAGCTAATACGAATGCCATTAACATGTCGAATATAATACTCCTAAGACATTTATACAAATAAATTAACTTTCTACACAATACCCCATATAAAATTATGATTGATTTATTAATGAAATTATGTGCATAATGATAAGTAGTATACCTGATAAGCTTCCATCTTCCCAGTATGAACAACACCATGATAAACTACATATTGCATATCAGTAATCGTGCAAACCGTATCAAATAACAGCTTCGGCCGATCCTTACATCTCATGGTAATCACCGTGTAATCTTTCTCAACACAATCCATCACACTAACTTCCGCCTTCAGTCCACTCACGTCTTCTTGTTCAACCTTTTCATAATCCCTATCAGCAAACATGATCTGATGTAACCTCCTCTCTCGGTGCATAGAACCCGGGGGCGAAACCGTCATTTTTGCAGTCTTCAGGTCATTGTTTCCCTTAAAAACATTGCAAAGACGGTTTTTAATGGTTAAAAGCCTATCGGGATCATCAATAGCACAACCCATGATATCATCAGTCACATTCACCACGGCTGCAGCCCGAGCATTGTGGGTCCATATTTCAGCACTGACCACTTTGCAACTAAGATCGGCTAGAACCGCACACACTTCAGATAGTAACCCTGGTCGGTCTGACCCGGCTAGCTCAATTGATGTGTAGTCTAAAGAAGACTTTAGTCCAACTGAACTTTCAAGTGACGGGACATAAAAGGCGTCGCTTTCAAGTACCTGTCATAATATTATTATATCAGATATACGAGCTTAGACTTGTTCATGAACACAAAAACAGAACCAGAAAATTGTTAACCTTTTTTATGTAACTGATCACCCCTTCATCTTTAACTTTGTTTCCGTTACGATGTATCACATTAAAAACTGTAACAAAATTATTAATAAAAAAAGAATTATATTATGAAATAAGAAGATAAAGAAGAAAGTATTGTATATATTTAGTTACCATCCATGAACCATCTTCCATCTGATGAGATGTAAGCCTTGGTGATAAGCAGATTCAAATCAGTAAGAACTTGGACGACTTCGAGTAGGATACCGGGCTTGTTAACACTCTCAACCTGACATTCAAAACAATAACCAAACCATATTAAAACTAATTAACAAGAACAATTTGAATTAATAAAAAAATTAAAAAGATACCTGGATAACAGTTGCATCTGGAGATGAATTGTTGTCAATTGTAACCCTGCAACACCCAAACTAATTAAAATAAGAATTAAAGAAGGCAAACAAACAAAATAATGAAAAATGAAAAAGAGGGTATGATTATTATTAATATTACCTGGGTGGATTCATCCTTCTGATAAGTTTAGCATATTCATCTTCTTCCATAATGCAGCAGCAGAAAAGAAAAGGGGTTTGAATGTAATATAATAAAAGAAAGAAAGAAAGAAAGAAAGGATATTAATTTATTTATGGTCTCCAACAACTAAGGAAGGAAGCTTCTTGTTCATAGTTGAGATGAGATGCAGAGGTAGTGAGTGCGTGGGGACTGGAATCAAAAAGTAGAATGATGACTCAGCACCTCACCTGCAACTTACCTTCCCATTAAAATTTATAAAATTTAATTATTGACTACACGCAGGCAGGCAGGCATTTGCTATTACGTGGCAAGAAGGGGTTGGAGAAAATAGAGATGGGATAATTGATAGATAGATAGGGGTTGTGTTGTTCACCGTCCTTTCTAATAATGGTACATGAAAGCGGCGGTTAGAGGCTGCGTAAGCGATGACGTCGCTCGGTAATTCCCGCATCACCATCCGATGACCGAACAGGTACAGGTACAGGTACATCCCAAATTTCATCAAACCCCTTTTTTATATTTCCTAAACATCTGCCTAATTTTCTTTCATACTATTTGCTATAATAAATTAATAATTATACAAAGTTAGGGGAAGAGAGAGAGAGAGAGAGAGAGAGAGAGAGAAGAGGCTGACATTAGCTGTGTAAAGAAGGGATGGAAAAAATATGTTGTGTTTTCGAGTTTCATTTAAGAAAGGAAAAGAAAGGAAAATTTAAAAAAGGTGTTCCCGAGTTTCATTTAAAGAAAGAAAAGGAAGGAAAAGAAGAGAAAATGATGAGTAAAATAAAAGAATTTGTATCTTTCAAATTAGAAAGACTATGAAGAAAAATAAGTTGAAGAGAAAGAGGGATACCAAAAGAAAAGATAACAAGAGAAAATTTTCTTTCCCTTGTCTTTCTTTTCTTAAATGAACTCGGGAACATGGCGTCGCCGCTACACCCCTAAAATACAATTAATCTTCTTGTTGACTAAGTGTCATGTAGCACCCTCCCACTACGCATGGTTTTAACGATTTAACCATTAAAAGTTTATTTACTATTGAGAAATATTTAAAATGCTACAAAACAAACCCTTAATCTTAATATAGTTGAGCCATTTTTTTTAATTCTAGTCGAATCAAGTCAAGATCAAGCTTTTTTGGCTCTCGGTTCGGCTTATAATATGCTTGCGGTAAGTCATTACCAAGTATTATCTCCACTTTAGAAAATAGAGAAATCTGCAATTTGCCTCCCTGGAAAATAACGTTGCGAGATGGGTTAACCACTGAAAAAGAATTTGCAAACTGTGGCTCCCTGTGTTACTCCGGCGGGTTCTTCTGACTCCTATCTTCAGTTGACCGTTAGTTGACCGTGGGTATTTTAGTAATAATACCAACATATTAAAGGTATTTTAGTAATCTTCTAATAATAATAATAGTAATAATAATAATATAATAATAAAAATAATAATAATAATCATCGTAGCAGCAGCTACGTTATATTAATATTAATATTATCATTTACTAATATCAATATGTTATATTATCATAAATATTAATATGTTATACTTATATAACACCAGCAACAGCTGCAGTTCATCTTCCTAATCATCATCACCAGTTCATCATCATCAACCTCAAATCCTCAAACCCACCACCAATTAATCCCTCTTACTCTCATCATCAGTTTCATAACAATTAATCGAATCTCTCAAATCCTCAAACCCTAGATTTCATCACTCAAACCCTCAAATCTCTTAAATCCCACCACCAATCGCTTCAATAATTCAACCACCGCACCCATAAATCATTCCGATCAAAACCCCTAACCTCCGACACCAGGCCACCGCCACGGCAGCCATCGTCGCCATGGATTCCGGCCATCTCGTTTTTTCCGGTCACGACAGCCACCGCCATGGCACCCACGATCGTGGCTTCATCGACCTTCTGCAACGCCACCACCACGGCATCCATGGAAGCCACCACCCCCGTCGCACCCGTTTCTCCCGTCGCCGGTCGTAAAAGATTCCCCCGGAGTGATTGAAAATGGTACTTTGATTCTGATCTACGAATTCAGAGAGAAGAATATTGATTTATATCTTAATTTTTTTGTTTTTCTATTTCAAAAAATTAATTAATAATTATTAATTCTTGTGTCATATTTGTTGTTATTGAATTTTTGGATGAATATTGATATTTAGATCTTAATTGTTTTGTAAATCTGGAGATGATAATAAACTTGAGATGAAGATATGATGATGATGATGTGTTAATAAAATCTGGACATGATGATGATGATAAACCTTTGATGGAGTTATAAAGTGGTAATATATATTTCATGTTGTATAGATATAACAAATATTAGTTTAGTTCAAATGGTTTGTTTTGTTTGTTGTTAACCGAGACGTCGCCGGTTCAAACCCCACACTCTACTCGATTTGGATTATTAGTTTAGAATTAATTAAAGGCTCAGGGGTAAAATAGTCATTTCAACCTTTTTTGGTCAGTCAACTGACGGTAGGAGTCAGAAGAACCCGCCGGAGTAACACAGGAAGTGAAAGTTCGCAAAATCTTTTTCAGTGGTTAACCCATCTCGCGACGTTATTTTCCAGGGAGGCAAAATGCAGATTCCATCAAGTTTGCTAGTAGAAGTAACATTAAAGTATGGCATTTTACTTTTAAAAAAAATCATAATATCACACAAGTATTCATATTCAAATTTATGATATTCATTTATACTCTTAAAAATGGGTGATGAGATAGATAAGGGCATAATACTGATATTTTATAAACTGTAATTATTAAGACATGTTAAGAATGTTTAAATCGTTTGTGGCTTGAAGTTTCTTTGAAAAAGCTTATGTACTCTCTCGATCTATCTACTTATGAGCAACTTTGAAACAACTAAATATATAAAAAAAAAGTATTTTAAGCGGGTGAATTTTTTTAACAGCAAATTTATTTTCACCAAAATTCTCATAACCTTGAACCTGCAAGGATTTGAATCCACCATCTCCATTTTGAAAGGGTGAACACCATACCACTAGATCATGGATTTTAAACAGGTGAATTTGATACTTGCTTTTTTATTAGGTAAATATAGGTTATATATAAAAACTAGTATCCAAAAGTCAAAAAATATGCTCACATGTTAATGAATCTACGTTCGACTTATGTCTAGTTTTTTTTAATGATAAATATACATTGGATATTATTAGTTACAATATTTAGCTATGAAAAAGCAAAAAAAGAGAACATAAATATGAAGAGATTCAGAAAACGCATTCGAAATGAAGTCAAACGTAGCTTTCCAATGTTCGTAGTGGACGATATGAGAATACGAACATGCCTAATTTTCTCATTAGTGGCACTTCATGATGTTGATAGCTATTATGACGTCATATTCCTTTGTTTATCTTTTTTTACATAAAATCCCCTAATTTTCTCATTATTATCCTTTTATGTGATTTAATTAACAAAATCATTAGAAAAGATTTATAAAGTCAATTATTAATAATATGTAGGGAAAATTCCACAAATAAGCGTTTATGAAAACGTTTTTCAGGTTTTAAGTGTCATTTGCAAAAAATTTCTAAAATATGTATTATAAACTAGTCGTGACGAGTAGTTTATGATTACACACAAGTAGTTTGTAGAACCAGTTAAAACATGTCATGTGCCCTTAAATTAACCGTAATGAGTAGATTCACTAATCATTTACTCGTCACGACTAAATAAGTTTCATGCCTCGTAATTAACGCCCACGGGTAATTCATACGTCCTTTAGTCGCGGCGACTAGTTTACCTGGTTTACATTCCTTACACGAGTAGTTTATTAGTAGTTAACTCGGTACGATTAGTTTAACCTTACAATTTACTCGTCGCGACTAAAGAACTATTGAATTACTCGCGAGCGTTGATTACGAGGCATAAAACTTATTTAGTCGTGAAGACTAAATGGTTAGTAAATCTGCTTGTTATGGTTAGTTTAAAAACACGTGTCCAATTTTAATTGGTTATACAAACTACTCGTCACGACTAGATTATAATACCTATTTTAGAAATTTCTTGCAAATGACACATAAAACCTTAAAAACGTGTTCATAAACGTTTATTTTGAGAATTTTTCCTAATACGTATCTTATTTTGTGACAGTGATATTATTATTAAATAATGTTATGGTTTGTAGAAAACGAAAGATAATGATTTGACAAGTTAAAGTCCAAATCAACTGGAATAAATAAGAGGCCAAGTTGTGTAGAATTAGAATTGGTATTGATTTTATTATTCGGATAGGTATCTCTCTCTCTCTCTCTTTATTCGAATCACACATATCCCTTTTTATATCTTTCTCTTCTTGCTCTTCCCTTCTATACAACCTAAAATCCAATAAAAATACATATAGCATTTTTAATGAATAACGTGCTTCATTTCAGATTGCACAAATATTTCTACGTTTTGTTTTTTAATGACGAAATTTTGTTATTTGAAAGACTTGAACCCAAAACCTTCAAATTAATTTGATTTTCACTTTCATCCGATTATATTTCAATACACTTCAACCGTCTTTTGTATAAAGACTTATTCGTTTTATTGTATCAAGTGTTATAATGTAAAATTCCTAAAATAAGCATTTATGAAAACAAATTTCAAGTTTTAGGTATCATTTATAAGAATTTCATAAATAGGTATTATAAACTAGTCATGACGAGTATATTATGATAACACACGAGTAGTTTTTAAAGCCAATTAAAACATGTCATGTGACCATAAACAGATTTAGAGTCGTGGAAGATTATTATTGTCAAGGGATTGTATATAACCGGGAAAGTGAGAACGTGGATGGTCGCTGGTACATGGAAGTTGGAAAGCCTACTAAATATATAGAATTTTAAATATAATCTTCAAAGTTTAAACCTAACCCAGTTCTATAACTGGAACCGCCGGTTCTAACCAGAACCGAACCGGGAATCATTTTCACCTAAATTTAAGAACCGGAACCGAACCCGAAATACAATAATACGGTTCGGATCTTGCGGTTCAGTTCCGGTTCCCCAGTTCTGGCGGTTCGGAACCGCGAATTGCTCACCCCTACATGACATAATAATTTTTTTAAAATATGATATAAAAGTAAGGGATCACAACAAATATGATACATGACATAATAATTTTATAAAAGATGACATAAAAATGAGTTATCACATAAAAGTAAGACATGGCATAATATATATATTTTTTAAAATGACATAAAAAAGTAATTAAATAATATTTTTGTATATTTTTTACATATATAGGATTACCGCTAAAACGAGTGCCGCGAGTAGATTGTAAGGTTAAACTAGTCGCGACGAGTTAACTACTAATAAACTACTCGTATTGGAAATGAAACTGGAAAAACTAGTCGTTGACCAAGATCTACTTGTAACGACTAATTGAGCTTCAAACTAACCGTTCTAGTTAGGCTTTTGTAAAACTAACCGATTCGATGAATTTGGTAATCAAACACCTTGACATGGTTAGTTTGGGCATTGATTACGAGGCATGCAATTTCTTTATTCATGGCGAGTAAATGATTAGTGAACATACTAGTTATGGTTAGTTTATAGCCACGTTTAATTAACTTTACAAACTGCTCGTGTGTTATCATAATATACTCGTCAAAATTAGTTTATAATACCTATTTCTGGAATTTTTTGTAAATGATACTTAAAACTTGAAATTTGTTTTCATAAATGTTTATTTTGAGAATTTTCCCGTGTTATAATTTAAATTAACTATTCAACCTCATATTATATATTATTTAATTATCTAATATGATTAAAACGCAAGTTTGGTGCTGAAAGTAGGGATGAGCTCGGTACCGTACCGGTATCGGTACCGAAAATACCGATCCCGAAAATCGTAAATTCTTGGAACCGGTACCGAAATTTTCGGTTTGGTGCCGGGATAGTACCGGTACTAAAGGTAAAAATTCAGAAAATACCGCTACCTATCCCAAAACTCAAAACTTTGGTACTGATTCGGTACCGATGGTACCAAATCGTTACCGGTACCGAATTTGCTCATCTGAAAGACACTTAATTGGCCCATGTGGTTGCCTATTATTGGACCACATCAAACTTATAGTTTTTTTTTTGTTTTTTTAAAGTTTCGGTACCGTAACAAATGTAATTGAAACATGTTGAATTCGTGTCGACTGACCACCGCAACGTCCGGGACCAAAAACGCTTGTGTTTGCCCAACTCACTGCTGTAACTCTTGAGTTTTACCAAGGCCTACGTTTTACCAACCTTTTTTTGTTTTAGTTAAGGTACTATAATGAGCGTAAATGAGACCAAACGCATTCGCGAAGACTCACCACAGCAAAGCTAGAACCGACAACACTCAGGTTTTACGAACGTTCGGTTTTTACCGACCCTTTTGTTTCAGTACCGGTACCGTAAATAATGTGACCGATGCCGGCCGAATTCGCGCCGAGTCACCTCCACAACACCTAGGACTAACAACGCTTTAGGTGTACCAACGTCCATGTTTTACTGACTCACCGCCACAACTCCCGAAACCAACCACGCTTGCCTTTTTCCGACTCACCGTCGCAACGCCTGAGACTGACGACGCTCGAGTTTTACCGAACCTGTTGTTATAGTTTCGGTATTGTAACGAGTTTTACCAGACCAAATTCGCGTCGACACATCGCCGCCACGCTCGGGTTCTATCGACTTACGGTCACAATGCCCGATACCGAGAACGGATGGGTTTTTCCAACTTGTAGGTTTTTCCAACTAATGTTTTTGCGTTTTAAGGTAAGGATACCTTGGAGTACTATGAAAGTGTGTGTATGTGTATATTTATGATTTGATAAAATAAATAAGTATATAAATAAACAAGTGTAATGAACAATCAAGTAGGGTAAACACGTATAGGCAACACGTATAAGGACCCTAAAGTAAAGACTATACTAGGTCGTTACGTCTAACCACCTATCTTATAGTCTTGTGGCTCTTATACCAATCTGTCACTCCCCGACCAAAGGCGGCGGAACATGCGGGGATGCAACGTGATTGGACAAATACACATGACACTATTTAAAGTGACAATATTTAATCAACTCATTTATTTCATAAATCAATAATCAACGCATCTCGTTCACACAAACAAATTGAATACAAGTAACATTTATATTGTTCGTTTTACTAATACCCTAATGGTCTTGGTAACGTTTTTCGTCAAGTCCTCGAGTCAACAAAAGTCAAACCTGTAACATTTCATAAAATAAAGTTTGTCAACACAAAGGTTGGTGAGCAATTCATAAGTTTGAGCAACAATAGTATATAGTAAGAAAAGCCACAAAACTTGTATACAAAACAATAGATAAAAGCACTAGATTTGGATAAATAGACAATCGGTAAACACATTAGCGCCACCTAGCTACAAGGGGTTGCCAAGTAGTCTAGGATTTTATAGTTATCGTTAATTGCATTACGTTAACGACACCGTGCTATAAGAGAATACCAGATAGTTCACGGATTTATAGATTCCACCAACCGAAAGCGATAAACACATAGGCATATAAGCATAAAACACCAAATCGAGCAATTATTTAAGTAAAGTATACAATCACATTTGTAGGTTTAAGATTCAAGTAAATAAAGCATTTAGTTTGATAAGTATGAAATGTCACCCAAAACGAAAGATGGAAAACGGGGTATGAAAGTACACACCTCAATTGACGAATTGAGAACTAATAAGTGATTGACATATAGAAAGCTTGTGAACGAAATGAACGAATCCAACTTGAGAGCTAATTAAAAACGAATAAATAAAATATTAATGATCTTGAACTTTTAGTTGAAACTACATTTGAAACATTGAACGAGAAAGTTCGATTGTTAATCGGGTTACCGGTTGATTCGTTAACGATTAGGGACTCGTACTTAATTGATAATAAAATATTATTTTATTGGGCTTTTAAATAGCTAAACCCAATATTAACTAAAAACAAGTCGGGTTTAAATTAAGAGTTCGGTTTTATAAAAAAAATGAATTGATAATAAAGTTTATAACAATATTATTTGATAATGATAGTAATGATAATAATTTTAAAACGTGTTATATATATACTAGACAAGTGCCAGCGAGATACAGTGGGAAACATAAACTCTGTAATAACGTATTAAGTTTATGAGTATTCATTGTTTGGTTTGAAACCAACAATTCAAACCGATCATTGGTTTGATTTAACGGTTGCTTTTTTTCTTTAGATTTTGGCCAGTCGTTTTCAATTTTCAATGGTTCGGTTTCGGTTTTTGACGACAAAAAAAACTTACTAATAGTTTAGTTCACAGTTTAACTTGAAACATATCAAAACCATACTGCAAACACCCATGCACAAAAAAATATTTTTTTTAACTGAAAAAAACTATAACAATATGATACTCAAATTAAAGAGAGAAATGGGCTCGTTTTTATGGTAAAATTTTTAAAAAAATATATTAGCGTATGAAAAAAATATTAACGTTTAAAAATTATGGGGGGAAGTTGGATTAAAATTGAAAATATAATTAAAATATGAGTAAAATAAAGGATAATAATTGTAACTATATATTAAATTTACAAAAGTTTACTATAATCGAGGAGGGAAAAGTGTAACTGTTTTAAAACAAATTAAGAAACACATGAGTTTTGATGTTATAATGACATTTTAGCGCTTGTTCAAAATTGTACTTTGTGCTTTAATACTTGTAAATCCCTTAATCCAAACGTCTTAATTTACCCTTTATTGGTACATTATATATAGTATATATATATATATATATATATATATATATATAAGATAATGATGATAATAATATATAAATATACTACCAATCGAGAAATGTTGTTAAAACTAATAATAGTAATAATAATAAATAAATATAATAGTAATTACTTTGGTTGTTGATTACATTAATAATAGATTTATGAATTTTACTAATAATAATTATTATTATATAAATAATTATATATGTTATATTAATGATAATAACTTACTTAACATTTTAATAATAATAGTATTAGTGATAAAAATATAACTCGAGTAGCGATGACATTAAATGGTAATTAGGCCCGACATGGGTTTCGGTTCTATAACACAAGTAGATAATATTTGTATCCAAAAGTAATAATATTCATAAAGATTAATAATAATAATTATATTAATTTGCTTTATTAATAGTTAATAATAACATTATTAAGTAGTATTGACAATAATGATACCATACTAAATTTTGGTTCGGTTTCTAAACGAGTTCACAAAATGAATATAATAATATTATTGCTAGTAATTAATGATAAAAAAATACGATTTTGATGAGTAATAATAATATGATATTTAATAATAATAATACCACTTTATTATTTATAGTAATAATGATAACAATGATAATAAAAATTATCTTGCTAATAATAATAGTAGTAGTAATTTAGATAGACGGAGAGAGATAGAGAGAGCCGAGAGAGATAGAGAGAGACGGAGAGAGATAGAGAGATATGGAGAGCCGAGAGAGATAGAGAGATAGAGAGAGCCGAGAAAGAGAGGTTGGGGGTACGACGGAGTGACACGGCGGCCGGAAAAACGAAACCAAGAGGGGAAAAAAGGGGTTTTGGGTGCGGGGTTACCGGAGAACGAGAAGAGGGAAGGAGGGTGCGGCTGGAGGTGGTGGGTGGTCTTGCCGGAAAATCGGGCTCGTCGGAGCCGATTCCGGTCACCGGAAAAGATGAGAGAAAGAGATAGGGTGGCTAATGTGTTTATGTTAGGGTTAGGGTTTTGGGCTTTATATATATATTACGTATTTTCAAAACAACCCCCTCAAGTTTCAATCAAAATTTAAAATGAGTTTAAAGATTTCCAAAGCTTATAACAACTTTACAAAACTCAGTTTGAACCCTTTATGTTTTTCTTAACGACACTATAATATGACAAACATCGATTTATTTATGATCGAGGTCTATAATAATATTATTTAATAATTAAATAAGGTTCTAAAAAAATATTGAGTCGGGTTTACATAATAAGAGTTTACAAGACGAATACAACTCGAGACTCAAATTTGAAAAATGTCACAGTAGTTGACCCTAAAATTTTGATACCAATTATTAAAAAAAACGACATGACATAATCTAACAAAGTATATAATCCATAATTTTAATAAAAAAAATTCAAAAAAGAATAAAATTATATAATCTAACAATGAAATTCAACTTAATTTTCTAACAAACGTTGAACCAAAAACATCAAAATGATATAATCCAACAACATGTTTGGTGGAGGTTAATCCCAAACATATTATTGGTTAAATAAATGGGTCGGTTCGGTTATAGCGGTTTTGGAATTATCTTTAACCAAAACCAACCTGTATTTGACGGTTTTTAAAAATTCATTAAACCGACCCAAGGTTATGTTGGTTATTGGTTAAAATCGATTCGGTTATGTCAGTTATGGTTTGATTTAACGGTTATGATGGTTAAGTTGCTCATCCATAATAAGCATAGCAGATTCTAGAGGAGAAATTACGTCTCTCATATTAGAACGTAAATCATATAACTTTGACCAAACTATATGATAACCTTAGCTTCCAGCCTTCCAAATATATTCAAAACTTTATTAAAGTTGTATAAGTCAAAAGGGACTCCTTAAGATGTTTAAAAACCAATGTTTCTATAGAGAAGTTTCATGTGAGGATTTATATAAAGAGAAAAGTTTTGGTTGAACGAAATAATAATGACAAGCATTAAGGTTATGAGTTTGATTGTAAACACTAATAAACACTTAAAACACTCGTTTTCATTGGTGTTTTCTATCATCTTAGCAAGCCGAGTTGATGATCATACTTGTCATTTGCAAGACGATATATATATTTTATTTTATTTATTTACTTATTTATTTTTAACTATGCAGCTTATTCTAGATTGTTGGTTTATCATTTGTATGGTGTGGTGATTGTTAATAAGTTTCTCCGATTGCTCTACAGGAACTTGATAATGGACTTGATAATGGAGGTGTTAAATCATAGGACATGTAATGCTTGCTGGTGTCGTGGGGCGTATTTGTGTCTCTTCATCCCATATTGTGAGATCACCCAAACAAAAACTGGACCCTATAATAATTGATCTTAGAAAACGTTTGAAATAAAAACAAATCATCTAAATAATGTACATGTAATGGTCATTGACGGACCCAGTAATTCTTTACATAAATGCCGGAAGTTTTAGAGTGTTGGTGGTCTATCGTTATATTGTAATTTTTTTCGGTTTCCAAATCGGGTCACATAATAAGATAAAACTAAATTAAATTACAAATAAACCATGCTTTATGTTTATAAAATATACCTTTATCTATTGATGAAATATAACGTGTTTATAAAAATAACTAAAATGAAGCATAAGAAAACTTATAACTTTATTTTTTTTATAAACATAACTAGGTTTGGAACCCGTCGCGTTGCGGCGGCGGCTTGACATAAATTCGGTCGGTGTCAGTTAAGTTCGTCACGACACCTACACTAAATCAAAAAAATATATGTGAACACCCAAAATAGTTTCAGCACATGTACAACTTAGATTAAAGCGGCACATATACGGTCGATTTCGGTTAGGTCCATACCGGTACCGACGCTAAATTGGAAAAATAAATTAGTAAACGTATAACTTATGATACAAAAAAATATATGTAAAATGACGCATTAGAACTAAACCCAAAAAATTAATTTTGAAGAATTAACAAATTTAAAACAAAAAAACTGACAAAACACTACATTGCAACGGCGAGTTCACGCACATTCGGTCGATACCGGTTAGGTTCATTATCATACCAGAATAAACATAAATTAATAATTTTTTTATTGGCTAGGTTTCTTATGATACGATAATAAAACTAAATCTAAACTTAATTTGCTCAAATTATTATACGTAAAACAAAAAAAAAATCTTTCCAAAAAAGAACCTCAAGTCAAAGACAACCCACCAGAATTAAAACAATTAATAGAGACGCAAGACAACCCATCAAAATTAAAACCGTTAACAGAGATGCATAGATTCGAACCAGGGTAGGTTGAACACATAGATTCGGTCGGTATCAATTACGTTAGTTGCAGTCTCATAATCAAATCAAAAAATAAATTCGTTAAATTATCATATAAAATAAATTAAAATATCTAAAACAACGTTTAATCAATCAGTAAAACTCGGGCGTTGGTAAACCCTGAGTGTTGTCAATAAAACCCGGGTGTTGGTAAAACTCGGGCGTTGATGGTCGGTTAACCTAATACACAAGCATAACATATTTAAAACGACGTTTATTCGGTCGGTTTACTCGAGTGTTGTGGCGACATTCGGGCATGAATTCACAGGAGAGAGACGCGAAAATGTGGAATCTAAACAAATACACAAAATCAGTCAGCGGTCTCTTAAGCATAACGAAAATAATTAAAAATTAGTTAGGAAAAAGGAATGCCAAAAAGAAAACCCGGCAGGGAGTGGTAACACCAATCACCAAGACATAAGTAGTTGTGGGCTTGTGGCACCGGCATTTGCTATTTATTGTATAACTAGTGATTTAACTGCGCGTTGCGCGGTAGAATCGATCGGTAAAACTCAGATGTTGTGGCGATGAGTCAACGCGAATTCAGTCAATATTAGCTACGTTCTACGATGCTAGAACTAAAACAAAATGGAAACCCAAAAAAATAATATAAAAATTGAGTTAGGCAAATGAGGTGGCGTTGGTTGGTTCTGGACGGAAGCAGCGAGTCAACACAAGTTTAGTCGGTATGAGCTACGTTCGCTATGGTATTTGAACTAAAACAAAATGAAAACAAAAAATAAAAATAAAAGTTGAAGTGAGCCAATGAGGTGACGTCGATTAGTCGCAGACACTGAGGAGGTGACTCTACGACACTGCTGTAACATATTATAATTTTTTTGTTAATATATCTAAAACAATGTATACTCGGTCGGTAAACCCGGGTGTTTGTAAAAGCCGATCGTTGCAGCGGCGAGACGACTCATATTTGGGCATTGTTGTGGTGAGTGGGTAAAACCAGGGCGTTGGTAAAAATCCAAGTGTTCCGACGATTGGTCAACGCGAATGTTGTCGATTTCGTTTACATTTGTTACGGTACCGGAACTAATATTAAGTTCGATAAACCCAAGCGTTGTCGATACTGGACATTGCGCAGTGAATCGATAAAGCCCGAGCAGTGTCAGTTGTGACGATGAGTCGACACGAGTTCGGTAAAAAAAACAAAGCATTCGTTACGACTCTAAAAAATCAAAAAGAAAAGCGGTGGTAAACTCAGGCGTTGTCGGTGTTGAGCGTTGAGATGATAAGTTGACGTGAATTCAGTCGGTTTCTTACGATACCAGAACTAAAACAAAAATGGCAGTTGGTTGGTTTTTGTTACGGTGGTACTTGAACTAAAACAAAAGCACATTACGTGAATTTGGTTGGTTTCTTTCTCGTTCATTACGGTACCAGAACTAAAACAAAATATAAAAAATAAAAATGGCATCCGGTCGGTTTTCGTTACGTTTGTTATGGTACCGGAACTAAAACAAAAAAACCAAATGGCATCAAAACCCTAGCATTATCAGTCCCGGGCGTTGATGCAATGAGCTTACACGAATTCACTTTGTTCCGTTACGTAAAAAAAAATGACGTTATGTCGGTTCTCGTCATGTTCGCTATGCGACCAACCAAATCACCAATACGCTTGGGAGCACCAATATATTGAATATGAATATAGTTTTAAAACCAAAATAACTAACCACAACATCTGAAATCACAAAATAAGAATTGGGAAAAAATAAATAAAATAAACCAGAACATAACCAAGAATTGAAACTGCACGGAAAATCAGATAACCACTTAACACATACAACAAAATTTGCCAACTAACCAAAGCTTTAATATTGTTTTCGTTTGAAAAGATCTAAAATAAATATCTTAAGCCAAATACCATTCTGCGGCGCCAAATTTTAGTTAGATTATGTCTTTTATTTGAGCAAAGATTTGCAATCCACACTAGGAATAAGATGAAAGGTAAATGTGATCTCTACCTTAATCACGGCTTCACCTAGGAGAATATTAAATATTTTTTTATATATAATTTACTATAAAACAATTACAATAAAGTGGCAGGCAAACGAGCAACAAGCTGCGCCTTAACCCCCTTTTGAATAGCAAAGTCAATCCTGCTAAAAACGAAGCTTTGGGATCTAGAAGCTGAAGAGGTTCTGTGTACGACGCTCTGAACCCTACTAAAAAATTTCACAGCCTCTGGGGCCAGAAAACCAAATGTATCAAAGGCAAATGGTAGAAAGACATGTTGATTATCTAAACAAGCTTTCTCGTGTTTAACAACTTTGCCCGATTCAACCTTCAACGCAGCCTGACCCACAACAAACCCATTGTCCCTGAGCCCAACATGAGGAGACACTCCTGTAAGATCCACACAGGCGTGTTTCCCCCCTGCCCACCCGAACACAAGAATATCAGCTGGTCGTAAAGTATACCTCCCTTCAAGATGATCCGTGAGAAAGTTAACAGGGGCCTCCTTTTTAGCAGAAATCCCTGCCCGTTTAAAAACATTACACAGAACATCCCTAACCAAATAATGTCTGTATTTAAAGCCATGCAATTCTTTGCAATGTACCGCATGGTCACCAAAAGAATCCAAACAGACCTTGCGACAAATTGGGCAAGGTTCATCAGTCGGGAACATAGGGATTATTAACCGGTACTTAAGGATAGCCCAATACTCCAAACCCGACATATGTTGGCCTAATCCTTCAATGGGGATGGCCGTTAGAAAATCCTGAGCCCGAGGAGCCCGAAGGCATTCAAACACCGCCTTTTGGCGAGGGGATAGATCAAACTTCTTCTAAACTCTTGACGATTCCACTAAATAAGGCACTCGCCACAACATGTTGGGCTTTGGGGGGGGGGGGGCGGTGTCCTTATTAGAGAACTCGCTAAGATCAAAATCTGGAAGTGAAGTACGTAAACGATCCATCGCACACCCATAATCAGAGTCCGACCAATAAATATCACAACTCCGAAGAATATGGTCTTTCAAACACCACGACTGTGCTCTCGAAGCCACAAAAGCATATTTAGACACACCCTCGGCCGAACAGAGACCCAACCCCCCATAACGGGTCGGAAGTGATGCCAACCTCCATTGGAGATCCCCAAAGAACAGACCTCCACAAACCACGATGTCCTCAATCGCCATTCGAAGACCATTGTCAAATATAGAAACAGCTTCCCCCATATACATAGGTTGGCACGTTCTCAAACCGAACAAAAGCTTTGCGACTCCCATACATGAGCGAAGCAAAAGAAGCTCGCATTGAGGATCCCGAAGTCTTGGGAGACAGCTCATCAGTTCCACAGCACTAGATGCCCTTTTCATAGCCAAACTGCTGATAAACCCCGCATCCCGGCTTACAGCACCACCAAGGAGTTTCACGCCAAGCACCGGCCTTCCAATCCCGCAAGGGAACAACCCCTCATGTACCTTCACCCCATTGCACGTTGGCCAAAATAACTCTGTTTTCTTAACGTTTAATTCAAGACCCAAGTGAGGCCCCTCAGACATGATAATATCTAATGCTTTGGCCACCTCTCTAGTATCCCCGATAATCGTGCCATCATCCAAGTACCAAGCATGAAAGAGAAGCTTGCACCGATCTCTGATTTGGTGAACAAGTGGGTGCAAAACTAAGGCAAAAAGGAGAGGCCCAAGAGGTTCCCCCTGTTGAACCCCAGTGGTGGATTTAATGTAAGTATCACCCACATATAACCTAGCCGACTGCCAATATAAAAAATCCACCCAAAGAGAAATGGAAGGACATCGACTCCGGACCTCATGTAGAAGGGTCGTCCTATCTACTAAGTTGAAGGCATTGGAGAAATCAACAGTAAGCATAACCAATGACCCATCCGAATGAAACTGATTTAGAAACCTATTCGCGCTATGAAGCACGACCTCTGCCCCACTGGGGACTCTCACCCCAAATTGAAAGTCACCGAGGTATTTAGCCATATCCAAATTAGCCACCGCAGAGATAGCCTTGAGCAAAGCATCCGCAATCGGAGACCCCTCTCCGCACAGCGCATCTAAAATGTGTTGGGCTCGCTAATCGTCCCGCCCACACGAAGTCCCTTTAGGGAAATATTTATTGCACCCAAGCACACTATTAATATCCCTTTAGAGAAAGATTTAATGCACCCAAGCACACTATAACTTATTCAACAAGTAAAAACATTATACATTAAAAGATAATAAATAAACAGAAAATTAAAAACCAAAAGAAAATTAAAAAACTAGTAAAGAAAATAAATATTATTTACTTCTCAATATTTTATAGCATCAATATTAAATTGAAGTGGTGAATTAAGTCGTGTGTAATCTATAGGTACATTTTCTGATATCTAATAATAAAATAATAGTGGAGGGAGATAAATACAACTCTTAGCATATTCTTTCTTTTATACATGCACAGAACCATTTCTCAGCTTCATACTTCAATTGCTCTTACCGGAATATATATTTATATATTTTTTTTCTAATAATCCTTTTTCTTATTCTTCTCAATCTCACAGGAGTCGGTATTAAAATTTTTATAGAGGTCGGTCTTTATTTATCTTAGACATAACACTAATTATTCTTTTTTCACAAGGGTCGCCCCCCCCCCTACGGAAAAGTGTAACATTCGTCGATTTTCAGACCCGAAAACTCGACCTGTTTGTTTTTTTTTCAATTATTATTATTATTATTATTATTATTATTATTATTATCATCATCATCATCATCATTATTTAGTATTACCCGGACTATTGTTATTAATCAACTATTTATTAATCATTTTGGTCATTAACCTTTACACATCACTCGACTTTAATTTCGTTTATTTGATAAAAATATTATAACTATCACGTATGTGAAAAAACCCACCCTTAACCATATTCTAAACTTTACTTGATTAACCAGTCAAAAAATAGGGACCAAATTGCAAATTATTCAAAAAAACATATATTATTATTTTTTTTCCTTTCCTCGTCGGATGACCGACACCCCTCCTTCTTTGCTTTCTTGGTCCATATTTCTCGCTAGCAATCATGGATTTGACCTATTTACGAACTCTTTGATGAACGTGTAATCAATTCTCGATGTAAACATGGTTAATTGACATCAATTTTCACCAAAAATATTTAGCCATAACGCGGAATGAATTGGACCTCGTTACTCTATATAAGCACGGCTATAATGCAATTAAACAGGCAACATCCTCACGAAGCTTAAACATCTATCAATTGCAACACATAAGTTGTCCTAAATTGTTTTTGAATTTTTTCTTGGCCATAGAAACCCTGGGTGTCGTTCCCCGTCATTACGAACTCGATTACGGTAATTGATTTGTGATTCTATTTCGTTTTGGTGCGGGTAATCAAAGCCCTCTGCCAATTTTGATTGACAGGGGGTTTATATGATTTAGGGGGTAAATATTGAACATGTGTTTATTCATTTTCTTCTTCATCCTTTTACTGAGTTAGCCACCAATCCAGTTGGCTGATACATGTTTGTAAAGGTCTGAACCGGCCTGGGCGCAGGTTCGAGTCCCCCTCTGACGTGACGTCGAAGACTCACTCAAAAATAAACCGAATACAACTAGTTAGATAGCAGTAAGCGGGTATCGAACACAGAGAGTTCGTGGAAAATGTGTTGTTAAGTAGCACATTAATTACCGTATATTAAACTAAGTGCAAAAGTAAATTCAAAGATTTGGTTGTTTGGTTTTGATTAACAAAAAGAACTAAAAACAATTTAACAAGTTTAAAATCAATATGAGAAAATATGCCTTCCCACGGTTTCAGGTTTCCATGAATGTTACAATTAATGTTTAACTGAGATGAACAATAGATAAAATTCGTGTTTATGTAAACGATTGCGATAATTGAAGATAAAGTACTTGGATTATACAACGCAAGGTAATCACTCAAAAACCAATTAGTTTACCCAACCCTGAATCCCTCCCGATTAATCTCGATTACTTAAAGCACCAAGAATTGACGGTTTAGAACACAAAATCGATAAACTAACAATCTATCAACCAATTCATAAACACCATAATAATGAAATCAATAAGACCAACTATTATCTCAGAAATTGTCTAAACATTCAACCAAACAAACATAATAAACCTTACAATCCTAGGGAAAACATAAAGGAATTTAGCCGAGCATGTTTCGGTTCGTCATCCCTTCAATTTTAATTGTCAAACGAATTAAAAACAAGTGTCTAATGATTACCACACTCACAATTCATCTCCTGAACCTCAAAATCGCCTCTAGGTCGCTCTAGGATGAAAAGATGTGATAATAAAACCAAAAGCCATCCAAAAATATAAGTTATAATGGCCGTTACGATTCCTGCGTCGCACCCACCGTAAGCCACGGTGGCCACCGTAGCTTACGGTGGCTTCCAAAAAAGTGACGGTGGGTCTTAACTGCCTTACGCAAGTCATTTACTCCAGTACCCACCGTAGCTTAAGGTGGCTACCGTAAGCTACGGTGGCTTCAATCTTTTCCATCTTGTTTTCTTCATAATTTCTTCGTTCCAAGGCCGTTTTCTTCACCGTTTTCGCCCACATTCTCGTAATTTCATCATCTAGCTTTTCCAACCTGCCATTATACGAGTAAACGTAGTCATTGAATTCCACAAGATAAGCCGATTAAATGAATGATTATTAACGGTCTTAAATCACTTAAGGGTTATCCCATGGACCACCCGTCACATTCCCACACTTACTCGTTGCTTGCCCTCAAGCAACACCTCAGACAATAATTTTATTACTTTCAACTTGTAGTCACCAATCTTACCACAATTCCGGTTCAGTTTAGGTCCCAAGTCATACCCTATTCCCTCATTTGTATCGGTTGCTCTAGTTCACTTGACGTTCCATTTAAACCATAGATTTCTAACCAAAACTATAGCTTTGCTGTCGGTGGGATTTTACTGGGCATGATTGATTGATATTGATTGATTTCTAACCAAAACTAACATGCTTTCGGTTTTTACCTATACATAACACACATTTACACATTAACTTTTCCTTGGTGATCATACATGCATTTCCACAACTAATCAATTCTCCTCGCATACGCTTGTACAATCATCAAATCTCCACCTATGTGAATGCTTTTGACATTAATGCAAATCAAGAGGGATTAAAACGGGTTATAATGGGGCCAAGTGTAAGGGTATGGAATGGAATATTTTAAAGTAGCTCAAGAGATACGATCCGACATATTACAAACAAACTAAGTAAACAATGAAATAACAACTATATACTTCACTAACATCATCATTTTTTTACTATATAATACTTGAATATTGCATACTTAAACATTGCAACTCTAATACAATCTTATTTTTTGTAAGCATGATAAACATAATGCTTAACATATCTAATTGAAAAATACTAAAACAATTACATAGAAACCTATTAAGTCGGATCATTTCGCAATAGAACACCGGGGTTAATTAAATAAAAGAATAGGCCCAATAAAGTTTTCTAAAGGAACCAACCCCCCGCCCCTCTTACAACCAACCCCCCCGCCCCACACTTGGGATACATTGTCCCCAATGTACGGTTTTGAGGAAAAATGAAAATAAGCCACGTCATACACAACATTCTTTTCAACACAACCCATAATACTTAATTCCAAGTATTTTTGTCCATCACCCATCCACCCAAACAAATCAAACACAAAAGATAACAACTTATACAATAATATACATAATGATGTTCACCTGGTAACACGAGATTCCATCAAAAGTAGGGCGGTCGGGTCGGCCCGAATATGGACGTCATCACATCCGAGAACTCACCGAATCCAAATGTGCCTTGATCATCACCACCTTGCTCGCCCCGTTGATGTTGCGAGGTACCTTGTATGGAGCCTTGATTTGGGTCCACCCACATGGAATGATGCAATGGTGGTGTATGGTATGACACACTACCATCATACGGTGGCAAAGTAGTGTAGTCCACAAATGGCGGGTCGGCCACAACTGGTTGTCCCGTATGCCACGCGTCATGCATTAGTCGATAACGATCATCAAGGTATCGGTTGTTCATCTCATTCTCAAAGGCATATGCATGGGTTCGGTTCCACTGCTCTTGTTGATCCGAATTTTGCTTTAATTCTCTTTCCATACTTGCCCCCATGAAAGTTTGTTGATCGAATATGGTTTGGGAAGATTCAGACCAATTCCCAAACGTAGGTGGCCGTTGTCGTTCCACCATGAAACGTTCAAACTTCGTTGGAGCCTAAACCGGTTTACATTGTGGGAGGTTTTTTTTAAGGAAGACGAGGAAGAAAGATGATGAAGATGATAAAGAAAAATTAGGAAGAGAGAGAAATAATTTAAAGGAAAATGACAAAACTTTTTTTCTTAAAAATGGACGAAGTAGACGGGATTTCCTAAAACTTGGTTGGGGAAGACGAGATTACCTAAAATTTGGATGGAGCTGATGAGATTCAAATCATTTTGAATATCGTCGGATCGATATTCACCTGGTAACACGAGATTCCATCAGAAGTAAGGCGTTCGGGCCGGCCCGGAGATGGACGTCATCACATCCGAGAACTCACCGAATCCAAATGTGCCTTGATCATCACCACCTTGCTCGCCTCGTTACTGTTGCGAGGTACCTTGACTGGAGCCTTGATTTGGGTCCACCCACATGGAATGATGCAATGGTGGTGTCGGGTATGACACACTACCATCATAAGGTGGCAAAGTGGTGTAGTCCACAAATGGCGGGTCGGCCACAACCGGATGTCCCGCATGCCACGGGTCATGCATCCGTCGATAACGATCATCAAGGTATCGGTTTTTCATGTCATTCTCAAGGGCATATGCATGGGTTCGGTTCCACTGCTCTTGTCGATCATAATTTTGCTTTAATGCCCTTTCCATACTCGCTCCCATGAAAGTTTGTTGATCAAAAATGGTTTGGGAAGATTCGGACCAATTCCCAAACGTAGTCGGTCTTTGTCTTTCTACCACCTCTTGCATCGTTCCTTGATAAGCCCAATTCGAATCATATGGCCTTTGGGCATAGTCAAATGCACTTCCCACATAACCCGATTGCATCCCGGTTTCCTTCCATCCCAACTCGGTCCCGCGTGATCTGTTTCCATGTGAGCTACATTTGGATCATCTTGATAAGCCTCATCACCACTTACCTCATCTTCACTTTTCCGGTCATCCGCTTCACCCACATTCAATGGTCTTGCATCTTCCTTCAATACTCTCCATCTCCTTCCATCACTTTTCAACTTATGGCACTGTTCGGATTGTGAGTATACCCAACGGGACCCCAAATGTGTAATGTCGAATGGCTTGAACCTCTTGTAAGAACCCTTATCACCTACACCAATAGCCCTATATTTCTTAAACAATGCCGTGATTAATCGACAATGCGGTAAGATCTTCCGATCCACACTATTTCGGCTTATCCATATATTACTCATTACCAAAAATAGATATGAAATAAGCGGTGATCCATGTAACATCGTGTATAATATTGGAACTCCGGGATATCGTACCTCGACCCTATCATCCCGACGCGGGATGATGTTATTGATGCTTATCGTTAACATCAATTTTGCTTCCATCCTCAGATTTTTTTGGTACAACTTCACGGCGTATGTCCCGGGCAAAAACAGATGATCTAACATGGTATTCCACATCGGGTGCTTCTCGGGTGCCAAATATAAATCATCCAAACTTGAAAACATATACCGGTTCTGCGGTTTACTATCAAATTTCGCCGCCCGTTTCAAACTATCAAATGACATTTCCACTTGAATCCCATTCATAGTGCTATATAACTTGTCCTTTGATAGATGGTTACCAGTAACCCATCGTAAGGTAGCCATCCATTCTTGTATCTCTGCATCAAACAAGTTAGTTGACTCCTTATCATAACCCTTCAGAGCTGCTTCCCAACCTAACTCTCTGAATTTATCGGTAACCCCTAATGGACCAAAATCCTCTTCTCTAACTTCTTTCTCGCAAATAAACACATCAGTTCTCTGCCTCAACGAGTTCATTTGCTCATGAAATAGTGCCGCTTGCCATTCCTGAGGTTGATCTGCCAAAGACCCTAACTTCCAAATTGGCTTTTCACCTATTTGATCTTCTTCCTCTTCGTCCATATCCGCTTGAAGAACTAACCTTCTTCTTTTTGGTTGATCCGCAGGATTGCTTGAAGACCCAACCGGTTCTTTCCCTTTTCGACCCATTCTGAAAACACAAACAACAACAAAAGAGCAAGTTATTCACTTTTCAACCTTAAACATCCTCACACTTGCTTAACATTATGATTGAAGATGCTACTTAGACATATTATTCAATTTTTCAAACAATTTCAAAAAATTTTAACATTATATCCACTATATGACCAACAATATGCCCATAATTATGTTTCAATACATACTAATCATCCTCAACCATAACCCATTCAAACTCACTATTCATATTTTTCAACAATTCAAGCAAGTGTGGATCTAGAAACAATTATGAACAACTTACAACTCCATTGCAATACATCATCAAGAATGACAATAAATTACATACCTTGGTGTTGTAGAAGATGAAAATGAACAAAGCTTCAAAATACACCAAAACCCTCAAATATTTCGGACTTAATTGTCCAAAATCGACCAGCAGAACGAGAGATTATTTCAAATACAATGGTATAATTGAAAACCTTGTGAAATTCTAGCCAAGTTAGACCTAAAAATCGATTGATTTGGTTACGGGATGAGAAAGTTATGATGATATGAAGTAGGAAGTTAGGGTTTTAAGGTTTGGAGATGATGAGGAAGATTTTGGTGGAATGAGTGGTGAAAGAGATAGGAATCTCGTGTGTGGTGTATATTAAATGTAGAATTTTTTTAATATTTTTTTTACGACCCCGTCGCCCATCTCCAGGGTCTACCGTAAGCTACGGTGGACACCGTAGCTTACGGTGGCCTTGGTTCAACAATTCCTACCGTAAGGCAGTTCCTGGCCAGCGTGGGTTATTCAGATCCTACCGTAGCTTACGGTGGGTACCGTAAGTTACGGTGGCCCTTGTAGGTTAATTATTTTTTTTAAACATTATAAAAACACAAACAAAAACCTACAAAAACCAAAAATTACCCTACCCTTCTTGAAAAATCCGAGTTGTCCCCAACACGGTAAAGAAATTTGTTAAAATTTTCCGCACTTGAGTCGAACTTACTTAAAGACGAGAACGGTAATTTTTAAAACCAAATTTAATAAAAACTAAATAATCTAAACAAAAATATACAACATACCTTGGCCTCTTAATTTGTTTCCTCATCCGATGAGCTTAACAAGTAACTCACCTTATCCACATCGAGCACATTGATGTCTTTTCCTTCCAAGTAAGATTTAAGTCTTTGACCTTTAACCACTTGTTTCGTTTGGTCTTGAACATCTTCTATCTCCACATCACCAAACTGACCCACTCTTGTAATAATATATGGACCCATCCACTTACTCTTTAGTTTACCCGGAAACAACTTCAATCTTGAATTGTACAACCACACCTTTTGTCCCAATTCAAAAGTCCTTTTCTCAACTTTGCATCATGGACCTTTTTTAGTTTGTCTTTATATGCGGAAGCACATTCAAATGCTTTATCCCGGATTTCCTCAATCTCATTCAATTTCAACTTCCTTAATTCACCCGCTTATTTATAATCCGCGTTAACGTTCTTAATTGCCCAAAACGCCCTATGTGCCAACCCCATTGGCTAATAACACCCCTTCCCATATACTAACCGATAAGGAGTTGTACCAATAGGAGTTTTGTAAGCGGTCTGATATGCCCACAGCTCATCATCTAACTTGGATGACCAATCCTTCCTATCGACCTGCACCGCTTTCATCAATATTTCTTTAATTTGTCGGTTGGACACTTCAACTTGTCCACTCGTTTGTGGTGATAAGGAGTAGCGATTCGGTGATTCACACTGTACCTTTTTAAAAGCTTTCCAAAGTTGAAATTCTTGAAATGTGACCCACCATCACTAATAATAACAAGCGGAATGCCAAACCGAGCAAAGATGTTTGCTTGAACGAATTTGCAAACTACCGAATGGTCATTGGTTCTTGTTGCTACCGCTTCTACCCACTTTGACATATAATCGACCGCAACCAAAATATATAAAAATCCATTTGAGTTTGGAAACGGGCCCATAATCGGTTGCAATGGCATTTCATCCCTTTTTAAGATACTACCCATCTTTTGGCAATTCAAGCAATGTCGGGCATACTTACTTGCATCTTTGAAAATGGTGGGCCAATAAAACCCACATTGAAGCACCCGGTAGCCCGTTTTCTGAGCGCTAAAATGACTCCCACACGCTGATGCATGTGCATGAGTCAAAACCTCAGAATCGGGAATACACCTCCGTATCACTTGATCTGAACCAATCTTGAATAAGTTCGGTTCATCCCAAATATATTGTTTCACTTGGACCATGAACTGTTGCCTTTTTTCTTCACCCAATGACTTGGAATATACCCCGATGCTAAATAATTCACAAAGTGGGCATACCATGGTGCGGTCGACACGGCTAATAGTTGTTCATCGGGAAACCGTTTTTTTATCTCCATCGTGTCATCAACACCCTCCAATGGAATTCGGGATAAGTGATCCGCCACTACATTTTCACACCCCTTTTTATCCCGAACCTCTAAATCAAACTCTTGCAAAAGCAATACCCACCGAATTAAACGCGCTTTTGCATCCTTCTTCTCCATCAAATATCGAACCGTACTATGATTCGAATAAACGATCACCTTACTCCCCCAAATATACGAGCGAAACTTATCCAAAGCATACACCACCGCAAGAAATTCTTTTTCGGTGGTTGTATAATTAAGTTGCACTTCGGATAATGTTTTACTCACATAATAAATTACCACCGGCTTTTTATCAATTCGTTGACCCAAAACCGCTCCGATAGTCGTATCACTAGCATCGCACATAATCTCAAATGGCTTTGACCAATCCGGTGGTTGTAGAATGAGAGCTTTCACCAACTGTTCCTTCAAAATATTAAATGCTTGCAAACATTCATTAGTAAAATCAAAAGAAGTATTTTATAACAATAAATTACATAAAGGCTTTGTGATCACACTAAAGCCTTTAATAAATCTTCTATAAAAACCTGCATGCCCCAAAAATGACCTTACCCCTTTAATGTTTTTAGGTGGAGGTAAAGATGAGATTACCCAGACTTTTGCCTTATCCACTTCGATTCCCCTTTCTGAAATAACGTGACCCAACACGATAACCTCTTGCATCATGAAGTGACTTTTCTCCCAACTTAAAACTAAATTTGTCTCAACACACCTTTTTAAAACTTTTTCTAATTCATTGAGACAAGTTTCATAAGTTGGACCAAAAATGTAAAAGTCATCCATAAATACCTCAAGTGACTCCCCGACCATATCCGAAAAAATACTCATAATACAACGTTGGAATGTGGCCGGGGCATTACACATTCCGAACGGCAATCGCCGAAAAGCAAAAGTGCCATACGGACAGGTGAAGGTGGTCTTGTGTTGGTCATCCGGGTGGATAGCAATTTGGTTAAAACCCGAGTACCTATCCAAAAAACAGTAATACTTTTGACCCGATAATTTTTCAATAATTTGGTCAATAAAAGGTAATGGAAAATGGTCTTTAGATGTTGCGGCATTTTATTTACGATAATCAATGCAAACTCGCCACCCGGTGACAGGTCGGGTGGCGATTTGTTCACCGCGTTCGTCTTTAATTACCTGTATACCTGCTTTTTTCGGCACCACCTGTGTAGGACTTACCCATGCACTATCCGAGATGGGATAGATAATCCCCGCATCTAACCACTTTATTACCTCCTTCTTCATAACTTATCTCAAATTTGGATTTAATCTTCTTTGAGTCTCTCGGGTTGGTTTTGCATCCTCGTTGGTGATGATTTTGTGCATGACTATAGACGGACTAATGCCTTTTAAGTCGGCAATTGTCCAACCTATCGCCGCCTTGTTCATCTTCAACACCTTCAATAATTCTTCCTTTTGAAACACATCCAAATTAGATGCATAATGACCGGGAGTGTGTCATTATCCCCCCTAAAAATGCATACTTTAAGTGACTTGGCAAGTCCTTCAATTCCAATTTCGGTGGGCATTCCAAGGACGGTTTTGTACTCGAATCAATCTCGGCCGGTAGACTTTCAATTTGATGAGTCCATGGTGGTCGTCCTTCTTTTACCGCCAACATGTCTTGATTTTTCTCTTCCATCCTCAATGCACAAAGATGTACCTGTTCAGAAAAATAACAAATACATGCTTCCAAAGGATCTTTCTCATAATCATGCGGTTCACACATGTCAACAATATCTGCCATGAAACACTCATCACCACATAAAGAATTAGATCCGTTAGTGAACACATTTAATCTCATTTTCCTATTTCCAAAAGTCATATCAACCGTACCCGATCAACAATCAATAATGGCATGAGCGGTGTTTAAAAACGGTCGACCCAATATAACATTTTGTTTTTGGGTCGGATCAACTGATGAGTAATCTAAGACCAAAAAGTCAACCGAATAGTAAAATTCTTCCATTTTTACTATCACATCCCGCACAATTCCTCAGGGGAGTTTATGAGACAAATCGGCTAACACAACCATTGTCTCAACTCGTTTTAAAGGACCAAAATCATATTGGTCATATAAACCCCCCGGAAGAATACTTACTCCGGCCCCAAGATCTAGTAACACCCTAGATATTTGAAAATCGCCTTAAATTAAAGCAGACCTCAGGAGCTAAGAAGGGGGCCAACAAGCCCATTTGAAGCTAATGCCTTAGAAGCTACAGGACATAGAAGCAGGCCAACAAGTGGATTGAATCTTTTCCAGTCTAGAGACTGGCGGATTACCTTCGAAACAAAGGATTGAAAAATTCCTTCTGCTTTGGACAAGATAAGTGGACAGATGAGTTGAATAATACATGGACTGATAAGCTAAGTGAGGTTCCCCTTTGAGATCTCCCAACCTAAACTTTATTCAGAGGTGGGTCTTTCAACCGCCTACTCTTTCGAGGAAGGGTGCACTACAAGAGAATTAAGGGCGTTCCCGAATCTTGAAGCTTAGGAGGAAGATCACCTTTTAAAACCGCACTTACCCGCTCAGTTAAATCCACTCGTTTAGGCATTTTTTGTTGCTTCTTTTGAGTGCATAGTTCTTTTAAAAACTTAGCATGCGCGAGCACTTGTTTGATTGCCTCAAGTAGCGGTAAATTCACTTTGACTTGTTTAAAAACTTCCCACATCTCTTCTTTTTGAGGACCCCTTCTTGAAATGATATTTTTCTTACCCGGGTCAAGTAAAGCCGAGGGAAATGGAACCGCATTTGGTTCTACTTCCGTATTTTTATCTTTTAAAATTGAAGTTTGACCCAGATTTTGTAACGGTTTTTCAAAAGTGACATGTTTAGTGGGTTTATTAATTTCAATTTCATCATCAATTTCATTACACGTAATATCCTAAACTTCCCCATCAACCAAACCCGGTGATAATATTTTTTGTATTCTTTACCAATTATTAGCACACTAACATAATTTATAGGAACATTACGAGTGAACTATGGGACGGGTTTACCTTAGTGTCGCTTGGTAGTTGACCTTTATTTTTCTTCAACTCTGACACTTCAGTTGCAAGTTAACCCATTTGTGTGGTCAACGATTGGATGGCCTTATCTCTAACTTCATCCTTTTGCATTCTCACTTCATCAAGTTGATTTCTTCGTTGCATCAACTTCAACATGTCCATAACTTCATTTCCACTTGATGAACTTTAACCCGTTGACCCGCTTTGACCTCCACCCCCTTGACCTTGAAACCCTTGATTATTCCCGCCATGAAAATTACCTAGGTTATTATATTGTTGGCGAGGAACATAATTGCCTTGATTTCCTTGAAATTTCGCGTTGGATTGAGTAGCCAGATTTCCATAGCGAAAATTCGGATGATTTCTCAACCCGGGGTGGTAAGTATTGGAGTTCATGTTGTAATTCCTACCACCTCCCCCTTGAAGTACATTCACCTCCTCCACCGGTTCTTGACCCACCACACACACATCCGAAGCATGACCCAATTCGTTACAATTTGCATAAACATCAATTACCTGATTAGTGGTTTGTACGTTTCCTTCTTCCACGGCTTGCACTTGCGGTCTACCAATCTCCGGCCTTGCTCTTCGTCCGGTTTGGGCCTTTCTCTTTGAAGTAACCGCCATTCATTCCAAATATGCCCAATCATCTTGTTCATAATTGGTACCAAATGTACCATTCGTGATCAACCTCAAATCTCGTTCATCCTCCATACTTAACCCTTCATGAAAAGCATTTAATAACTCCCAAAGAGCAATACCATGAAGAGGACAATTCTTGATCATCATATTGAACCTCTCGAACGCTTCATGAAACATTTCCCCCGATTTTTATTGGAAGGTTCTCAAACTTCTTCTCGCATCGTTGGTCTTTTGGCCCGTATAGAATTCTTCCAAGAATCTTTGTTGCATTTCGGCCCAAGTATAAATGGATGTTGAAGGCAAAGTGTAAAACCATCTCTTTGCCTTGTCTTCCAACGAAAATTGAAATAGAACCAACTTGACTTCATCCGATGTAAAACCTTAACCCCCCAATTTTGTTGCAAATGGAGTCATATGCCTCCAAGTGGAAGTAAGGTTCCTCCGTTGCTAGACCCTTATACTTAGGAAGACTTTGAAGTGAATTTGTTCTCACCTCGAATGTCCTCCTTTGTTGATTGTGAGGAATAACCACCGGAGACGGATTATTAGTAATCACCGGTCGGAAATGGGCTTCAATCCCCCTAACCATCTCTCTTGCATGCCTTCTTGGTACCCCCATTGGTACTCTTGGTTGACCCATTTGCCTATAAACGGGCCTTGGCTGCGCAAATTGTTGTTCAAAACTGTGGTTGGGGCATTTGTTGTTGAAATTGTTGATCTTGGGGTTGCCCTTGTGGTTGTTGAATAATCGGTGGCGGTTGAACTTGTTGATGAACCGGTGGTTGTTGTTGAGCTTGTTGTTGAACTGGTGGTGGTTGAACGTGTTGTTGGACAACTGGTGGTGGTTGTTGTCGATTAAGCTCTTGAAATGGTTCCGGTTGTTGCCATTGACCATAACCAAAACTTCCCGGATTTACCCTTTTGCTTCCATCACCTCCCATGTAGTAACCTTCCACTTCATACCCCTCAAATTCACTGTCAAACCTATATCTGTATCCGTCACCTTGTGATCTTGAATGTTGCATGAAAGGTTGGGGTTGATATTGGTAGCTTTATTGTGCTTGTTGAAAGGTTGGTTATTGATGTTGTTGGGATGATGATGCACCAACGGTAGGAAAAATGTTGGTAATAGGTGGCAATGTGGATAACGTTGCGTAGGTGAATTGAGCAGTGATGTGTTCGGTTGTGGGTGGTGGTTGCAATTCACTTGATGTTGTAGGTATATTAGTAGTGATCGGTGGAGGTGGATTTGGTGGAGTTGTGGTTGGGATTGTTTGACCCGAAGTGGGAACTGGTGAATCCATGTTGTTGTTTAATGCAATTGGAGAACCAAGAAGCTTGTTCTCTCGAAGTAAAACTCGGTTTCCTCGAAGCGTTCTGTCAATCTCGGGATCAATAACTAGTGGTGATGACCTGTTAGAGCCTCTAGTATGCATACACATGCAGGTACCTGCACACTAACACAACCAGCGTAAACCCAAAAATAACAAACAAAAACTACTAAATCTAACACACGTTGCGCACTGCTCCCCGGCAACGACGCAAAAATTTGACGTGATGTCGAAGTCTCACTCAAAAATAAACCGAATACAACTAGTTGGTAGCAGTAAGCGGGTATCGAACACAGAGAGTTTGTGGAAAATGTGTTGTTAAGTAGCACAGTAAATACTCTATATTAAACTAAGTGCAAAAGTAAATTCAAAGATTTGGTTGTTTGGTTTTGATTAAAAAAAAGAACTAAAAACAATTTAACAAGTTTAAAATCAATATGAGAAAATATGTCTTCCCTCGGTTTCAGGTTTCCAAGAATGTTACAGTTAATGTTTAACTGAGATGAACAATAGATAAATTCGTGTTTATGTAAACGATTGCGATAATTGAAGATAAAGTACTTGGATTATACAACGCAAGGTAATCACTCAAAAACCAATTAGTTTACCCAACCCTGAATCCCTCCCGATTAATCTTGATTACTTAAAGCACCAAGAACTGACGGTTTAGAACACAAAATCGATAAACTAACAATCTATCAACCAATACATAAACACCATAATAATGAAATCAATAAGATCAACTATTATCTCATAAATTGTTTAAACATTCAACCAAACAAACATAATAAACTTTACAATCCGAGGGAAAACATAAAGGAATTTAGCCGAGCATGTTTCGGTTCGTCATCCCTTCAATTATAATTGTCATACGAATTAAAAACAAGTGTCCAATGATTACCACACTCACAATTCATCTCCCGAACCTCAAAATCGCCTCTAGGTCGCTCTAGGATGAAAAGATGTGATAATAATACCAAAAGCCGTCCAAAAATATAAGTTATAATGGCAGCTACGATTCCTGCGTCGCGCCCACCGTAAGCTACGATGGCCACCGTAGCTTATGGTGGCTTCCAAAAAACTGACGGTGGGTCTTAACTGCCTTACGTCAGTTATTTACTCCAGCACCCACCGTAGCTTACGGTGGCTACCGTAAGCTACAGTGGCTTCAATCTTTTCCATCTTGTTTTCTTCATAATTTCTTCGTTCCAAGACCGTTTTCTTCACCGTTGTCGCCCACGTTCTCATAATTTCATCATCTAGCTTTTCCTACCTGCCATTATACGAGTAAACGTAGTCATCTAATTTCACAAGATAAACCGATAAAATGAATGATTACTAACGGTCTTAAATCACTTAAGGAGTGTCCCATTGACCACCCGTCACCCCCATGCCCAGTTTTGTTGTTTACTTTTATTACTTCCAATTTCTTTTAATTAAATGTCCATAAATTTAAACTAAAGTTATATAGAAATATAATTATTTCACCCATTTAACTTACCAAACACCATTTTTTAAAGAAATTGGTCTCTTAATATATATATATATATATATTAGTATTTAACTTGATACTTGTAAATATATATTTTTTGTCTTAACATAACATTTTTTTATAAAAACAAATCAATAAATAAATAAACTTTCAACATTACATTTAAACGTTTTCATATATATATATATATATATATAATTATAGATATATATTCTTCTTAGCAAGTAAATAAATAATCTATGTTGTTTTTACTTGTTTAAATAAATCAAGCAATGTCAAGCTTTTAAAAAACGAGATCTTTGGATGAATGTATATGTCATATTAAACCGACGCCCAATTATTTCAAAAATTAATATATAGCTTATAATAATATTTAAATTGAATACGTTTTAACTCGACTTTTATAAAATATATTTTGAATGTCTTATCAATCCCAAATCCTTTATAAACCCTTACTTTTCATGTCTTGCTCTTTCACGTCGTTAGATTGTTTATTTAATTATACCTTTAATTAAGATATTTCGTCGAGACTCCTCAAAGGACCAACTTACGTGTTCGCTTAACCACCTTTCCACTACCGCTGCTACGTCTTCTCGTTACCGCTTCACCTTATTTCAGGTGAGCAATCACATCGCCTTTTTCCTATTTTTGTTTTGGGGGCATTATATGCATTAGAAATCATTATTATACTACCAATTCCATAATTTGCGTGTTTGTGATATTGCTCGATTAATTGTTTGACTGCTACATGAATTATGTGTTTACTGCTTTTATGGTTTGTTGGTATCTCATCCTCATCCTCATAGTATGATCATACGTTGTCCGAGTAGACATGTCCGAATCTAGTGGCATGTTCGAAAAGACACATTTTTTTTAATTTTACTTTATGTTGTTTATTGGTTGCGAATACGTTCGAGTAGACATGCCCGTAATGTAACCTTTCGGTTTTTTTTTCATATTTACTTTGTAACCGTTACCCGACCCATTTACGGGTCCGGGCTCGTTCTTGAATAAAATCCGCATTTATCGAGTGTATTTATGGTTACTTGATTATTTAATATTTGTTGTTTACCCTCAAAGTATAAGTTTGGATCGTATATATACCCAATCTCAAACTCCAAGGGCCTGAGTGTATTTATGTTATAACCCATCGTCTTAACTGGTTAATCCATATCTTTGTCTAACGGGTTTTCTTGTACCCGAATCAATCAAACAACCTATTAACTGTCAATAATCGTTTGTAATCAAGTTTTTAATATAGGAAATCGTTGAAATAGTCAATCGCGGCCTCACCGACGGTGTAATTATATTAACTACACCATTTTGACTCGTTTTTCCTTTTTAAAACCTAACCGACAGTCATTGACAACCATTGATCGCGTAAGAGTTGATTATTTCAATTAATCGTATGGATACTTTCCCTATAATGTGACCGACAATACCCCTTATTTAATTGAACCATTTCACTCGTTAATTGCTCGTTCAAAGCCTCGTAACCGTTGGCCCTGTTTTGCTTCATTCTCCCTCTTATGTTCATCATTCAAGGTAATTAAGGGCATGGTTGGGATCGTGAATTCAGGGGATCAAAACCCCTAAACTCGTTTTGATTGATTGTAACAGATTTGATCAAATCGGATTTAGGGTTTATTTAATAAATTTTGGGATAAACAGTTTATGTATATTAACTTTTGAAACTGTTTATGTTTGCTCGTCGCCTTAAATGGCTGCTGGTAACACTTATGTGTTTGGGGGCGGAGGTCACAGGTTTGACCCTCCCACACCTCGTTTTTTTTAAACATTATATTTGTATTCTTTTTAATCAATAACTATAATAATAATAATAATAATAATAATAATAATAATAATAATAATAATGATTAAACATGGTTGTTTCACTAAAAACCAACCTTTTAATATTCGTTTTCGTTCATGTATATATATTTTTTTAAGACACGTTTTCATATATATATATATATATATATATAAAGAAGATTATAACTTAAAAACTAACGTTTTAATAAATATATATATAAATCAAGTAACTTTATTTATAAAACTAAAAATAGTATTTTATATTTTCTTAAATCGAAATAATAGTTTAAATTAATAAATCCCTAAATAAATTATAATATTAAATGGTTATCGTTTAACTCGTATCGTGTTTAAGATCCTCATTTTAAGTATATTCCTTATTCTCTTAGGCTTTAACGTCCGCGTGTGATTCGTTTCCCCATTCTCACTATCTTAATTATCTTCGTTCATCTTTGAGGTGAGTACCACATTCCCCTCCATTTTACTTGTTTTATCACTTTGGGGGGACATATGCGTAACCTAGTATATTTTCATATTTATCTATACACAAAACTGCAACTGTTGTCTTATGTGTTAACTAATCTCATGCCTTACTTGTTATGTGTTTATGTGCTCATTGTGAAACCGCATTCGGAGAGGTCCAGCATAATCTCAGAAAATAGTATGATCATACGCTAGTCGTTATAGCCTTGTGCTTTTCGACATCTCATTTTAATTGCTCATTGGTTGATTTGTTAAGCTCATATGACTCGTTGCAGCTACGTATTTTGTTATATATTGTATGTACAACTGAACTGGTGTGTTGCTCACTCAACATCGTGTTGACAAACTATATTATTTTCAACTCATATGCAGTTCATCATTTGATGTGAAGTATGTGGACTTAGACGTTTGTTTAAGGACTTATGCTAAAAGAATTTATATTGAGACTATGAATTTTCATGATTTTGATTTATTGATGTTTTTTTTACTTTGGATTTTGTAATGAATAATGGTGTTTATTTGAATTTAATAAATAGATATTTAAATTTAAAATATTTGCATGATAGTAACCTTGCGAGCCGCGACAATCAGTTCACGCCCCGGCATTTTCGTCGTAGGTTGGGGTGTGACACGTAATCTAGTGGCAAGATCGAAAAGACACTTATATTTGTTTATATTAGCTAATGATATTCACATACACAAGGAATTGTTTGTTTCTCAATATTATTATTATTATATTTACACAAAACTGTGAATTACTCGCTCAACATGTGTTGTTAACAAATTATTTTTACACAAATTGCAAGTTGTTAATTCAGATGATTTGAAGTGGAGAACTTAGATCATACCTTAGGCTAAGTTATAAAAGTTTAAATGTTGCTGTAATTTATTTTGTTTTAAATACTGTGTACTTTAATATGAATGAAATAAATTAGGTATTGACACTTATTATTAATTTAGTGTTTTTGATATATGATACAAATATTTCCGCGCCCCTGAATGTTTTGTCGTTAGGTTGGGGTGTGACACAAAGCGTAGGTCCGCCCCTGGTAATGGTTATTGTTCCTCAGTTATCTTTCTGGAAATTAGAAGAAAAAAAATAATCATATTAGTGTGATTGTTGGTTTATGTATATAATCTAAACATGCGTAGATAAAAAATATACTTTTCTTTCGGGCAACAAGAAGTAATATATTGAAAGGCGCAAGCGCCACCAGCAGAACGTTGGGTGAACAACAAACAATTTAAGGAAAAAGAGAAAAAAACCCACAAAGGTACATTGAATCGACCGACACAACCCGACTCGTCAGTCAGTTGTTAATACTAAACAATGGGGAATTAACCCTAACCGACTAGTCCAAATCCTTGTGATTGGGTCTAGTTTTATCCATCCATATTAACATCTTCTTATCTCGTCAACAATGTACTAGGCAAATATAGACCGGTGATCGAACACCATCGCGCTCTTTTGTTTCCAAATAAACCATAAAAAGGAGTAGGTAATCACCTTCAATAGAGATCTTCCCGTACATGGATGGGGCTCCTCCGAGACTTGAAAGAGAAGCTCAAAAGAACTGAGAATGGTTGAAGAGGTAGGTCCCAGCAGAGCCCAGTTGGACCCGCAAGACTCACCTTGAAGAGGGACGTCTGCGCAGAAACCAACTGGATCCGCAGGACCAACCATGCTCAGAGACGTGACGTCCTTACGCGCAGTACGCAAGCTGTTCCCGCAGGAAATGCCTCCCAATGGTGAAGTACTCTGCCTGTTCCCGCAGCTGCGGATACAAGCCATCAGGGAAGGCCACCCGCGCAGCAAGGCTACACGCACAAGGCACTTAGCTCTCAATCACTGTGTCACCTGAAGGAATGAGCAAAGCCGGGAACAATCCCGCACAAAGGCGGGAGGGGGAATACTCCCGCCCAAATAAGCCAGTCCGTACGATACGGGAAGATCTTCTGTACTGTACCTGACGAGGTATGGGCAAAAGATCTGACTAAAGATACGACAGCTTATTGACAACAGTATGGCGAGCAGCATGCTCTTGTACTGTATGTCACTATTAGCCGCTGCCTACTCACCAACTCCTGTCATACCACGTGCATAGCCGGCAGTTGGTGGAAAAGGAATAGTACACAGCAGGCCTGGTCACTATCAGCCGCTACCTACCCACCAACTACCAGCAGGGCACGTGCGTAGGCCACAGTTGGTAGAACAGGAATACTATTCAGCCGGCCACACCTCCTTGGAAACCTACCTTCGGCTATAAATACCCCAAATGGTATGATCATCATATCTTAACACATTATTATCATATTATACCTAATATCTGCTCTAGCAATCTCTTAATATACATTTATATTAAAAGAGCAATCTAGTCTGATTCTCACGCCGGAGGGTGGTCACAAGGAGGAACCCCCCCTTCTCAGTGACAAGCTCACGGTGTCTGTTTTGCAGGTTATCAGAAGAACCATCTTTGCCGGGTCTAACCCCTCGTGGGAAACATCTACCTAACCCCCAGGTTACCCGTAATCTGCCCGGGGTCCGGTTAGTGTTTCTTCATTGGCGCCATCCGTGCATAAAGCTGGAACTTCATTTTTCTCCAGTTTTTTCAAACTTCTGGAAAGATGGTTAAAGAAACTCCGGTAACCACAACCCCAGCTACTGGGGGGAATACCGGCTACACAGTTTTTACAAACACTACCCCGGTTACCCAAGCCGGGGCAAGTGAAGTAAATTTTACGAATACTACCCCAGTTACCCAAGCTGGGGCAAGTGCAGTAAATAATCGCTCACTGGGATTCACCGATACCCAGTTAGAGAAACGAAGGCTCCCCCGCCAAACACTCGATGAAGTTAAGGCATGGGCGGAGGCACGACAGAAGGAATTCCAAGCTGAGTTGGACGAACGCTTGCGTTCCGCCCAACAGGCTGACGAATTCGAAGAATACTTGGACGATGACTCGGAGGAATCCGACACCGACGCGAACCCTCGCCATAGGGCAAAAGGGAAGCGTAAGGAAACGGACTCCCAACCGAGAAGGCGTTTTGGAGAAGCCTTCAAACCAAAAAATACAGGTGGAAATCCACGTGACTTCTCCAAAACATTCAGACCAACTGTGGCAAATGCGGGAACGTCCAAATTTGCAAGGGACATTGCGGAAGCAATTGCCCCAAAAAGTGCCAAACAAATGTCCAACATAGGCACATATGATGGTATATCTGACCCAGATGATCATTTGAACAGATTCATAGCAGGGGCAACCGTCAGTAGTTGGACGGAACCTACGTGGTGTTACATGTTCCAAATGACGCTTGTTGGGGCTGCTAGAGCGTGGTTCGATCGTCTACCGGTCAACCACATCTACGACTGGGCAGACTTCCAACAGAAGTTTAGCCAACACTTCAGCCAGCAAAGAAAGTATACCGAGGAACAATGGACAATCCTCAAATGCATTCGAGGGGAAGATGAATCTTTGCTAGACTTCATCACTCGCTTCAACTCAAAGAAGCTTAGTCTGGGTAATATCAGCGAAGATCTTGTTCGCGCTGCTTTCATCCAGGGCGCGAACGACCCAGAGCTCATCCGCACCTTAACGGGTAAAGATGGCATGCTATCCACATGGGATGCCATCATGACAGCAGCAAAACGCTTTGCGGAAACGGAGAAGCAACTGGGTAGAGATCTCCCTCAGAGCACAAACCTCTACACCCAGAAAACAAGGGAAGACAACGTCCTTACCGCCCGATTAAACAAAAAGCGAAAGCTAGGCATTTGGCAGTCAAGGGTAAACTTTGACACCTCATCCGGCTTGCAACATCGGTTAGGCGGAAGGGATAACGTACGGTCGAACCAGAACTCCAGATGGACGCCACTCACCAAAAGCGTCACCGAGATATTCGCCACTGAGGAGCTCCCATAGCCAAAGCCTCCAATAATCCAACATCGTCACAATGCTGATCGGAGCAAGTACTGTGACTTTCACAGGACAAAAGGCCACAACACCGAAGAATGAATAGATGTAAAGGACATGGTCGAAGCATTCGTCAGAGATGGGACGCTCGCGCACCTCGTGGCGCAATAAACGCTGAGCAGGCTGATGCGTGTAGAACCCCAGCTGGGGAAAACACGAATAAAATTCCAGCTTCAATGTGGAGACTACATGCTGCGTAAAGAACGAGATCCCGAACCAGGTGCGTATCGGCTCGATGGCACTCCCATCCCAACAACATGGAAGGGAGCTCAATTACACAGTTTGCATGTAGATCAATTCCAAATTTGTAAAGAAAAGGCCAAGAGCCACTTCTAATGGAAATGATTCTCCTTAGAACATCGACGCTGATGATTTTACATTTATACTTTATGAACTATCAACACTGATGACGGTCTTCACCGCATACATAAGTGTGAAAGTCGTTGCATGGGGAAGGCGGCAAAACCCGCATAAACCCAAAAAATGACAAACCTTCACGCAGGTCAGTTAAAGGGTAAAGTTCAGTCACCCCACTAAATGAAAGTGCCGGTCTATCCGCATGAATCATGATAGAGGAAACTGAACACTAACCTATTAACAACCGCGCGTCGAACGGTTAATTTATTCAACACGGATATGCCGGTTTTCACCGCATAATTACGTGAAAAGTCGTTGCATGGGGAAGGCGGCAAAACCCGCATAAACCCAAAAAACGCAAACCTTCACGCAGGCCAGTTGAAGGGGAAAAGTTCAGTCATCCCATTAAATGAAAGTGCCGGTCTATCCGCATGAATCATGTTAGATTAAACTGAACGCTAACCTATTGACAACCGCGCGTCGAACGGTTAACTTATTCAAGAAAATTTCTAACAAAAGGATGAGGAAAACCTACACGCAGGTCAGATATAGGTAAAGTGTAGCCATCCTACTAAGTGCAAGTGACGGTCCTACCCGCACAATCACGAAAGAGGAAGCAAAACTTCACACCTATTATTTACCACGTTCAAAGGTTAACTTATCCTAAAGACTTAGAAATTTCAAGAAAGATAAGGAAAACCTCCACGCAGGTCAGATGGTAAAGTTTAGCCATCCTACTAAGTGCAAGTGACGGTCCTACCCGCACAATCACGAAAGAGGAAGCAAAACTTCAACCTATTATCTACCACGTTCAAAGGTTGACTTATTCTAAACACTTGGAAAATTGCTAATTTAAACTTAAGTATGCAAGTCATATAACGTTTATAAAGCAAGGAATCCAGAGAAAATAGCGGTCTTACCCGCACAAAGATTTATATTTCACAATGATTCATTACAAGAATGGCCGGGTAATTACCCGCCTACAAGAAAATAAATCTATACAAGCTAAATCTATCCTAGCAGTGGGAAGGGATCTTCAGGATCAGGCTTCAGGGCCACTTCCACTTGGACCAGCACCATCAGTAGAGCGTGGCAGTTCAAGGAAAGCTTTAAGGATAGCTAGCCCATCATCATCAGCAGCAACTTCGTTTACCTTCTCCACCACCGGATGCGGGAAGGCGGCATACTGATTCACTGCTTGGTCGTATACAGCTTCAGTATCTACATCAAATAAAGGGAAGTTGGAAGGCGGGATGCCTTTCTCAACGAACCCTAGACCAAGCAGGAAACCGGCCTTTTCCCCATCCTCATGAGAAGCGTTGAGGGCTGCGCTCATAGCATCGTCATAAGACATCTCAGTGAAGACTCGATGCACAACCTACAAAAGAAAATATACAAGTATCAGAACCTTTTCTATTTACAAAGAAAAGCGTAAAGACATGAAAAGCTTACCTGAGACAACGCTTCTCGAAGAAGCCATTCCTTGGCAACCAGAGCTTCTTGGAGGGCGGCTTGAGCTTGGGTACAGGCGCGTTCGGCTTCACTTTTATTAAGGTTGGCAAGCAACACTTCCTTTGCAGCAGCCTCTTCGACGCCCTTTAGCTTCCGCTCAGTATGGTCAAGCATGCCCCTCTGGTCCAGGATTTCTTGGAGCTTCTTCGCGTCCTCCATCGCCAAGGCATCATGAGCCTGCTGGAGAGCCTCTAATTTGGCTTTAAGCTCTTCATTCTCCAGGCGTAGAGGCTCAGCAACAGCTTCAGCCTTGGTGGCCCTTTCAGTTGCGTTCCTAGCAGTTTCCTTAGCCAGCCGAAGCTGTTCATTAACAGCTTGGGCAGCCTTGGAGCGAGCCTCGAGACGGGACTGAACCTCAACTTCAAGGGCCTTGAACGCCTTCTCCTTCTCCGCCGCCGCGGCGGAGAGCCTCCTATTCTCCTCCCGGACAGCCCGCGCCTGAGCTACTTCCTGAAGGCGAGCTGCTTTTAACTTGTCGTTTTCACGACAAAGCAGCTCGACGCGCGGCTGCATCCGGGCCAGGAGAACCCGAAGCTCATTGCTTAGCCTACCCTCCTGGTAGCTAGCCATGGCTTCCCCCAACGCACCACTAGGAGCAGCGTGACGAGCCCACTCCACGCACTCCACAGGGGTGCGAAGGGTTGTTCCTCGGCGAATGTTCCATCGTGGAACATACACTTCATTGGAATCCGACACTGCAAAAAACAAAGAGCAGTTAGGAAAAGATGATTGAAAAATATAAAATAGGCCAAAAGAACCCTACGCACCTGTAGGGTCAATAACAGGCCGATAGCCGCCGAACCCATCACCTGAACCCAAGGGAAATCCATCCAAGAGGTCAGGCAGATGGGAAGGTGGCAGAGGTTGGCGATACGCCCCATGCATACCTGAAGGATCGGCCGTCGTTGCCGATGACGGATGAGGCATGGTAAAGGCCGCCGCGGCCGCCGCTGCGGAATCCGCAGCAAAAGTAACCTCCGGCTCGGTGAAAGATGCGGTAAAAATGGCACTCACAGCCGGCGGTGACGTCATCACAGCTGGAACAGTCGGCTCAAAGGAGTGAGCAACTGAACCAGCGGAAGCAGGCGCAGGCGCCTGGGTCGTCGCCTCAGGTAGGCTGACCAAGCCTACCGTCATTGGCGGAGAGGTACTCCTCTGCGCTCCACCCTAGAATGCGTCAACATCCACCCCTGCGTAAAGAAGATAAGTATTAATGATGGAAAACTATGAAGTTAAAGATAAAGGAAGTTTGTACTTACGGGTTTTCTTGAGCCTAAAGGTACGGAGAGGCGGGGACGAACCCGATGGAGCCGGCCTCTTTGCGCCGCTCACCGTCGTCTTCTTGGGCTCTCCGGAGGTGACAGTCGCAGCCTCCGGAGCGGTGGTCTTATCACCACCGGGATTCCCCGCCACCTCTTCGCTCTCGGTCTCCGAATCAGACCGAGGCACCGGATCGGCAGTGGAGGCCACCTTCTCCTTCCCCTTCCCGCCGGCAGCCTTCTTCTTCCGCACCAACGGAGGACCATCTGCGGATTCCTCATCAGAACATACGATTAGAGGAATTCCAGCAGAGGTTTCAACATTGAGGGGTCGAGGGTTGAATAGCGCCTTACCTGGCCGCCTGGCGCTAAGGATCTCGTGGCCTAGCGGGTAGACCTCCACGAACCGATCCGCCGTTTGTTCTAGGATGGGCAACTCGTTCTCGTCTAGAGCGCGAGTACCCATCCGAGCGGGACCGTCAGCCTCCCGCGGGTTCAGAAGCGACTGCAAATCGTTCCCCTCTGAAATAAACAGGAAAAAAGTTAGAAGAGATTCTAAATCAACAAAAAGAAACAGAGCACACCGTAAGGAACAGAGTTCGAACCGTATTCAAGGACGATTGGGATCTTTTGCGCATCCGCCTCCTTCCACACCCGGCTCATCCCCAGCATCACCATTCCGGACTCCGCAAACCGGTAAACCGGAGATTGGACTCGGGATATCTTCGAAAACCATTCCGCCTCCTCGTAGTTGGAGGCGTGAAGGCTGGGAAGTGCTTGCCCGTTCTTGAATTTCATGGCAAGGGGGATGGCGCGAGCGGAGATGTAGAAGAACTCCCACTTCCACGAGCGAAGACTGCGCTCGGTTGCGCAGATCTTCAAACCCTTAATCCGGGTTATCAATGTATACCACCCCTGGATGCACCTCCAAGAGTAGAAGGTCATCAGGCGGTCAACATAGGGCTCAATGCCCAGAATCCGACACACCCACTCGAAGTGCCGAATCTTGGCAATCGCCATCGGGTGCACCTCGGTCAGGTGCACACCATGCCTCTCCAGGACACGGTAAACAAACTTTGTCAATGGGAACCTAAGATTCCCATAAACAAAGAATGCAGCATATACCCCGATCTTGCCTCTGGGGGCATCGTACACCGTCTGATGGGGTTCAGGAAACTCAGGCTCGAGAGACTCGAGCATGAACTTCCTGACGATGTACTGATACAGATCGACAGGCAGAGCACACTGGCACTCGCCAGCAGTACTCTTGTCATCGGCTGTAGATTCGAGATCACGAGACGACATCTTGCAGATATGAAAGAAGAAAACGATTTCAAGGGAATGCTCGACTGAAAAGATGAGTATTCGCCGGAAATCGTTTTGAGGATGAAGAGAAGTGAAAGCGTGGATTACAAAGAACCCTCTCCCCCTTTATATACTAATCGCAATTAATGCGATGCATTTAATGCGGAAGAGAGAGAAATCGAAGGTGCAATGAAACTATGACACGTGGCAAAAAGCAAGCTGGCAACAGCTGTTGACAGGACGCATACCATCAATTTCGCGGCCACGCGCCCGAAAAATCGCGCCCACGCGCCTGAAAAAGCGTCTGGAATGACCATGTACTGTCACGTCACCATAACTTCCTGCACGTCCTGACACAGTCAGAAGAAACCGTCGCACGACGTTTCAGACGTTTGGACTGTTCTTATCCTTTCACCAACTCTTCGAATTTCAAAAAAAAAAAAAAAAAAAAAAAAAATTCAAAAAGATTTAAAAGCAAGCGGGAAAATACCCCTTACCTTGGCAACCAAGTAACCGTAAGACGGATGCGGGTACAGTGTTAAAGCAAAACCCTTCACATACCTAGCACCCGCAGGGAATTGAAGCCAAGAATACCTTGGCAACCAAGTAACCGTAAGACGGACGCGGGTACAGTATTAAGGCAAAACCCTCCACATACCTAGCACCCGCAGGGAATTGAAGCCAAGAATACCTTGGCAACCAAGTAACCATAAGACGGATGCGGGTACAGTGTTAAGGCAAAACCCTTCACATACCTAGCACCCGCAGGGAATTGAAGCCAAGAATACCTCGGCAACCAAGTAACTATAAGACGGGTGCGGGTACAGTGTTAAGGCAAAACCCTTCACATACCTAGCACCCGCAGGGAATGGACGCCAGGAATACCTTGGAAGTAAAGTAACCGTAAGACGAGCGCGGGTACAGTGTTAAGGCAAAACCCTTCACATACCTAGCGCTCCGCAGGGAATTGAAACCAAGAAGGATCTTCTGGGCAATGCTTGCGGAAACGGGAATAACATCCCCGCATAGCGGGAACGTCGAGAACTACATTGTTTGAAGCTCCAGGATGGAATTGGTGGTTTTAACATAATTGATCACTATGTTCAAAACTACCAAAACCTCATGGAGAATCCACACAAGTGGGACTCAACGCTCCTGACTTGCGAGGAGGTTACAGACCTACCCGCATCATACCCAAAGATCAGGAAAGTCGGGAATTTCTGCAAGTGACAAGGACTTCCGCGGGAAGACTCCCCATGGAAAACCTTAAAACTAAACCCTTTTCAAAACCCTTTGCTTAAGTCCAAAAGTTCACCTCACTTTATTAAACATTCATGAGAAGAACATTGGACTGGGGGGACTTGAAGAGGTAGGTCCCAGCAGAGCCCAGTTGGACCCGCAAGACTCACCTTGAAGAGGGACGTCTGCGCAGAAACCAACTGGATCCGCAGGACCAACCATGCTCAGAGACGTGACGTCCTTACGCGCAGTACGCAAGCTGTTCCCACAGGAAATGCCTCCCAATGGTGAAGTGCTCTGCCTGTTCCCGCAGCTGCGGATACAAGCCATCAGGGAAGGCCACCCGCGCAGCAAGGCTACACGCACAAGGCACTTAGCTCTCAATCACTGTGTCACCTGAAGGAATGAGCAAAGCCGGGAACAATCCCGCACAAAGGCGGGAGGGGGAATACTCCCGCCCAAATAAGCCAGTCCGTACGATACGGGAAGATCTTCTGTACTGTACCTGACGAGGTATGGGCAAAAGATCTGACTAAAGATACGACAGCTTATTGACAACAGTATGGCGAGCAGCATGCTCTTGTACTGTATGTCACTATTAGCCGCTGCCTACTCACCAACTCCTGTCATACCACGTGCATAGCCGGCAGTTGGTGGAAAAGGAATAGTACACAGCAGGCCTGGTCACTATCAGCCGCTACCTACCCACCAACTACCAGCAGGGCATGTGCGTAGGCCACAGTTGGTAGAACAGGAATACTATTCAGCCGGCCACACCTCCTTGGAAACCTACATTCGGCTATAAATACCCCAAATGGTATGATCATCATATCTTAACACATTATTATCATATTATACCTGATATCTGCTCTAGCAATCTCTTAATATACATTTATATTAAAAGAGCAATCTAGTCTGATTCTCACGCCGGAGGGTGGTCACAAGGAGGAACCCCCCCCCTTCTCAGTGACAAGCTCACGGTGTCTGTTTTGCAGGTTATCAGAAGAACCATCTTTGCCGGGTCTAACCCCTCGTGGGAAACATCTACCTAACCCCCAGGTTACCCGTAATCTGCCCGGGGTCCGGTTAGTGTTTCTTCAATGGTCAAATCAAACCCACGCCAAATAGAAATGGCCCACCATACCCCTTTAGCTCAAAAGAAATTCAGAAAAACGAGTTTTGTTGTTTTACTTGCATAAGCTCACGCCCGATAATCACTTAAAACTGATCGAGGACATTACTCTAATTAAAAAATATATGAACAAATTAATTTGGTTGTCATTTTATTCATATGAATAAACTACTTGTATTCTTAATGGTTTGAGAGACACTTCACCCCGTTTAGAAAAATGTTTCTTTCGTATGCAGCTACAATTTTATAGATGTTACATATTATTGTTGGGAAAATTCCCCAAATAGCCAATGTCGACTATGTCTTTCAAAAATAACCATGTGATGCAACGGTAAAACGATAACGAAGATCTAACACGTTGATTTTGTGAATACCCATGATGAACTTCCCAAAACTCCCAAATCTCACCAAAAGGTCAAGGGGGAAACTGAAGTGAAAAATCTTTTTAACAAAATTCAAGTCTGATTATTCACATTACATAAACTGAATATAAATAGAGCTTCTAATACGAAATGGGCCCAAAAAAGGCCATGGGCCAAACACAAACCTAAAAAGATAAATGCAAAAACTACTGAAAAAACATAAAAAGTGTAAGGCCCCGTTACCGGTGTCTCACTTTGGACGTTGGTTTTACTCATAAATGCAGTTCTAAATATCAGAATTAATTAAAACTTTCGTGGAATATAATAACTTCAACCATAATATATTACATAACTTTCAAATCTTGTATTATCAAACATTCATAGTCACTTAAAAATAAACATAGTCTTTAAAACATCATAACATTTCCTTATGATGCCAGTATCTTCAATTCCATGCCATGTGTCCTCATTAAGCGAGCCGCCTCATCCTACACACCTGCGTGCATACTAAAAGTCAGTTACGCTAAGTGAGCTAGTTTATCATATAACATACAATACATCCATACACATTCTTATATATGCGCCCGAAGGTAAATATACATACATAGTTCTTTACCTTTCTTCATACATTCGTACTTTCATTATTTCCTTTTATACATACATATATACATATACTTCATCCTATAACTTTCGCAGATATTATTAGAGTCCGTTCCCTACATTCGCGGATATTATTAGGGTCCGTTCCCTACATTCGCGGATATTATTAGGGCCGGTTCCCTACATTCGCGGATATATTAGGGCCCGTTCCCTACATTTGCGGATATTATTAGGGTCCGTTCCCTACATTTGCGGATATTATTAGGGTCCGTTCCCTTTCTAACCATACCTTCCATACGTACGTACATCATTTATATATCATATATATATATATATATATATATATATATATATATATATATATATCAATCATATCTTTAAACTATCCCTTGACGGTACATGCAATATCCGAAGATCGTTCATGCATCGCCAAGCATTCGTTCATACATAAATCATATAAGGCATACACTTACCACTTAAGGTAGGTGTATTAACTAATCACATCGAGTATGCACACAGCCCCGAAAACATAACAAAAAGTGAGGCAAGAAACACACCTGAGCTCGGTTACGTTTACCGTTAATAGTTATTCCTTTCTTTAGTTGTACCCGACTAATTGTATAACAATTACACGTATCAATTAACTATCACTACTCATATCGTGTTTCTAGTTTAATTATAACCCTCAACGAACGGGAGTCCGGGGGCAGCGTCTCTTGCAGCGAGGTTCCAGGGGCGGTAGCAGCCCCTAGCAGGGTCCGAGGGGCAGAGCCCCTGGCTGGGGTCGAGCACATTTTTCATTAAAATTTTATTTCCATTAACTGTCTTAACACATTTTTCATTAGAATTCTTAATTATTATTTTATTTGCTAACTCATAGAGTTCGAGGACTTCTTTGTAATTAATCCACTTTATCTAAAGTCCAGACACCTTTCTGTCATTATTTCAAACTTTAGTTCGTTATCTAGTTCGTCATCCAGTTCTTTAATGAATTAACTCCTTCGTTATTTCTTAACGAATGGTCCTTTATAACGAACTGGCTTTTTATGACGAACTGGCTTCTATAACGAACTGGCTTTTTATAACGAACTAGCTTCTATAACGAACTAGATTTTTATAACGAACTGGCTTCTATAACGAACTAAGGGTTCATTCTTCAGTTCTTTGTTAACGGATTGCTTAACGAACTGCTTCTAATTCGTTATCTTTTCTTAACGGATGGGCATAACGAATTGCTTGTTAATTCGTTATGTCTCCGCTAACGAACAAGGGTTAGATCAGAGAATGTCAGAAACATTCTCTGACATTCGTTAACCTCGTACACCTTTTCCGGCGCCGTCATCGCCGGAAACCCGGGATCTCGCCGGAAAAGCGAGATCTCAGTTATTTTCCACCGTTGTTCACCGTTTTTCGTCCCGTTCGATCCATAGCTGAGCTAGGGTGACCTCTAAGTTCATCTCTTGATTGGTTTATACCAGATTCCACCCGGATCTCGTGACTTTAACGGTTTAAGGGTGTCGGCTCGTCGTTTCGCGACTAAATCTAGCGGGTTTGGTTCCATACAATATCATACTATCATTACCTCAGGTCGGGATTGATTCTTCTTCTTGGTTTCGGTTTAGAGAAAGAGAGGAAGAGAGAAAGAGCTTAAGTGTGTGTTTTGGGTTGGGTATGGAATGGATGAGAATGAATTAACTAATGGTAATTATGGTATTTATATCATGGGTCATGGGCTTAAGCCCATGGTCGTTTCCTCCTTTCCTTATTAACCCAAGTCCATTACCCATATTACTTAACCCAACACAAGCCCAACTCATACAAACTCATCTTTTATTTAATTAACCGAAACGAGAAAACGTGATGTTACAAAAAGGCTCATAACTTTATTTAGAAGGCGTTTTTAAGCTTCGGACAGGGGCCAAACCGCCATAGGCGTTTGCCACAATGTGCTCCTCGTCTCAAGATTCGATTTGACTGGTAATGGGCTTGAAATGGAGCTTCGTTGGCCAAGTTATGCCCATTTTCGTGGGCCACCTTTGGAGGCACGATCATGTCCAAATATATAATGGCACGTTCTTCAATACTTGGGCCTCCATCACCATAGTTTTGAAAGAATTCTTAAAATGGCCAAGAAATTCAGTCGGATCCGACGTAAACCAATTCTGACCCGAAGGATTGGGAGTTTTTCGACGCATTGGTGAAGGAGCGGTATAAAAAAAACGGTTGGGTCCGACAGTTTAAATCTTGTTACCATCGGATCCGACAGATTAATCTTCCATTGAATTTCTCTAAATTGAACTCATGGGTTCGTCGCTTTCTTGCGCGGGTTTCTCAAAAACAAATGTGATTCGTGGAAAATAAATACTATGATTGTGTTCTCCTCGAAAAACTAAGCGATTTACTCTAAAGATTTGCTTGCTTATGTGAAGAAATAAGAAAGATGGAGGTTGGTTATGGAGGTTTTACGGTTTGAGACGTAGAAGATGAAGATGGAAAAAATTACGTCGGAAGACAAAAAAAATTACGTCGGACGACGGAAAACTTCGTTTTGCGTCGACCAGACAATATGACATGTGACGAGATTTTAGTGGCCAAACTAATCCGTCGGAACGGCTCTTTTTATGTCGGATCCAACAGTAAAAAATTGACTATTTTGAGAAAATTTCAAAATTAAGACTAAATTTGAAAAATGTCGATTAAAAATGACTATTTGAGGAATTTCCCGCTACTATTTTCGTATGTTAATTTATAGGTCATGGCTGTCTACTACTAGCTATGTCAAATCGATTTAAAATACACACTATCAAGTGGTTTTGTTGTTTAGTTATTTTCTATCACACATAGTGGAGTATGAATCATCTTATATTATTATGGGTTTTCACATGTTCATTGCTTGTAACTTTTCTCTCACAGTATATTTCATGATTTTTTCCATTAGTAGAGGCTGTCTTTGGTTGTTATTTTTGGTGATGTCTTATCTTGGGTTCAAGTTTGCCTTCTTTGTTTTCAAAGGTTTATGAACAATGGATGTGATATTCTTTCAAAGTGTGTGGCTCTAAAAGATGTAAACATTTTAGGAGAATCTCACATCGAATGTGAAACATATTTATAACGGATTCTATTCGAGTTGCTCATTTAAGTGTGTTCAATATAAATAGTATCAGGATGGGTGACATCGTGCAAAGTTCTCGTCTCAGTGAGCCATTGGAGACAACACAAAGTATAATCACAGTGAGCCAGTGGATAAAACGAACAAGTTTATAGTTGTGGGCGGTGGATGTTGTCATATATTATCATAGCAATCTTGTGTCATTTTAGATGACGATACTAACCTTCTGGATAACTACTATAAGTCTCTATGGAGTCGATGTTCGATCTTTACGTTAACGTTACTGATGACATAATTCTATAGAGTGACACAATGAGTGGAACTATCAAGAACACATTTAAATATGATATGAATTTAAACAACCTAGCTAAAATTACACACTATTTACATTTATAATATTCTATACAATCTACCAAACAATGCTATTATTTTTAAACACATAAGAACCAAAGGTGGAACCTTACACAAGGGAGAGAATTGTAATGACTTTATCAAGGATATTAACATATTGAATATGTGGATCCTCACCTGTTTGATCCATATCATGGCATGTCTTCCCACAATACAAACAAAACCAAGGACAAAACAGCCTAATGTAAACAAGGTATAAATGTTGGAGAGGGTCAAGCAAAACTCACACAGAATGAATCAAAACATGCATTGTTCCTTTTGGGTCCTTTGAACCATATAATCAAGTTAATCAATAGGTGGACTTAATGAACCACATTTCATGAGGTGAAATTTTTAGCCTCCCCATGATATATTGGATTTAGGAAGCCCAACTTTAAATCAACATGAGGAAGCCAAAATTCAAGCAATACCCAGTTACCCACCATGAACTCATGAAGTGCTAGTTTATAAAGTTGAACTTCAAAATATAATATGTAATTTTGTCTCTGTAATCTAAACCAATTAGAATTTTTACCAAGATATCCTTTTAACTTTTCACCACACCTAAATCAAAATTGATTGCTTATTTCTTATCTTACAAGTTACAACCACTCAAATTATTTTGCGTGTATGAATTTAATTTGCATTTACTTTTTGTGTATTCAAATGATATTTGCCATCTTACTTTTTTAAAGACCATTTACAATATATAACATAAAGTATTATTTGAAATACCCCAAATTCTAATCTAGGCAATAAAGAAATAATTAAGGATAATATATAGATGTCTTTTAGGCACTGGAATAAGACCTAATTAACATATATGGGTTCTCTTAGAAGTGATAAAATGACAACCTACATCTTTTTAAAACTATATAATATACAATCACCTATCAACAACTTGCAGGTTTCAAATCCAAGATATTTATTTTTGAGTTACAAAAAACCTGCCTGATTCTGTATGCAATTCTTGGACCACCACTTAGCGACCCAGCTCTTAAAAAAAAGGGATAAAAGTGGAAAAGTTCCACTCACAAGTCATAACTATCACAACATGCTATGCTAGACATCATCTAACCTGCTCCAATAACTAATTAATCATGCAAACACTTACACGAGTCATCTCAAGAACAGGTTTTGAAAATATAACGGTAACACACTAGGCGAATCCACATCAGTAGCAGACGCGAATGATGTTGACCTCATAAGAAAAGTCCAACCGCAAATACCACCAACACGTTTTGGATGCATCAACTATGCACGAGAAGAAATGTCCAGAGTTAAGTATGCTTTGGGTGAGAGTAATTCTAGAATTAGCGCTAATCATAAGAAGTTTCCACTGAAGCAACCAAAAAACAAATCCATCAGAGCTCAGCATACAATATTGGTTAGTATTATAGGTCGGATGTTACAATAACCAGAATCCCAATCAGGCATGAAGATCAGTTATAGATTAAGGAAGACGGTTTAGAACCACTAAAATTTTGCAAAATACGGCAATAATGTATAGTGTAATAGACAGACAGACATACATCTGCAAACAAACAACAAAATGTCATGATTCCAACCCAAATCCAAATCCAAACTAGCATGGTCCTGCAAAATCATATTACAGGCAACTATAAAAAAATATCTTCTTTACAGTAACACAAACCCCGAACCCGAAGCACCTGTAAACAGACCCAACTTCATCATCATCCATCACTTTCTTTTTACCAAATTATACAACAGCAATACATAAAGCAAGTAACCCCAAAGTGCTAACCTTTAGCTTCCGGTGGCATCATAATTCATATAACCATTTATTTAACATTAATAAACATTCTACTGTCCCTCTGACCCTTGAGAATTATCATTTGAATCCTGCTGCTGCTGCTGTTGCTGATGATGCATTCTAGCCTGACCCATCTGGTAAATCTGATTCAAAGCCTGTTGATTCAAAACCCCTAATTGACCATCTTGAGATAACCCAAGCTCCAACCCAGGAAGCTGTTGATGCTGATTATTATTATTATTACTATTATTACTACTAATATTATTATTATTATTATTATTATGACTACCCAATATTGAAGTAAAACTCATCTGACCCATATTAGACCCTGGCAAATCAAACCCGGGAAACGCAATCTTTTGCAAGTAACTCGAGCTTTCAACGCCCGATGGACCAGCGCGCGAAGACTGGAACCCGAATCCAGATGCAGGTGTAGGACCACTTGTCCATATACCAGTAGGTGTAACCATTGGCCAAGTGGTCCTACAACTGCCGCCACTGGTGTTACCTGCGGATATGGAGACCCCGTGTGAGGTTGCACCAGTGGCGGCTAATACTGAAGCCGGGATGGTACCGGAGCCAGTGGCGGCTATGATGGACGGCTCGGCTTGCTGTAACAGCCATTGAATTGTTTCACCATCGGATTTGTTACCTAGTTCTCTAGTGAGTTGAAAGATTCTGGCGGCGCAGAGAGCCGGCATACGGATTCTACGACCTCGGCCTTCGACTTTGGTGTGCCTGTCTTTGTTGGAAGTGCGTTTGGGTGCCAACTGTTGTTTCTTGGTCGGAGGTT